>NW_028261394.1:14593463-14900963 GCF_051295495.1 Thamnophis sirtalis | reverse complement strand
AAAAATATAAGAATGAAGACGTGGCATAAAAGGGACCATTAGAAGTCTGCTTAAAGGAAATGTCATCAGCCTCTAACCACAAGATGTTCTAGCCAACATCCTTTATGTCAAAAGTCCAAACCACAAGGTTCAGATAAAGTTCCTTAATGACACGTAGTCCATACCGGTAACAAAAGGAGAAGTAAGACCCTCATCTACTTATAAGGCTTTCCCCCCAAAATAACCAATAAGAAATGAGTTAAGTATTTCCATGTTGCAATGCTTTTGAGAATGTATAAGAACGTGTGGTTCGATGATGAAGGTTGTTCAGAACTTGCACTGCTAGCCATGGGCTAGCTTTCTGAACCTGGCTGCCAAATAAACTTTTCCTGTATCCTGAGAAGTCTAAAGCCTGTCATTTTCTGCAACACATCAGTAATGAAATGTCTGCAAGAAAACCACCAAGCTTAGGGAGCATCAAAGACAGACAATAGACCCTTCATCCTCATCATCATCCTTTCTTTCTTCTCTATTCCATAATGCCACTGCTTTCAAGCACTGATGATATTTCCTAGTTGGGTCATGAAATGTCTGCAAAGAGAAACAATCAAGCTCAGAGAGCATCAAAGAAACTACAAGAGCTCCTCCATTCTCCTCCCCCTCCTCCCCCTCTCGTTCTTCTCTATTCCATAACCCCACTGTGTCATATATGTGTGCATGCAGGTAAATGCATAATGGCTATATTTTGAGAGCTGAATGCAATGAAATTTCATTTTGATGTATTCTGATTAGTGTACACTTAAAGGGACAATAAAGCTTTATTCTACTCTAGTCTAGTCTTTTCATATAAATTTGATAAATGGGAAGGAAAGGGGGAGGAGGAGGAGGAAAAAAAGATTCTAGAGTTAGCATCAACAATAGGAAAGTTCATTAATGGCTGCTTTAATAAAGGGCAAATCAGTCTGGGTTGGATGGAAAGATTACAATTAATTATTATATATTACAATTTTTGGTGCCACTATCCATAATTTAGATTGAAAGCTTCTTTTTGGTGGAATCTGGTAGTTTCTCAACCTTGGCTACCTGAAGATGTGGGGATGTCAATTCCCAGAATTCTCCAGCCAGCCATGTTGGGTGAGGAATTGTGGGAGTTGAAGTCCACACATCTTCAAGTGGCTGCAGTTGAGAGTTAGTAGTCAGTTACAAGGAGGAGGAGTAAAGAAAAACATCAGAAAGAAGCACAGAAAGGATCCTCCCTAATTTCTCCTCAGTATTTATCACACAGTTATGCAGCGTGTGCTTTAGTCTGGCAAGATTTTGTCTATTGGCGTACTATTGGCAATTTTTTTAAAAAGCTCAGCTTGAATATGTACATATGCTGTTATGGTAATACAATCTTTATTGTCATTGTACTTAAATACAACGAAATTGGTTAACTGTTCCTCACCTTTCCAAGGTTACTATGATCTGTGAAATTCAATTTTATTTTGCTTCCCGGTTCTGCAATTTAATGAACAAAAAATATTTTAATTAATTTGGGTTTATTAAAACTAATTAATTAGGTTATCCTTTTCTATTTGATCCTTCTTGGATATGAGTATGACTATCTTATTTCATTTTGCTGGCGTTTTAGAATGACACATCCGTCCCTTATGTATCCTACCATATTTTTGGCTTTAAAAATATTATAAGTCTGATGATTAATAATAAAATCTATGTAGTGAATGCTAAAAAAGACATATTTCTCCATACCATTTTTGCAATATACACATTGTTCTCACTTTTTAATTTTCTCCTTTTTTTAAAAAAATATATGTTTCTGCATTACAATATTTTGAAAAAGATTCTGTTCTGACCCTAGCTTCCCTAGAAAGCAAGAAGCAAAATCTTGGTCCCTGCAAATCCTCTTTTATTTACACAACTGTGAATTCCTTTCATTCACAGTCAGCAAGGTTTAGTAAACAGTCTTTCGGAAGAATATTTATCCCCATGGACCTTATCTCGTTTGGAGCGCTGCCAGATACCTAGTTTCCAAACACAGGGCAAAGCAAAACTTGGCACAGAGTCTCTCATAATCACAAACAGAACTTTCCACTCTTGACACGGTTGAATGAACAAATTGTTTCCTGCAAAAGCCCCCTCCCTGATCGTTCCTCTTTTGTTTCCTATGGGAGGGGCCAATCACCTCCAGGGTATGGCTTTACTCCCAAGTCGACCCTGCTTTCTTAGTTGCTCTTGTCTTCTGCAGCTCTGTGCATGCACACCCTGGGAACAGGCTCCAGCTGTTCCTCTGCCTCGCTGCGGTTTAACTCCCTCTCTGCCTCTGATGCAGAGCCCTCATCTGAGCTTCCCTCAGTCTCCAGGACTGGTCCATGTTCCTCCCCAACCTCCTCACTGTCTGACTCTGCTGCCAGCGGGCCACAACTTATAAAGACATCAGGACATTGTGGTGGTTTCCAGAATGGCCAATGGGACGAATATTTTGGATTTGATAACATGTGTTTTTATATAAATTGCAAGTAATGACTATGGAAAGGATGCACAAAAACTTTGTAACCAATCGACACACTGTATGTAATGAAAGATGGCTTTATGTTGTGTGTCTTTTTTGTCTGTTTGTTTAAAAAATGAAATTACAAAAAAAGTAAACCCTTTGACTGAATGTGTTTGTGTCTATGTATGTATGTATGTATGTATGTATGTATGTATGTATGTATGTATGTATATGTGTGTATGAATGTATGTATATGTGTGTGTATGTGTATATATGTATGTAGGTATGTATGTATATATATGTGTGTGTGTATATATATATATGTATGTATGTATGTATGTATGTATGTATGTATGTATGTATGTATATATATATATATATATATATATATATATATATATATATATATATATATATATATATATATATATATATATATATATACACATACACACACACACACACACATGCACACACACACACACACACACACACAAACACACACACACACACACACAAAGATCTCAGCATTTGAGGAAGGAACTGCAGAATAGCAATAATTCTCTAGCCTCTGAGCTGGCCGGAGCTGACAAGGATAAGATTCTTTCGGCCAGACTAGCATGTTATCCCTTCCTGGAGTTAAGCGATGAATTATGCTTTTCTCCATGACATGTTATTTAGTTATTTAGTTCTGACCTTCAAAGAACCCACCCCACCATCAGAAGGGAGACTGACTCACCTGTCACCCTATCAGAAGAGACATCCATTTAAAAGGGGTTTTTCATGTGAATTATTAACCAGGATCTTAACTTGTTCCACTGAGGATCAACGTAAAAGTATATTTGTTGGTTGTTGGTTTTTAATGTTCCTTTGTGGAGAATCCACTTTCATTCCTTCTGACACTATAAAGCACTTGAAGGAACAATTTTGGAATTTAAGAGAGAGGAGGGAGGGAGAGAGAGGGGGGGGAGTTATCCAACATCTTCTTAAAGACTTCCAGTGTTGGGGCATTCACAAGTTGTTCCACCAATTAACTGTTCTAACTGTCAGGAAATTCCTCCTTAGTTCTAAGTTGCTTCTCCCCTTGATTAGTTTCCACCCATTGCTTCTCGTCCTTCCCTCAGGTGCTTTGGAGAATAGTTTGACTCCCTTTTCTTTGTGGCAACCCCTGAGATATTGGAAGACTGCTATAATGTCTCCCCTGGTCTTCCTTTTCATTAAACTAGACATATCCAGATCCTGCAACTGTTCTGCATATGTTTTATCCTCCAGTCCCCCAATCCTCTTTGTTGCTCTTCTCTGCACTCTTTCTAGAGTCTCAATATCTTTTTTATATTGTGGCGACCAAAACATTCTAGCCCTCTGTTTATGCAACCTAGAACTGTGTTGGCTTTGTGTTTGTGTGTGTGTGTGTGTGTGTGTGTGTGTGTGTGTGAGTGTTTGTGTGTGTGCAAAGAGGCGTTATTGCAGCAGGTACCTCTTTGCATGCAGGAGCTAGTTAAAATATCCTATTCAGTGAATAATGTATGTAACATGTTTTCATCCTTGTCATTTCAGCTCTCAAAGAGCCAACAAGCCACCACTGCTTTTATCCAGATTTTGGTTTCATTTTTTTTTGAACAAATTATTTTGGCAAGCAATAGTTTAAAAACATTCACATGTTAAACTGGTTGCATCCCACCACTGCCCAAATCCCAGGCCTGTCAAAGTGGGGCTGTTAATATTGCTTTGGATGTAACAAGGGGAAGTGACTTCACAACTTGCAAAGTTGGTGCAAGGAGGGAAACTTCACTAGCTAGAATCATTAGACGTTTATTATGGTGTCCTCTACCCAGCCAGATGGCAAAACTGAAGATTAAACATTGGATTGATTAATACATTTTGGAGGGGGAGCAGATCCAGGAGAGACGGAGTCTTTATAGCAAGTGGAAAGGATGAGAAATAAATCATGGCTCTGTGGAAGCAAGGAAGACCTCATTAACCTCCTGGCCTCAGCAACTGAATGTGTCTCCCCAAATAACATTTGACAAAGAGAAACTTAGCTATTCGCTACCCTGAAAGTCTACAGCTCTTGTGTAAGACGGGCAGGCAGTTTTCAATGAGAGAAGCCTGTGGTTTGTGTTGAAGTGGTTTCCTTTCAGCCTTTGAGGATTACAGGGTGATGTCTCCCAACTCTTCGTTTGCAGTATTTTTAGACTAGAAGGGGGACTGTTCGTAAACCAGAGGTCTCAAGCTGATCGATATCTTGGCTGCTTATTTGTTCTGAAAAATAACCCAGAAGCCACATTCGACATCATCTTGAAAGACCTAAATCTGCTTATCTAGCCTGAACGTCATCCAGAGGGATTATGTTGTGAGACTTACTTCCCTTGAGGTGTACGTGGGGCCTGGACTAAGGGATAGATCTTCTCAGCAGTGGCTTTCAAACATGTTCCTACTTGCCTTGCATTCTGCAACATGGGAAAAGTTGTATTATTCTAATGTGCTTCTACACAGGTCAATATTTTGGTTATTTCAATTATATGTATGTATTTTCTTCTTAGTTGTCTTATTGCTCGTTGTTGCCTTTATCTCGTTTTATGGCTGGCCACTCAGAGTCTTGCTGATTATAGCTTACAAAAAGAGAAAGGGAGGGAGGAGAAGAAGAAGGAGGAGAAGGAGAAAGGGAAGGGAAGAGGGAGGGGTGGAGGAGGAGGAGAAGGAGAAGGAGAAAGGGAAGGAGAAGGAGAAAGGGAAGGGGGAGGGGAAGGAGAAGGGCGAAAAGGGTTGCTTGGCTTGCAAGCACGAACCAATTTCAGTTTGAAATGCATACCTGTTCTGACCACCTCCTCCATCCAGTAACAAATGCCGAGGCAAGCTTAACTGGAATGTACTTTAATTAGCAAGAACAAAATCTCAGTGGCTGAAAACCAAGCAAACAATCAAATAAGGACCTTGGCAGCAACTCAGACAAACCTTGGCAGCAACTCAGAGAAACTTTGGCAGCAATCCAGCCTGCCAGGTTAGTTATAACAGTTCTCTTTAGTCAATGCGTTGACTTCTGCAAGAGGGGCATGTCCACAAGCAGTCTTTTTTATAGTCTGGAGAGGAGCCTAATGACCATCAGCTGAGCGCAATTACCTCCTGTAATTGTGTAATTGTTCCTGACGCCAGTAGCTCTTCGATGGCGTGCATCCAGGAACAACTCACTGCTGGCTTCTGGATCACTCTCCCTTGTCTTCTCCCCACTGGTCCAAGGCTCAGGCGCCACCTGGTGGCCAACCAGTCTCTCTGTGCCCTGCTCGGAGTTGGAACCCTGTCCATGGTCCTCCAGAGCTGACTCATAGGGCCCCTCGCTGTCGAAGTCTGGTCTCCAACAGCTCCTGCTGGGCCACAACACATACCTATTTTTATTTTATTTATCCTATTTAAGGACTGTCCATCTCTTTCATAGAGTCAATCCTGGCACTTTGGTAATTGCAAATCCAAGCGAGGGGGGAAGGAAGGAGGACGGCACATGCAGTTGACAGCCCATTGATGCCCCTCTGCTGAACAGGGCTTGGGACAATGCATACGAGGTAATCTCAGGCTAACCTCCATCAAGCTGAAGCAGGATTAGGTCTAATGTGACCTTGTATGGAACACCAGCAGGTTAACATCAGAGCTATTAGCAGACTGGACTGAAAAAAGACCATCCTCAAAGAAAGGAATGGCCAACCAATTCTATTCTATAGGCAAGGAAACTGCATAGATATCTTCATGAAGTCAACAAGAGTCATATGCCTACAAAAGAACTGTGCCAGATCAAGCAGAGGTTCTAACTGATCTACCATCCTGTTTTCTCACTAGAGACATTGAATTAAAAGACTGAAATATTCCCACTGAGGATGAAACAGTAGACAACTTTGGGAACACTGCATCAAATGGACCAATGATCTGACTCCATAAAATATAACCGTATCTATCTTCCATCATTCTTTACCATGCTATGAAAATGCAGATTGACTACACAACTTCACATCTTAGGAATTAACAATCTGCCAACTCGCAAAGCATCCCTGGCCTGCTCTCGAGTTGCCATAGGCAAGGGAGGGGGAGACGAACTAGCAGCTATGATGAAGCAGCACAGCAGCCAAAAACAAAAGCACATTCCAGATATATCTCTGTCAAGGCCGTCTCCTGGGGTTACCCACTGTGGCCAGAGGGGAGTGATCTCTACCACCTGCAAAATTGCTTTGTTGGCAAGTGTGACTAATGGCACACCCTGGGGGGAGGAAGGAAACAGGGTCAAACCTGGGCCATAAATTGTGTGGGATCACAGTTGGTTTCACTTGGAACATGCCAACATGAAACTCCTAATAAATAACTGGATTTCTTTTGAAGCTTGGTTCAATGCTCATGGTTTAATTAGGGCATCGGTCAGAACCCTGACACAATCACAATTCTACACGATGTTTTTTCTCCATCTTGAATCACCTTTCTAACAGAGTTCTGTCCTTTTATTTGATTTTTTTTCTCCTGCTGTCCCAGATCACATTAATTCACCATCATCCAGAACTTTTTCATCTTTCTTATCACCTCTCTGGGAGATCTCATTGCCACTTCCCCAGTTTCTTTGAACTCATCAGAATATTTTTTTTTATAAAAGAAAGAAAGTCTTTTATCTCCTTTCCTTAACTCCAGGAAGGGCTGAGATACTATTCTTTCTGGGCTAAAGCAGCTGTCCTACTCCTCAACACATGCCAACTGTGATGGGATGAAGTTGGTTGAAGTTGTCTTTCTTGCTCTTTCTAGTGAAAGTGGAATTCCAATCTTCCAAATCCCGTCTTCACAGCTCTGAGGAGGAAATCTGTTGTGGCCCACCAGTGGCCAGCAAAGCTGACAGCAGATTTGGACAGTGAGGAGGTTGGGGAGGAACATGGGCCGGGCCTGGAGTCTGGGGAAGGCTTGGATGATGGCTCTGCATCAGAGGCAGAGAGGGGGCCACAGCCATCCGACAGTTATCAGCTGCCTTCAGAGTCAGACATCAGAAGAACAGCTGGACTCTGTTCCTAGTGTGAGCATGTGCAGAGTTACCAAACAAGGGGAACAGATACACAATAGGGGTGAACTTGGGAGTAAGGCCACAGGTTGACAATGAATGGCCCCTCCCAAAGGAAATAAAAGAGGAGCAAAAGGGGAATGGAGTTTGCAGGAGACAATTAGTTCACTTAATTGGTTTGTGACGCTCTGAGATTCCTTGCCACGTTTTGCGGATATCGGCCTGGCAGCTCTCCAAGCCAGATAAGGTCTGTGACTGTAAATCCTTCCTTGAAAGATTTTGCTGGATGTGAATGAGCAGAATCCAGAGGAAATAAATAAAAGGGTTTTTCGTCAGGACTTGGGAAGCCTCAATCAGAACAGAATCCCATGAATGACGATGCTCCAGATAGTAAATTTCTTGGCAAGTTTGAAGCATGCAATTCATTCCCGAGCAATTGTCTTCTTATAATGACTTTTGGAAATCCAAACCTTCTAAACATTTGGGCTGATGTTGAAGATTCCACATCATGAATTATGCATTCCTCTTTATGGCTGGGAAGCATGCATTGTTAGCAGCTTAAGTTATTTTTATATTGGCGGAATAATCAATAGTACTTTAGCTCTCTCCCCCCCCCCCCGGATCAAATTAAATAACAATACTGATAAAGCATATTACTGGAAGGCAAAGCCTCTAGCAAAATCCTAAAGTGGAAGGGATGACACATGTCTCCAGGGAATCAGACACAGCAAAGTGGCTCTTCTCAATTGTATGAAGGAAGGAGGCTCTAAGATGAAAATCCATCTCTTGGAGTCGTTCACCTGGTGACCTCCAAGTGACTCATTTTAACAGATGAACAGAGTTGGAAGGGACCTTATAGGTCATCTAGTCCAATCCCTGGCCCAAGTAAGAGACCCTACATCATTTCTGACAAATGGCTGTCCAGTCTCTTCTTGAAAGCCTCCAGTGATGAAGCTCCCACAACTTCTGAAGGCAACTTCTGTTTCATGGGTTCATTGCTCTCACTGTCAGAAAAGTTCTCCTTTTTTCAGGTTGAATCTCTCCTTGGTCAGTTTCCATCCATTATTCCTTGTCTGGCCTTCGGGTGCTTTGGAGAATAGCTTGACCCCCTAACTCCTCTCTGTGGCAGGCCTTCAAATATCTGAAGACTGCTATTGTGTCTCCCTTCACTAGACTTCCCCTGCCCAATTCCTGTAACTGTTCATTGTATGTTTTAGCCTCCAGTGCCGTAATCATCTTTATTGCTCTTCTCTGAACATTTTCTAGAGTCACAACATCTTTTTAATAGTGTGGTGACCAAAACTGGATGCAGTATTCTGGGTGTGGTCTTACTAAGGTTTTACAGAGTGGATTTGTAGATCCCTTGATCGTGATTGTATCCCTCTGTTAATGCAATTTAGGATTCATACAGTGATGGAGCACCCACACCTTCTGAAAGCAACTTCTGTTCCATGAGTTGATTGTTCTCACTGTCAAAAAGTTTCTCCTTATTTCCAGGTTGAATCTCTCCTTGCTCAATTTCCATCCATTATTCCTTGTCTGGCCTTCAAGTGCCTTGGAAAATAGCCTGGGTCCTTCCTCTCTGGGACAGCCACCCAAATATTGGAACTCTGCTATCATGTCTCCCCTCGTCTTCAACTCTCAATCTCAGCAAATGGTTGGTGGCTATGAGTTGTCACTGAAGGCATCTGGAGGTTGACCTGACTGCTTATCCCTGCATTCTCATTCAGACATCCATCAAAGATGGAGAACACACAAGAAACTGCAGCCTGGTGTATCTACTTTATTGATATCCTACCTTTCTCTAAAATATTCTCATTCTCTCTCTCTCTCTCTCTCTCTCTCTCTCTCTCTCTCTCTCTCTCTCTCTCTCTCTCTCTCTCTCTCACACACACACACACACACACACACACACACACACACACACACACACACTGGATTCAGACATGCTGCTAAGACATAAGCTGCTTAATCATATATTAATGAATGAACCAGAATTGGCTGAACGTTTATCTTATCTCCTTAAAATCATCAACATAGAATTTCTAGTGGCATATTGTACAGTACAATACAATATTCCAAAATCAAACAAAACCGTATGACTTATTGTAATTTATGAACCAGTTCAGAGTTTTCTTACTACTCTCTCATTAATCCTTAAGGTAAAGGTTCCTCTCACACACATGTGGTAGTTGTTCCTAACTCTAGGGGGCAGTGCTTATCTCCATTTCAAAGCCGAAGAGCCAGCACTGTCCGAAGACATCTCCGTGGTCATGTAGCCAGCATGACTCAACACCCAAGGTGCATGGAACGCTGTTACCTTCCCACCAAAGGTGGTCCCTATTTTTTTACTTTAATTTTATATGCTTTCGAACTGCTAGATTGGCAGAAACTGGGCCAAGTAATGGCAGCTCACTCTGTTACGTGGCACCAGAGATTCAAACCACAAAACTGCCAAACTTTCTTTTTTTTTTAGTCTGAATTATTTTTCAGTAGTTTATTGCGGAGACATACAATTCTAAACATATAGAACGCTCCACTAATTTGCGTGTCATCCTTGCGCAAGGGCCATGATAATCTTCTCTGTATCATTCCAATTTTAGTATATGTACTACCAAAGCGAGCACCAAACTGCCAAACCTTCTGATCGACAAGCTCAGCGTCTTAGCCACTGAGCCACTGCATCCCATTGAGCCTCACAGCAACTCAAAAGTCAGTTAGGAAAAAGGCTTCAAAAGTTAGAAAAGTAAGTAGTCCTAACTCAATTCTTGAATAGCTTCACTGTTCACCTTTTTTTTTTTTTGCTCGTCTACATTTCTTTCCGATTGCTTAAATTTCTTTTTCTTTTCCTACAATACCTTTTGCTTTCTTACATATAATAAAGCTAAATTTGCAAATAGAAGTAAGGCAAAAGTAATAATTGATGTGACGGCTACTGATACCAGAAATCGCAACAGCTTTGTTCAAAGTCCCCCCCTCCCCCACCAGAAGGAAACAATGGTGAACAAGATTTTAATGTATTTTGGTGGCTTGGGACTTTTGGTTTTGAAATTTTGAGAGGGAATGGCAAAATCATTATCTTCTAATTGGGTTAAATGTTTCTTAGGATAACCCTACATTTTGAGACTTCAAAAGTGATAATGCTCTGAAGGGAGGGGAGGAGAGAAGAGGAAGGTAGGGAAGGAGGGAGGAAAGAAAGAAGCAAGGAAAGAAGGAAGGAAGGAGAGAGAGGGAAGAAATGAAGGAAGTGGAGGGAGGGAAGAAACAGAGGGAGGGAAGGAAGGAGAGGGAGGGGAGGGAGGGAAGGAAGGAAGCAGAGAGGGGAAGAAAGGACAGAGAAAAGAAGGAAGGAAGGAGAGGAAGGAAGGAAGGAGAGGAGGGAGGCAGGGAGGAAGACAGGAAGGGGAGGGAGGGAAGGGAGAAGGAAGGGAGGAAGGGAGGAGAGGGAAGGAAGGGAGGCAGGCAGGCATGCAGGGAGGGAGGGAGGGAAGGAGGGAGGGAGGGAGGGAGGAAGGAAGACATATTAACCCTGTATAAATGCAATTCTTCTTTTCATGTCCTTAACAAAGTTAAGGATATTCAATACTAAAATGTTTGCTTGGTTTGGATCAATTCCGAGTCATCCTAATATGGTCCTCCCTTCTTCACGTGTAAGGAATTGGTTCGAGTCAGTGACTTTCCAACTTTAACACAGGATTGCTACTCTGCATAAGGACGTTGCAGATGTATAATTACATCCCGATAACAAAAAAAAACATCTATATAGATTTACTCAACTGCCAACTTCTAAAAAGTAGGAGCTTAAATTAGCAGGGGGAGGAAATCACCATGGCACCCAAAAAATTCATTCCAGCAGTTTTCCTTCTCCGCAACCTCTTTAGCATCGTTGATCAACCTTTCTCTGAAGTGACTGGGTCTGATTAGTTTCCCTAATCCTCTTTAATAAGAGCTACATTAGCTCAAAAGTGGGACTCTTCCTTCAAATAAATGAATATTGCCATCCATATGTATGCCGCAAGAAAAGAACATCTTTCAAGGGACTCATTAAGCCTATCCTACAGGAAAGAGAGATAATTTCACCCTCTAAATATTGCTTTAATTCAAGCAGATAGAAGTAGGAGTCTTCCGTCTGTTTCTGTTAGAAGTAGAGTCTGGATAGCTAAGCCTGGCTGAAAAGATCCTTCCATTGGGCAGCTGTTGGGTCATGTCTAGTCTGATGCTTCCAGGGGTGAAATTCAGCAGGTTCTGACCCATTCTGGAGAACCATTAGCGGAAAATTTGAGTAGTTCGGAGAACCGGCAAATACCACCTCTGGCTGGCCCCAGAGTGGGGAAGGAATGGGGATTTTTGCAGTATTCTTCCCCTGCCATGCCCACCAAGCCATGCCTAAAGAACTGGTAGTAAAAAAAATTGAATTTCACCACTGGGGAAAAGACATTGGATTCATGGAAGTTGCTTGAAAAGGTTTATTGATGATGGACAGGAACACCACCAGAGTAGGGTTGGAATGGAGATTTTGCAGTATCCTTCCCCTGCCACACCCAACAACACTCTGCACCTGACTGGAACTGGATGGGTGGAACTGCCAGCATGGCAGTGGGAGATTGGACCATGTGATGGGACTTGTGGGTGTGGGGGCAAGATCTTGAACTTTCAACTGGGTGGGGAAAACAGGGAAGCTTTCAGATTTGGGTTTTCTCAGATGTGCCAACATGGCTTTCTTAATAAATTGGAACTTTGAGCAATATTTTGCCTTGGACTCTGATTTACTTTCGGATGGTATTTGGAATGCTGACATTAACCCAAATCTGTGTTATTTTAGGTTACAAAGTTTTTTTAGTCTGAATTTAATTGTTTTTCAGATGGTGATTGCTTATTTAGCAACCTATGACTATCATTAAGTGTTGTATTTTATGATTCTTGATGAATGTATTTTTTTTCTTTCTTTTTATGTACACTGAGAGCATCTGCACCAAAGTCAAATTCCTTGTGTGTCCAATCACACTTGGTTAATAAAGAATTCTATTCTATCTATCTGTTGATCAGGTGATAAATCCTGTGCAAATGCTTTAGGAATCTGCCATTTTATCCTTCGTGGCATTCCTAGAATAAATCCCTACAGATGGTTTTTGATTGATGACCACAGTTTAATCCAAAATTTCTGTTGCTGAGCAAGCTGCACCTCAATTTATCACCTTTTTTTGACACACGTGAAGCTTATCGCTGAAGTTGATAAGGGAATCATGTGATCATTAAGCCAATGTTCATGGACTTTGTCATGCCCCCGTCGGAATCTGACTCTGAGATGGAAGATGAACAGCTGACAGAGAGCAAGAGAGCACTTCTGTTGGCTGTGGAGGAAACTGGGGAAGGGCAAAGTCAGGCTGGGCAGAGCAGGGGAGTGGCAGAACAAGGGAGAGTGGGCTCAGATGAAGACCAAGACCCACCCCCTCCTCATCCTAGGGGCTCAGGGAAGAACGCAGAAGAGAGCAATGGGGGTTGCGTTGCTTATGAGGAAGGAAAGGGCCCTGATTCCCTTCACAAGGCACACCTGGGGATGGAGTTTAAAGGAGAGGCAGTTGGGAGGGGCGTTTGTTTGGAACAAACATTGAGTTCACCTAGTGTAGCATTGTGGCCTGCATTCCTGGCATTCCTCCCAACTGCTTAAAGTATTAAAGTATCTGTGTGCTTGTCTCATCCTGCTGGAATTATCCTTCACTCCTTGCTTATCTTGAGTATTTGCAGGTTGCAGAGTGAAAGGGACGTTGGGGGCACAGTTGGTACTAATAAAGGGACTCATATCAGTTCTCTGGCTGTTTTGCCTTTGTGCCACGTCCCGGGTCATCACAGGCTTTGCTTGTTGGGAAGTGGATGGGAACATTCCGAATGGGTGATCACATGACCCCCAGGCAGTGCAACTGTCTGTTTAACATTTTCATGGAGTTATAAGATATTATAAAATACAAAAGTAAATAGAAAAGCAGTGGGCAAGAAAAAGGGGAAGAGAAGTGAGGAAGGATAAAAAGAAACAAACCTTTGATTTTGGGTTTTACCAAGTAGATTGATAGAATTACAGAAATGGCTGGTTTGTATTATGAAAAAGCAAAAAGTTATGATTTGATGTTAATCCCTTATTTTACAGCAACAGAGAGAGTTGGAAGCCAATGGTTTTTTCCCCTAATGCAGACAGTTGCAATTGTCATAAATACATGCCAGTTGCCAAGACCGTGTATTTTTATCATGTGACCATGAGGATGCTGCAACATTCTTAAGTATTATCTGTCCAGCTAGTGAACCCCAAAAAAGGAACTCCTGAGGCATTCTTTCTCCCCCAAAAGTAAAACTTTATCGAATGCACTACATTGGCACAGAAGATGAGAAACCAGCTCTGAGTTTCCCACGTGAAAGCTTATATAGTTAAACTTGATTTTCCTTCAGTTAATTCCATTGTCCAATGGAATATGCTCCTTTTGTTATGAGAACAGCCCGCATTGTTCAAACACCTGCATGGCGTGACCTTGAGGGAAGCAGCAGGCTCTCACGATCTGCAGAAGGCGTGAAAGCCAGTTATGAGCCATTTTTTTCCAGTGCTGTTGTGACTTTGAATGGTTGCAACATTCACACCATAAACCTATGGTTGCAAGTCAAGACTCACCTTGCAGATTTCACATGGACAACAATATCTTCAATGACATTCTTGAATTGTGACCCTACAAGTAACAGTGTTCACTCTAACTGAATTGTCAGGTTGTTGCCAGAGTCACAACTACATCCATACTCCTGTCATGTTGAATAAGTTGTCTGGTTGGGCTAAATATCTGAATTCAACCAAGTACTTCAAAGCTTCGAAGATTTGAGGGTTAGATTAATTACAGTAAGCAATGTGTAATTACTTATGCAAATATAGTCCATCCAGACTTTTTGAATTCATTAAAGACACAGCAAGAACTACTTAATGAAAGGCAGAACATACAATGGTTGATGTACCTACAAATCGCTGGAAAAAGAAAAGAAAATTAAAATAAGGAAGGGGCATCCAGAAGACTGACAGAATTTGAAATGCATTTACAAAATCAAGACCACCCATTAAGGTGCATATTATAAACTCTTACTTACATGATATGGAGAAAGAACAAATTTGGACATGTGATACATTGGATGCAAAACTGTAAAAATAAAAATTCCCAGTGTAATAGTGGGAAGAATTATGACACACATCTAAAAAATTTACCCCAATCTATAATTTATGAGAAAACTGGTACAAAATGTTTTATAGATGACATACAATTTCATCAATACTTGCCAAAATAGACAAATCGTAGAGCAATAAATGTTGGAAGGGCCATGAAATATAAGAAATATTCTGGTGCAACATGGAAAGAAAATCACCAGAGGGACATACACACACAGAGAATCTTAAAAACCAAATTTTAAAAAATGAAATCAGAAAACTTTTTATTAGTATAATTCCAAAATATATCAATAAAAACACCATAATCTACTAAGAAACATGCTCAGTTTTGTACAGCACTGGACAAGAAAAATAATGCAGACAATATCTGAGAACTTAAACTTGGAAAATACTGCAACAATGGCAAAACCAACAATATATATACATAACAGAGGTTTAATTACATTTAAGCCAAAAAGTCATCCATATATACTATATATCATACAGCAAAGCAAATATATGCACTTAGATTATGGTTTCTAAAGTTTATGTTAATAAATCCTGAAAAGCAGCAGGAGCACAAAGAAAAAGGGGTAAGTCAGAAATTAAATATGTATTTATATTACTTTTAATAGTTTTCTTTTTCCTCTTTATAAATAATAACAGTAGGAATCTGCTAAGCTCAAAGACAGATACTGTAGATGATAGATAGATAGATAGATAGATAGATAGATAGATAGATAGATAGATAGATAGATAGATAGATAGATAGATAGATAGATAGATAGATACAGTAGATAGATAATGGATAGATAATTTTGGAGAGAGACAGAGACAGAGACAGAGAGAGATCACAAAAAGAATACAGTAAATGTACTTTATCATGTACAGTTTATCTTTTATTAATGCTATATTGAGCATTAATTGTACAACTTAAAAAACCTCCTCTGTCCACTTACAGATATCATCTCTTCTGGAGCTATATCCTTTTTAAAATAAAGCTAGATAAAAGGAAAGGGGGGAAGGAGGGAGGGAAGGAAGGTGAGTGAGAGAAAGACAGAGATTCCAAGCTTCTCAAATTTGAGCTGAAAAGGAGTAAATCTGAGCTGTTCAGGGAAAGTTGGAAGACCTTACATCAGAGGTGGAATTCAGCAGGTTCTGACCAGTTCTGGAGAACCGATAGTGGAAATTTTGAATTGTTCAGAGAACTGGTAAATACTACTTCTGACTGGTCCCACCCCCATCTATTCTCTGTCTCCCAAGTCCCAGCTGATCAGGAAGAAATTGGGATTTTGCAGTATCCTTCCACTGGCGTGGGGAGGAAATGGAGATTTTACCCCCCCCCCCCAAAAAAAAAAAAAAAAGTTAAATGGGTAATTTCACCAATGTCCTCTAATATTTCTTAAGGGAATAGAGGCACCACTACTGAAAAACCTCCTCTAATGGTCAGATCTGGAAGGGACCTTGGAGGTCTTTTAGTCCAACCCTCTACTCAGACAAGGGACCCCACATCATTCCAGACAAATGGCTGTCCAATCTCTTCTTAAAGACCTCCAGTGTTGGAGCACCCACAATTTCTGGAGGCAAGCTGTTCCACTGGTTAATTGTCCTCACTGATAGGAAGTCCCTCCTTCGTTCCAGGTTGCATCCATAATTTCTTGTCCTGCCCTCCAGTGCTTTACATAATGAGTTGACCCCCCCCCCCTTCTTTGTGGCAGCCCCTCAAATACTGGAATACTGCTGGAATCATGTCACTCTTAATTCTTCTTTTCTCTAGACGAGCCATATCCAGTTCCTGCAACTGTTCTTCATATGCTTTAGTCTCCAGGCCTTTAATCATCTTAGCTGCTCTTCTCTGTATATTTTCCAAAGTCTCAACATCTTTTTTTTTGTAATGTAGTGACCAAAACTGGATAGAGTATGTCTTCCTTTGAGATTTAATGGAAGAATAAAAAGCTAAGGGTGATACCAATCTGGGGATGGGAAAGGAAAGACCTCTACTACAAAACAGAAGGTGTTCATTCATGTAGAATAGAAGCAAGATCACATGAAGTGCTAATAACACTTTATAATGCCTTGGTAAAGCCACACTTGGAATCCTGCATCCAGTTTTGGTTGCCATAATGTAAAAAACATGTTGAGACTCTACAAAGAGTGCAGAGAAAAGCAACAAAGATGATTAGGGGACTGGAGGCTAAAACATATGAAGAACGGTTGCTGGAATTGGGTATGTCTAGTTTAATGAAAAGAAGGACTAGGGGAGACATGATAGCAGTCTTCTGATATCTCAGGGGCTGCCACAAAGATGAGGGAGTCAAGCTATTCTCCTAAGCACCTGAGGGTAGGTCAAGAAGCAATGAGTGGAAACTAATCAAGGAGAGAAGCAAATTAGAACCAAGGAGAAATTTCCTGACAGTGAGAACAATTAATCAGTAGAGCAACTTGCATCCAGAAGTTGTGAATGCTCCAACAGTTTTTAAGATGATGTTGGATATCCATTTGTCTGAAGTGATGTAGGGCTTCCTGCCTAAACAGGGGTTTGGACTAGAAGAAGGTCCCTTCCAACTCTATTATTCTATGATCTATGTTCTTTAGCCAATGCAAGAACCCCAGATGCCATCAACAGAGAGAATGATTGAAAGCAAGTTTTCTTTCATCATCAGAACTTAAGCTGATTGCTAAACTGGATGGGTCCTTATTCTGGATCAGAAGAAAGCTTATTACTCTTTTCTCTCATGTAGGTGATGGACGAAAGGCTTTCAAGGATATAAAATACCCTAAAAATGGCAGGAACAAGTGACACTGCAGTTCCATCAGTTTCTCTCCTATGTAGAGTAGCTAGAAACTATTTTTTGGGGGAGGGGGCACCATCAAACCTTCCTAGGTTCTGAGGACCTGCATTTAATGTCACATTTTCCCAAAGTTGTTTATCATCAGAACAGCTTTGCTGTTCGATTGGAGCAGCGCATCAATCCTCTTCACGATGACCAGGTTTCCCAAAACAGAGTTTTCAAACTGCCCTCTGGTCTTCATTTTTTTAAAAAATATCTTTCTGTTTCCTGTGACTGTAGGTTCATACCAGGGGTGGGTTCCTGCCAGTTCTAACCTCTTCTATAGAAGAGGTTCCACAAATCTACAGTGCCATTTAGAACTGGCTCCAGCTCCCTCCTCCCACCTGTCTTCACATCATCAAGATGAAGAGCGAGAGGAGGAATTCTGGGAGTTGAAGTCCACAAGTCTTAAAGCTGTCAAGTTTGAACACCCCTGGGTTTTTTTTTCTAAAGGGTTAGGGGTGCAACGCCCTTGTAACTTCACAGCTTTAAGACTTGTGTGCTTCAAATGCCAGAGTTTCTGAGCCAACATTTTGGTTGCTAAGCAAGAGCGTTGTTAAGTGAGTTTTACCACATTTTACAAGTTGGCCATGCCCAACCAGTCACATGGCTGGCAAGCCACTCCCACCCAGTCAAATGGCTGGCAAGCCACTCCCACAAAGCAGGCTACACCTACAGAAGAGGTTCTAAAAAATTTTGAAACCCACCACTGGTTCATAGTCAAAACAGTCTCTTCTCTTCCATTAGGACACATTTAAATGATGAAACCATACAGGATTTGAAAAGAGAATTGGGCATAATTGTCAGCAGTGGAAGTTAAACTTCAAGTGCATTGGCGACGCCCCTGATGAGAATTCACCTGGATTCGCAAGCTGTCACATTCGTTCTTCTGATCTAGCTGTTTTTCTTGTCTACCAAGGCACCTGATGTATTCTTTCTGCATCCTGTACAAACTCCAAGGATTTACGTTCCAATGAGGTGTCTTATCATGTTAGCTGGGCTGCCCTTCAGAAAGGCACAATGCTGCAATACAGGTAGATTTATCACCAGCTAAGCTAAAGACATTTGATTGAAGACCATGAGGAAACTTCTGGGTCAGAGGAATGGACTCTACGGGCAGACCAGTGTCTTGCCTGATGGCTGAGCAAATACCTCCGTGGATTTCAGAAGCAAGACTGACGTTAGTCTTCATCAATAGAGGTTCCAAATTAACCCATCATTCCGGCTGTCAATAGTTCCTCCATCAGGAATTTATCTTATCCCTTATCAAATAAGCTTTTATCAGGAACTAGAATGGAATTCTTGTGGGACATGGTAGCTCAGTGGCTAAGACACTGAGTTGTCAATCAGAAAGGTTGGTAGTTTGGCAGTTAGAATCCCTAGCACCGCATAACGGAGTGAGCTCCAGTGACTTGTCCCAGCTTCTGCCAACCTAGCAGTTCGAAAGTATGTAAAAATGCAAGTAGAAAAATAGGGACCACCTTTAGTCATGCCAGTCGCATGACCACAGAGACATCTTCGGACAGCAATGGCTCTTCGGCTTTGAAACAGAGATGAGCACCGCCCCCTAGAGTCGGGAATGACTAGCACAGATGTGTGAGGGAAACCTTTACCTTTATCTTACCTAGAATGGAATTTGCATTGGAAATTCAACCCAGGAGATACTACATAAATAATTTTATGCCAAATTGTTGTATCAGAAATGAGTTTATCCCTTGACTCTCCTCTTTCCTGAAGGAGGCACATAAGCACATAATTTTCATTTTGTTTTGTTTCGTTTCATTTTTTTCAGCTATCCATCTCACCATATGCAACACTCAGCAGTTAAATAGATGTTCATCTGAGCATAAATATGAATTCCATGCAAAAAGCAGTAGATGAATGCATGTACTTTAAAGCCTATAAACACAGACAGAAAAAAAGTTTACATATGTGTGTGTGCGTGTGTCCGTGTGTAAATGTAAATACTGAAACGTTTACAAAATGTCTGTAAATATTTACAAAATGTTTGTAAATATGAACAAATTTATAAAATGTGTATAATGTATTTGTAAAGGGTTTTTTGATAGCTAGAGATAGATGTAGATAGATAGATAGATAGATAGATAGATAGATAGATAGATAGATAGATAGATAGATAGATAGATAGATAGATAGATAAGGTAGGTAGGTAGGTAGGTAGGTAGGTAGGTAGGTAGGTAGGTAGGTAGGTAGAAGGAAGGAAGGAAGGAAGGAAGGAAGGAAGGAAGGAAAGAAAGAAAGAAAGAAAGAAAGAAAGAAAGAAAGAAAGAAAGAAAGAAAGAAAGAAAGATCTGTCTTGTTTGGCAGATTTATATTTCACCTTTCATTCAAGAGCTTGAGGTTTCATCTATAACTTCCTCCTCCTCTTTTTATTCACAAGTTACCATAATTGCCATAATTTCCTCTGTAAGGGAATAAATGACTCAAGGTTTCCCAGGGAACTTTTGTGGCTAAGGGTGGACCAGAACCTGTGAGTGTTTTTTCAATACTGCTACAACTCCTTAATGCCTCTCTTTCTGTCCAAAGGGCATTCCAAATTTTCCTTGTTCCCTTAAAAAAAGTGGGGGGGGGTTAAAAACTAACACGCGGTCTGGAAAAGCACCTGCCAATAAAGTATTTTCCATTTTATGTTTCAGATTTTGAAACTGGGGATCTATTGCAAAATGTACAGCATCAGATCACGGATTCCATTGGTCCCAGGCCTGAAGTTTGAGTTAGCTGGTCACAGAAAACTAAAATGATAAAAAAAGAAAATCAAAGCCTCCTTCAAGTTGTACTATACTCAGTCTGGATTACACCAGTGTGCCTTTCTACTCCCCAGGTCCAACACTGCTTTATGTTTCAATATCAATCAAAGTCACCAGCTGCCGCCAAAATAAGGTGTCCCTCAAACTGAGCTTGACTCTCGGTGACTTACAAGGACACATCTCATTTTTCCCAGGAGTGATTTGAGATGGCCTTCCGTGTGTGTGTGTGTGTGTGTGTGTGTGTGTGTGTGTGTGTTTCTGTGTATTTTTAAATTGCTGCCTAGTTTACAGCTCAAAATGCCACGTTTCCCCACATCCAGAGCCTCTCTCAAGTGTTCATAAGGGAGAAGCCTCACAAGCTTTGCTAACCTCTAATCACCAGTGGAGGATAGGAATGAAAGAACAATCTTTGACACCAGGTGAAAAATGAGCCATTAAGACCAACTGTCTCTCGTAACAAGTCACCTCTAATTTGGAACATGAGCTTGGTCTTGCATGAATGAGTGGAATAATTGCATTAGTTCTTTCATCTAACCTACAAGAGGTTACACTGTCCAATTTTTGAAGTGGAGGACAAAGAGTGTTCACTCCCCCCTCCTCTTTTTTTTCTCTATTGCTTCTTTTAAGAAATAAGGCTCACGCACAAATCCACACAATCCTGTGAGCTTATGGGATAACAGTAGTGAGAAACAGTGTTGGAGCTTTCACAACTTCTGGAGGCAAGTTGCTCCACTGATTAATTGTTCTAAACTGTCAGAAAATTTCTCCTTAGTTCTGAGTTGCTTCTCTCCTTGATTAGCTTCCACCCATTGCTTCTTGTCCTGCCCTCTGGTGCTTTGGAAAATAGCTTGACTCCCTCTTCTTTGGGGCAGCCCCTGAGATATCGGAAGACTGCTATCCTGTCTCCCCTGGTTCTTCTCTTCACTAGACTAGTCATGCCCAGTTCCTGCAACTGTTCTTCATATGTTTTAGTCTCCAGTCCCCTAATCACCTTGGTTGCTCTTCTCTGCACTCTTTCTAGAGTCTCCACATCTTTTTGACATTGTGGAGACCAAAACTGGATGCAATATTCCAAGTCGGGCCTTACCAAGTAATTATAAAGTGATATTAACACTTCATGTAATCTTGGTTCCATCCCTCTGTTTTCAGGAAGGACTACCCATGATTTTTCTAAGTCCTCTTGGAACATTTTCATCAGTGGTGGGATTCAGCCAGTCCGCACCTATTCGGGAGAACCGGCTCTTAACTTTCTAAGAGGTTCAGAGAACTAGTTGTTAGAAGAAATCTTCTTTTGGTTTTTTTCCGCTTTACAGGGCTAATCCTGTAAGGAAGGCAGGAAGGAAACATTCTGGTGTTGTTTCTAGCTTAATCGTTATTGCCCTGCTTACAGAAACTCCTGTTAACTCTTATTACATTGTAACAGCTAAGGCAAAGTGCCCATCGACCTGAGTAATGCTGAGTTGGCCACACCCACACGGTCACATGACCACTAAGCCCCGCCTACTCACCTAGTCATTAGGGCAGAGAACTGGTTGGTAAATTATTTGAATCCCACTACTGATTCCCATAGACTTTTCTGGCTGAGGTGATAGGGAGTTGCCACAGCCACCAGTGGAAAGGCTCAGGATTTAACACCTTGTTGTATAAACTCACCCCAGAGAATGAAGCCAATTAGAAACATATCAACCTTCCACTTTGTTGACTGTAAGCATATCTGAATTCCTGCTCACGCCAGATGCATTTGTTCTGTTCTCATCCTTCAGCAAAGCAGCCTGATTCATTGTCCCCAGCAGATCAAGGCAAAAAGTGTTCTAAATTTTACGATACAGCTCTTTGCTCAGAATAGCTGGATGTGCACAAAATGCATATTTCAGGACAAAATGTTTACAAAAAATGTCTGTCTGGGGGATAATAAAATACGTAAGGAAATTTGAATTTATCTGCTTTTATTAAAAAAAAAATAGAAGAAGTGACAGAGTGGTGCAAAGAGGACATAGAATTAAGAATGGATACATGTAAAAGTGTCAAGAATTAGGAATGGGTTGCCTCAACCGACTCTAAATGGGGAAACTACTGTAAAATGAATATACATAATGCTGAGCTTCAGGAAGAATTAGATGATAGTGAGGAGGGGAAGGGGAGGAAGAGAATGATGAGAGCTGCCTTGGGGAAAGGCAGGATAAAAATACATTAATATTAATAATATACTTTTCTCCTACCTTTCTAATTCATAGTATTAATAATCACATGAATAAATAAGGTAAAGGTAAACGTTCCCCTCGCACATACGTATGTGCTAATCGTTCCCGACTCTAGGGGGCGATGCTCATCTCCGTTTAAAAGCCAAAGAGCCAGCGCTGGCTAAAGACGTCTCCGTGGTCATGTGGCCGGCATGACTAAATGCTGACAGCGCACAGAACGCTGTTACCTTCCCACCAAAGGTGGTTCCTATTTTTCTACTTGCATTTTTTACGTACTTTCAAATTGCTAGGTTGGCAGAAGCTGAGACAAGTAACAGGAACTCAATCCGTTATGCGGCACTAGGGATACGAACCACCGAACTGCAAACTTTTTTATTAGACAAGCTCGGTGTCTTAGCCACTGAGCCACCTCGTCCCCTACATGAATAAATACATAAGTTAATAATACATGCATTAATAATAATAATTAAATCTTGTGACCATATCTTTCATACCATCAAACACTAACATCTACCTATCCCAGGTCTTTGGGAAGGGCTCGGACAGCAGGTTAAAAATGCCAAATCCATGCTAAACATCTATAAAGCCTTCGTAAGACCACACCTACAATACTGTATCTAGTCTTGGTCACTGGACTATAAAAAAGATATTGAGACTCTAGAAAGAGTGCAGAGAAAAAGCAACTAAGATGATTAGGGGACTGGAGGCTAAAACATACAATGAACGGTTGCAGGAACTGGGCCTGGCTAGTCTAGTGAAGAGAAGGACCAGGGGAGACAGGAGAGCAGTCTTCCAATATTTGAGGGGCTGCCATAGAGAGGAAAGGGGTCAAGCTATTCTCCAAAGCACCTGAAGGCCAGACAAGGAATAATGGATGGAAACTGGTCAAGGAGAGATTCAACCTAGAATTAAGGAGAAATTTTCTGACAGTGAGAACAATCAACCAGTGAAACAGAAGTTGCCTTTGGAAGTAGTGGAAGATTCATCATTGGAGGCTTTCAAGAAGAGACTGGACTGCTATTTGTCAGAAATGATGTAGAGTCTCCTGCTTGGGGGGCGGGGTTGGATTAGATGACCTCCAAAGTCCCTTCCAACTCTGTTAATCTGTGAAATGTTAAATCTGACAGTGTGCGTATGTGACCAAATGTAACCAAAACAAGAGGGGGATTTCCAAACATAAACTGGTCAAGTCTTAGCTCAAAACACACCAGACTTAACTGTGGTCAGAAAACAAAGAAAATGTGGATAATTGAAGTAGCACAATCAGGGGACAGCAAAATAGAAGACAAAGAATTAAAGAAGACCACGATGTAACTGTCCACATTTTCTCCATTTCTGCATGAGCTGAAAAAGTTGAAAGATGATAGCATAAACCAGCTGTGGTAGTCCCAGTAGTTGTCAGCACACTAGGTGCTACACTAGAAATTTCAGGGGGCAATTAAGAGAGATCCAACCTAGAAGTAAGGAGAAATTTCCTGACAGTGAGAATTGTCCATGTAGCACAAAAAATATATATGGTAAAATGGGGTGTGACTCACTTAACGACTGCTGTACTTAGTGATGGAAGTTCTGGTCCCAGTCATGAATTGAGGACTACCCGTATGCAAATCCAAATATATATTAAACTGTTCTGACCCCCCTCATTCCACACCAAAGCACGCTCCGAGCCAGAGATAAATTATGGCATTTAATTAACAGACAAACAGGCCCTTGGCAGCAACCCAGCACAGAAAAGCTTGGACAGCAATAAACACAGATAAGGCTTGGCAGCAATCCAGCCTGCCAAGCTCATACAAAGTTCTCCGACATTCGATTCTGTATTGACTTCTGCAAAGAGGGGCAGGTGCACAAGTAGCTTTTTATAGTCTGGAGAGGAGCCTAATGACCACCAGCTGAGCGCAATTACCTCCTGTAATTGTGTAATTGTTCCTGACGCCTAGTAGCTCTTTGATGGCGTGCATCCAGGAACAACTCACTGCTGGCTTCCGGCTCACTCTCCCTTGTCTCCTCCCCACTGGTCCAAGGCTCAGGTGCCTCCTGGTGGCCAACCAGCCTCTCTGTGCCCTGCTCATAGTCGGAACCCTGTCCAGGGTCCTCCACATCCTCCAAAGCCGACTCAGAGGGCCCCTCGCTGTCCAAGTCTGGTGGCAGCTCCAACGGCTCCTGCTGGGCCACAACATTAAACTATATATTCCTCAAAGTAAGGAAGTTTGCAGAATAGAAAGAATAGTGAGCAGTAGTGTCTTTTGACTTGGTTGAGCTCAACTGTTCTTCTATTGGAGTCTTTTCTGTCTAGCTTTTTGGGATGTCCTAAAAGCAACCACAGATAGAAATAAATCAACAGCTACCATGTAAATCAGGCATATGCTGCATAACGTAAAACATTTCATGGGAGCCAAGTTGGTAGAGAGGACGCCTAGGCTAAATAGGGCTTCATTTCCATTTAGAAATTTCAATTTTAATTTTGGACATTTCAATTTAGCCGTGATGGAACAGTGGTTTACAGTGCAGTATTGCAGGTTAATTCACTGCTCACTGCCAGGTGTTCGATCCTGATCGGCTTAAGGTTGACTCAGCCTTCCATCCTTCTGAAGTTGGTAAAATGAGGACTCAGATTGTTGGCAGCAATATGCTGACTTTGTAAACCGCTTAGAGAGGGTTGTAAATAAGAGTCTACGTTCCACTGAATATAGAATCATAGGATTGGAAGAGGTCTTCTAGTCCAACCATCAAAGCAGGGGACATTATACCAGAGGTGGCTTGCTGCCAGTTGGGCCCAGTTCAGCCGAACCAGTAGTGGTGGGAGGCTCTGCCCACCTGCCCGGATGCTTCTGCGCAGGCACAGAAGCATTGCACGCGAGCATGTGCACAAGCACGAGCAAACTGGTAGTAAACCGATTAACAACCCACCACTGCATCATACCATCCAGATCAAATGGTTGTCCAGTCTATTTGTAGGCAAGTTCTGAGATTGCAGGGAGGAGATATTTTTCCTTAGTTCAGAAATAAGGAAAAAAAAATCCTCCCTGAAATCTGAGAATTTGTGTACAAGCACACTCAGTTCATACTAACTTACAAACCCTCCTTTGGCAAATCTCTCAGGAAACTGCAGATCTTGCAAAATGCCTATGAGCTGATCTTACAGCCTTCTTGCCTTTTTTAATTTTGTTTTTATTAGTCCGCTTAATGCATTTTGTATTGTTTGCTGCCCCTTTCTCCTGCTGATTTGGAATGGTGTGCGTCCTTCACTTATAGCGATCCAAGTCCTATGGTGACTGTTCTGTCCCGTCCCCCCTCCCCCCACCACCTTTTTTCTTTTAATGTGATGATTCACGGACAAAATGAAAAAGTTCTTGCCCAAAGCAATTGGCCGCGGTAATTATTCCTTTTCTGAAGAGGGTCTCTGGTGTAATCAGTGTGAAATTTTTGCTATTGATAAACTGAGGGGGGCAGCTAATCCTGGAGGAACCAGGAGCAAACTGGAGCTAAAAGAGCCTAGCTGATGGATGTAGTAATCTCTTAATAAAGAATTTCAACTTAGCAATGGACAATCACTCTGATTTACATACTTATACAATACAAACTCTTATATACATAGCACAGTCATGCTTGGTAAGCCAAGCTAATATTTTATTATTACAGAAATTCAGTTTCTTCTGAGCCCAGTTAAGAGCCAATATTAAATTTTATTCATGCATCCATACCCCATTGCACTATTCCCTTTCATGGCAAGATGACCAAGATAAGGAAAAGGAAATGAACCACGACTAAACCACAATACTATTTCTTTCCATATTTTTTTTCATCCTTGTAAATCATCCTGCTTCTTCCATATCTGCACTCCACTGCATAAACTTTTAGTTTATTTATTAATTATTTAAAACTTTTAGTTTTACCAATTCTTTGGTGTTCTCTTTTTAAAGATCTCATCCATTCCACCCAATGGACAACTTTCCCTTCCTTGCAACCCATTCATTCTCCATATATTTATGTTGCTCCTTGAGCCTCACATTTTCCCACATATAACTAATCCATCTCAAGGTTCTCTTTTTTTAAAAAAAAAAGTGGGCACAACTTTTTGTATTGAATCCTCCTTAATTCACCCTCAAACACAGTAAAGTCAAAATATTTTTTTTTCTACTGGATCATGGTCTTTCAAACTCTTGCACCATTTTCCCCCAAAGCTCAGATCTGGTTCTTCCATTATCACTGGAGTTTTATCATGCAACTATTACTAACATGTGGATTCCTGCTTTGTTACGTGCAATCTTGAAAACACATCCTATCAACCAGGAGGTACTGATAAAAAAAAAATCGTCCTCACCCAATTCTTGTAGGATGAGGGAAAATATATGCCGAATGGTTGCAGGAACTGGGAATGTCTAGTTTAATAAAGAGGAATATGAAGGATGACTTGATAGTAGTCTTCCAATATCTAAGGCAGAGGTGAAATTCAATTTTTTTAACTATCAATTCTGTGGACGTGGCTTGGTGGGCGTGGTAGGGGAAGGATACTGCAAAATCTCCATTCCCTCCCCATTCTGGGGCCAGCCAGAGGTGGCATTTGCCAGTTCTCTGAACTACTCAAAATTTCTGCTACTGGTTCTCCAGAACCTGCTGGATTTCACTCCTGATCTAAGGGGTTGTCACAAAGAAGAGGGGGTCAACCTATTTTTTTTAAAGCATCAGAAAGCATGACAAAAAGTAGCACATGGGAACTTATTGAGTCATCCAAGAACTAAGAAGGAATTTCTTGACAGTGTGAACTATTAACAGCTTGCCTCTTTGAGTTGTGGTACTCCCATCAATGGAGCTTTTTAAGAAGAGATTGGACAGCCATTTGTCTGAAATGGTATAGGGTCTCCTGCTTAAGCAGGGGTTGGAGCAGAAGATAGCCAATGTCCCTTCCAATTCTACTATTCTGTATCCTCTTATCTTACAGAATACAGCTGGAAAGGACTTTGGAGGTCTTCTATTCCAACCCCTTGCTCAAGCAGGAAACCCTATACCATTTCAGAGAAGTGGCTGTCCAGGCTCTTCTTAAAAACCTCCAGTGTTGGAGAACCCACAACTTCTGAAGGCAAGTTGTTCCACTGATTAATTCTTCTAACTGTTTGGAAATTTCTCATTAGTTCTAGGTTACTTCTCTTCTTAGTTTCCATCCATTGTTTCTAGTCTTGCTCTCAGGTGCTTTGGAAACTAGGTTGACTCCCTCTTCCCTTAACTGAGGGGTCCCCAAACTTGGCAACTTTAAGACTTGTGGACTTCAACTCCCAGAATTTTAGAGGTTGCCAGCTGGTTGGAGAATTCTGGGAGTTGAAGTCCACAAATCTTAAAGTTGCCAAGTTTGAAGACCTCTTCCTTAACCGATAGAGAATGATTTCTCTCTTTTTCTGTTCGTCTCTCCATTAAAATTGCATTCTCATCCAAAGCTCTGGACATGACCTTACAAGTCTCTCTAAGATGTGATTTTTAATACGGGGAATGGAAAAATTATGACACATAGCTAGGTCTTAATTAGTGAGCATAATGAAACCTAGGAAGTGCTGGCATTATTTGAGGTTTTGCACTATTCAAAGTTACATTTATATGTAAAATATGGTAATTGGTTCCAGCTCAACAGAAATAGGTAATGAAAAATTTTCATCGGGAAGTTTTTATAAGTTTACTAATGAAATATTACAGTAACAGATAAAAAGAATACACTAAAATTTAAATGGATTGTTAACAGAATCACAGGGGGATTGTAGAAGGCAAAATAAGGACAATTTTTCCTCCCACAGAATTTCAGGATTCCCAGCATCTTATCCTGTTTACAGTTGCTAAAATCAAACTCATTTTTGCCCATTTTGCACATGCAATGAATTGTTGGGGAGCACCTAAGGGATAATCCTGGACTGTGGATATCTAAATAATATATATAATTTCATGCATTTACAAGCATTCTGTAAGCATTGATCAATGGGTGCTAGCAAACTAAGGTCAGGCATTTGCTTTTATAGACACCTTCTCACCCCATGCTTCTGCGTTTTGTGTGAACCAGTTATGTTGCTTTTGTGTTGTTTTTGTGTAAAGTGTGAAAGTTGCTTTTTGAGCTCTTTGGGGCTCTGTGAGTTTTCTGCTTGTGGCAGGGGCTCTTTTGTGTGAGGTGCAGCTGCTTCTGCGTTGTGTTGCTTTTGTGTTGTTTTTGTGTTAAAATTAGTTTTTTGTTTTTTTGTGTGTTTTGCGTGCTTTTGTATTGCTCCCATCACTGGTCCTCTGCTAACTAAGCTCTTTTTCTTCCTTTTGCAGTAGCAGCATTTACCAGCAAGGGTGGAAAGGCCATAAACTGTTATTGCTCTTATGTAAGTATTCTTACATAAGTATTCTTCATTATTCTTATTTAAGTATTAAATGCACAAAATAATTGGTATATTTTCTTTTTGTAGATCATAAGGGCAAAGAAGTGACATTGACTTGGCCATGCCCACTCGGTCACATGACCACCAAGCCATGCCACAGAACTGGCAGGAATTTTTTTTTAGATTTCACCACTGCCATGAATGTGTTTTTCTGTTTGTTTGATTAATACAATACAATAAAATAGCAGAGTTGGAAGGGACCTTGGAGGTCTTCTAGTCTAACCCCCTGCCTAGACAGGAAACCCTATATCATTTCAGACAAATGGCTATCCAACATCTTCTTAAAGACTTCCAGTGTTGGGGCATTCACAACTTCTGGAGGCAACTTCTGTTCCACTGATTAATTGTTCTAACTGTCAGGAAATTTCTTTTTGATTTTCCAGAAAAAACAATGAATCTTTTAAATAAGCAATAAAGGGCTCCATGGTGGTCAAATCTCTTCTTAAAAGCTTCCAGTGATGGAGCATCCACAACCTCTGAAGGCAAGGCTGGTCCACTGGTTGATTGCTCTCACTGTTAGGACATTTCTCCTTAGTTCTTGGTTGGTTCTCTCCTTGATTAGTTTCCACCCATTCTTCATTTTCTTGGCTTCTGATGCTTTGGAAACTAATTTACCCCTTCCTATTTGTGACAGCCCCTCAAATACTGGAACACTGCTATTATATTTTGAGCGTATTGTCTTGATCATTTGGCATTGGGGAGGTCCATCTCAATGCCATCTTAAGAATTCAATTATTCTCCATACGGAGTATATGACTTGGAAGTTGGAGTTTTCTGAATGCAACAATGCTGTGTAGTTTGCAAGTGCTACTATACTTGCACTTACCAAAATAAAGGTAGGCAAACAGACAGACAAACAGGCAGAGACAGTCAAGACAGACACATATGGCTTACATTTCAAGGTCTCTTTCAATATAGAAGCTATTGGAGCACTTTAGGAGCACTTTTGGAGCACTTCTTTGTTAATGACATGATCAAAATAGTGAATCTTTAGGATTCAACAAAAGCATCTGTCCGCTGCCACATTTATGCTTGCTTGAGCTTCACTGTCATGTGGTGATAGCCTGCCATGAACTGTGGGGAGGAGGAATGAAAGGAAGGAATGCTTGGGGAAATGAAAGTAAATTCTGTATCACCTCAAGATGCTGCCTCAAGGTCATCCAGCTGAAAGAAGGAGGGGGCCACATACCAAACTGTGCTTGGACTGACTATTATGAAAACCTCTTGCCTGGATCTGATTGGTTATGCTGAGGCCGACACTGAGAGATAGTTAAGGGAGGGAAAATTAGAACATAGGGATTTGGGCATGCGATTCTCAGTTCTTTGCAATACTGTGATACACTTGACCTCTAATAAACTACAGGTATTCCTCAACTTGCAACCACAATTGAGTCCAGAATTTCTGTTGTTAAGTGAGCCATTTGTTAAGCGAGTTTTGCCCCATTTTATGAACTTTCTTGCCTCCGTTGTTAAGTGAATCACCACAGTTGATAAGTGAATCTGGCTTCCCAATTGACCCTTGCTTGTCAGAAGGTCTCAAAATGGGATCCCATAACCTTGGGACACAGCAACTGTCATAATTATGAACCAGTTCCCAAGCATCTGAATTTGGGTTGCATGATTATGGGGATGCTACCGAGATCGTAACTGTGAAAAATGGTCACAAGTCTCTTTTTTCAGAGCCCTTCTAACTTTGAATGGTCACTAAACAAACTGTTGTAACTTGAGGATTTCCTGCATTTAGTAAGAACAATAGCCCTTGGGCTTATATACCACTTCATGGTGCTTTTACAGCCCTCTCTAAGCGGTTTACAGAGCCAGACTCTTGCCCCCAACAATCTGGGTCCTCATTTTACCCACCTTGGAAGAATGGAAGGCTGAGTCAACCTTGAGCCTGGTTAGATTCGAACTGCCAAATTGCAGGCAGCCGGAAGTCAGCAGAAGTAGCCTGCAGTACTGCACTCTAACCACTGCGCCGCTATGGCTCAATATATATACTGGTACCTTTCTCAACAAATGGAACCAAGGATCGTTTTCATTTAGAGGCGTTAGTGGTGGCAGGTCTGACAATATCTTTGTTGGAAGATGTTGAATGTGACATTAGCACTCATTAAGACTGAATATTAGTTCACTCAGTTTCTTAATAAACGGAAACGCCAACATGTTTTAAAGGCAAGAATTTAAAAGCCAATGGAATGGATCAGCTGTTACGAAGGACACAATGCATCTTCCTTATGGCTACTGATGTTTTTTTTTAAAAAAAATATTACAAAGTTATTTGTCTTTGGACTCTCATTCAAATTAGCATGACTAATACAAAGTCTGAATAAATCTTGCTGGAAGGGCGTATTTTAATCACAAAGGACAAGGGCAGTCCTACTGAGGGCTCTTTTGATTTAAAACATTTTAAATCTGTATCTCCATCTCTTTCTATCTCTGTTCACACACCTAGCCTTTATCTCAGCCATCATCAATAATTGTTCACTGCCTTGTGGTAGGCAGAACAATTCTAAATATCTTCATCTTAATCATACAGAGACAAAAGTATTCTTTTTATTAGCTATATTTCTGCTGGGTTTTATATAGTTTTAGGCCTCCCACTGTAATAGCTGAGAGTACTTCTTTCTGAATTTCCTCCTTATCTCAACACATTTATGACTCTACAGTTTATTTGTACTCAGTTGTCCTAAATTGTATAAACAAGCTGTAGGCATATTGTTTATTGTTTTAGTAATTATGAAAGTCTTTAGGCAGCTTCAGTTGCCAGACTGAAGAATTATGTTACTTGCCAATAATTTGAGGGGCATAAGCCCTCAGGATCTTGTAGCAAATTTCCAAACCATGGAGGAAGAGGGAGGTTGCAACTTCACAGCAGAAACAACCTAAAACAGACACTAAAACACTAATACGGAATATTGTCATTATTGTTACTAGTGTAAACTACATCCTTAAGACTAAAAAACCCAGAATATTGTTTGTCTAAAACTAAGTTCTAAAATAGTAGGTTAAAACAAAATAGAATAAACTATCGCCTGCCTGCCTGCCTGCCTGCCTGCCTGCCTATCCATCCATCCATCCATCCATCCATCCATCCATCCATCCATCCATCCATCTATCTCTGTCCAGCCATCCTTCCTTATTTAGTATTGTTCAAAAGTTAGACATAGTTATACTATATTGAAAATAGCTTGCATTTTAGTTCAACAAGAAAAAAGGAAGGAAAGGAAGTGAGGAAGAAAGAAAAGAAAGAAGGATAGATAAAAAGAAAAGAAAGAAAAGAAAGAAGAAAGAAAAGAGAAAAGGAGAAAGAAAGAAAGAAAGAAAGAAAGAAAGAAAGAAAGAAAGAAAGAAAGAAAGAAAGAAAGAAAGAAAGAAAGAAAGAGAGAGAAAGAAAGAATTGTGTTCAACCTACTGGGGTTAGAACTATCTCTTTAAATTGTCTCCCCTATAAATATGAAAAAAGAATAGTGTAAAATGTTGCATAGACAATAATAATATAACGTAGCTCTGGGTTCTAAAATGTTTGCCTAGTCCAGGGTTAAATACACTGGACTTTCAGCATTTTCAATAAAAGAGTTAAAACTTTCCAGCTGATGCGATGTTCCCATTATAAATAATCATAAATAACCTTCTCTGCAACCCATGAATTTACACTTCAAACCTTCAAAGCCTTTTGCAGACTTCATCATATTAATCCTTGCATTTTATTAATCCTGAAGAATCAAGCAGGATTACAGCCCCTTGCCTTCCCTTTCATGTGAAGGTATGTGGGGAAGTTTCCTTTAACGCTTGCTGAAGATAGACTATTTTTCTCTAGCCCTAATTCAGAGCTTGTTGTAGTGACAGAGCAGAGAGATAGAAGAAGAAAAACCACATTGATCATCTGAATTTTTTCCCCAAAGCAATTAGAAATATAAGGATGTCAGTAAACTTTATGACTTGGTAAGTCCTCTCGGTCTTCTCTCATATGGTGTGTTACTTCACCAGTCAAGTAAAGATATCCAAGTGCAAAGCACAGTTCGTGGAATTACAAGATGGCTTTTTATCACTATTATTATTATGTACACAACAGTGTGAAATCACAGCTGCCTTTTCTTTAACGGATGTTAGCGTTAATATCCGTCAAGTTTTTCTCAAAAACCTTAAGATGCCATCGTCTTATTGGTATATGCACAAAAATGGAAAAACAGAGGTGCCCCCACCGAAGAAGGGGTAATAAACAAAATTTTGATCTGGGCAGAAATGGACAGACTGACACTAGAAATCAAAATTAGAGACGAGACAGAACATTGTGAAATTTGGAACAAAATGTGTCAATGGCTGGAAATGAGGAAAAGAAGTCAGAACAGAATATTTTGAGGACTGTAAAATTGGAGCCGGATATTACATAGATAAATAATATAGATAGATGATAGATAGATAGATAGATAGATAGATAGATAGATAGATAGATAGATAGATAGATAGATAGATAGATATAGAGAGAGATAGATAGATAGATAGATAGATATAGAGAGAGATAGAGATAGATAGATAGATAGATAGATAGATAGATAGATAGATAGATAGATAGATAGATAGATAGATAGATAGATAGATACATACATACACACACACACATATATATATATTTATATATATTTATATATATATATATATATATATATATATAGAGAGAGAGAGAGAGAGAGAGAGAGAGAGAGAGAGAGAGAGAGAGAGAGAGAGAGAGAGAGAGAGAGAGAGAGAGAGAGAGAGAGAGAGAGAGAGAGATAATAGGCCATCCCCCTCTTTTTTGTGATGGTCCTCCAATAATTGAAGAGTGTTACCAACCCTAGTCCTTCTCTTTGTTAGGTAGACATATCTACTTGGCTCAAATGTTCATCATATCATTTAGCCTGTAGACTGCTGATCCTCTTTGTTGCTCTTCTCTAAGATAAGAACTTACGGACAATTAAGAAATTGATAATTAAAAAACAATTGCTACCAATCTATTGAGGACCTGTACATTGCACGAGCCAGAAAGAGGGCTGTGAAAATATCTACAGATCCTTCACATCCTGGACATGAATTGTTTCAACTTCTACCCTCAAAGAGACTTCTATAGGGCACTACACACCAGAACAACTAGACACAAGGACAGTCCGCCCCCCCCCCCGAATGCCATCACTCTGCTAAACAACTAATTCCCATAACACTGTCAATAATTTACTAAGACTGTATTACTATTATTCTTCTCTTCCTTCCTAGTATCTGTCTCTTCCCACTTATGACTATAACCATGTTGCTTGTATCTTTCAATTTATATTGTTTTTATTTGTTTCCTAGTACGATTTGATAGCTTATTAGTAACCTTGACTATCACTAAGTGTTGTATCTTTGTATTCTTGATGAATGTTTTTTATTCTCCTTATGTACACTGAGAGTTTATGCACCGGGGACAAATTCCTTGTGTGTCTATTCACACTTGGCCAATAAAGAATTCTATTTCTATTTCTATTCTATTTCTATTTCTACTGGAAGTTTTGTTTTCTCTTTAGTGTTCGATCTAAAATATTTTATCCAGACTTTTCACTCGATTATGTGACATTTGGATCTCTGGCCAATAACATGTTTGAGGAACACACTTTTCTGTGCTTATCAGGTTTGAATATTTCCGCAGCCTCCATTCTACTGCAGATCATTCTGAAGGACCAGGAGTCTTCAATCTCATTATCCAGGCAATGTATGTGCTTCATAAAATAAAATAAAATAAAAATAAGTCAAGTGCTTGACATTAATCCCCACCAAAACAAAATTGCAAAAGTTTTTTTTTTCTTTCTTTCTTTGACTGTTTTAATATGAGACTTTACATTCCGCTGGGGAAATAAACGGCTTGCAGTTCCTTATCCAAGGGCCATGTGCTTTCATTAGAATTAACATTAATTCCTCATTAGGCAACAATAATAATGCTGGATCAATTGAGAAAGGAGAAGGAGAAAAAAGAAGCATAGCTCTAAGGTTCAATTATAGTGGAACTGAGCCATAACAGTTTAGTTTTTGTCACTAAAACTATTTTTGACACTTCTAAATAATATTGTCCTGTTTCAGTGATTTTGTTTTTGGCACCTTCTTTTAAAAATTCGCTTCTTTATTTATGGTATGCATATATGCTTCACTGACTCTCACTGACCTTGTGTGATTCATGGTGTGTCATGATTCAGTTATCCTGATACAACCACATCCAGTCGTTTTTATTGAGCCGGGGGAATACTGGATGTCAGAGAAAGAGTGGCTGAAGGAGACAAACAAGGAATTTGTCTGGAATCTCTATGTATGCACAAGAGGGCAAGGTCCGACCCCTCTTTCAATGCCTTATCTGATCTGGCCCAGATGCAAACTACGAGTCTGTGAAGATTCCTGGGTTAAAGCCATGAGCAATAAAATGGCTAATTAAACTCTTCATGGGTGAATTTGATTGCCTTTAATCTTCTCAGACTGGCAATTTGCATCTGGACCACACGAAATAAGGTTGAACACTGTTCGGGGGGGGGGGTGGAGTCAGGTTTCACTCCCTTGTGGCTATGTAGAGATTCCAGACTAATTCCCTCCTTGACTCCTCCCACTGGCTCAGACAGTCTCTCTCTGACACCTTCTTCAGCATGATCCAACATGGAGCGAAAGTTCCAGGATGGCTACCGCTCTCCTTCTGTTGCAATGATGGCTAAACTTTTTGTCATTGTGTGCCAAAAGAAAGCATGTGCACAATGGTGCACACACACGCGCCTAAACCCATAATGCAATGCATGTGTGCTCCCCCTGCTCCCCCCACGCATGTGCCCCAATCCCCATGCATGTTCACCAGAGATGGTATTCTATTTTCTTCACTACCAGTTTGGTAGCGGGTGCATGTGTGCATCTGGGCATGTGCAGAACCTTCTGCGCATACGCAGAAGGTCCTTGATGTCATCAGAGTGGGTGGGAGGAATCTTGCACTGCCGCCACTACCGGTTAACCCAAACTGGTGCGAACCAGCAGCATACCACTCCTGATGTTCATGTGACACCCACCCCCCATGCTCCCCTGTCCCCTGTGCATGCACTCCACCCCCCTCTTGCCCATTTTTGGCTTCCAGATTGGTGCAGGAGGTTTTCCAGGCTCAAAACGGAGTGTGGGGGGCTGCGCAAGACTGCGTGAGGTCGAGGCCGAGGTGGCGCAGTGGTTAAATGCAGCACTGCAGGCTACTTCAGCTGACTGCAGTTCTGCAGTTCAAATCTCACCGGCTCAAGGTTGACTCATCCTTCCATCCTTCCGAGGTGGGTAAAATGAGGATCCGGATTGTTGTTGGGGGCAATATGCTGGCTCTGTAAACCGCTTAGAGAGGGCTGAAAGCCCTATGAAGCGGTATATAAGTCTAACTGCTATTGCTATTGCTATTGCTAAAATGCAATGCAAGCACCCCTGTGCATACACACACACATCCCTTGATGTGTCCCGCCCCACTACGCATGCATGACAGAGACCTAAAGACCAGATAGCTGGTGGGAAGTGTGCACACATGCGTGGTGGAACTGGGCTGGGGCAATGGCTGGCAGGCCCTCAGAGAGGGCTCTGCCATCCTGGCTCTATTGTTTCAATGATGCCATCCCAGAGCCAAACCCTGGAGAATATGAGTTAATCTCCCAGGAATTGATGAGAGAAACTCAGAAGGAAAGAGAGAGCAGCAGTAGTCATGGGGAACCCTTGTAGATGAAAGGGTTTTTTAAATGTTTGGTAGCAACATGCTTGATTTCAGGGGGGGGGGGAACCAAATAGCTGCTGTTTGCCTCAAGAAAGAAATGAAAAAATACTTGTTTGATTGGCTGAGGATGTTGCGTTTCCTCTATAACAAAGTGCCTGAAGTACACAGGGAATGTTTTTGCAACTCCCTCTCTAAACAATTAAGTATTCTAATTATAACAAAATAAAAAGCAGCTCTCTAATACAGCTGCTCTGTATTCACTTTGATATGCTCAAGTTGCTTTGGAGGAATATTAAATAACTGTGAATGGAAGGAGTGTATTTGGCTCCATTAAATCCTTTAAAGTTCTTCCAGTTTGCAGCCTGTCCATAAGCTCACGGAAGCATCGGCTGTGAAGAAGTTGAAATAAGGTTTTGCTTGATTCCCCAAAGAAGGTGCAGTATTATAAGAAGAAAAACAATTTAAATAATAAAACTCAAGTGTTATTAAATAGATGTAAATACAATATGAAAATTGCAGGTTATGCAACAGGGAGGAGAGGAGGAGGAAGAGAGAGAGAGAGAGAGAGAGGCAGAAGAAGCAGAAGCAGCAGTAGGAGAAAGAGCGAGAGAGAAAGAAGGAGAAAGAGAAGCAGGAGGAGGAGAAAGAGAAAGAGAGAGAGAGAGGAGGAGGAGGAGAAGCAGAAGAAGCAGCAGCAGGAGAAAGAGAACGCGAAGCAGAAACAGCAAAAGCAGAAGCAGGAGGAGGAGGAGAAAGAAAAAGAAAAAGAGAGAGAAAGAAAAGGAGAAAGAAAGAGAAAGAAGGAGAAGGACAAGCAGCTGAAGCAGCTGAAGCAAAAGCAGAAGCAGCAGCAGAAACAGGAGAGGAGAAGCAGAAGCAGCAGAAGGAGCAGTAGAAGCAGAATAGCTTGACTCCCTCTTCGTTGGGGCAACCCCTGAGATATTGGAACATTGCTATCCTGTCACCCCTAGTCCTTCTTTTCATTCAACTAGACATACCCAGTTCCTGCAACCATTCTTCATATGTTTTAGCCTCCAGCCCCCTAATCCCCTTTGTTGCTCTTCTCCGCACTCTCTTTAGAAGTTTATCATTTTAGATTTTATCTCCTGATGAAGATATCAGGAGATAAAATTGCATTGACTAACCCACCCAAAGCAGCCATAATGCAAGCGGTGACATTCAAAAAGCATATTTTCCCCTGAATTTTTCCAAAAGTTATCCTGGCAAGAAGAAAAAAAGCAACAATAACCACCACCACATAGGACAGGGGTCAGCAACCTTAAACACTCAAAGAGCCACAAAGATTCTAAATGGAAGGCCCCCCCCCCTTTCAATTCTGGAGCCAACCGTAAGTCCAATTCCCCCACCATAGAGTCTCCTCCTTTTTCCTCTACCTGTCCTAACTGAAAGCCCTATCAATTGTGGAGCCTGCCCCTTGCCGTAGAGTCTCCTGGCACATGGTGCTTCCACCACCACCACCCGCAAACTGGAAGCTCCTCTCAAAATTGTGATGCCAACGGGTGACAGGGAGCTGCAGCAGAGAGACGAAAGAGCCATATGCGGCTCCAGAGCCACAGGTGGCTGACATTTGACATAGGACTTCAGATGCATTGTGACTTGAGTCGACTCCTGTCTTCATTTTTTTCCTGTATCTCAAATTAAGATTTGCTCAAAGGCCTTCAATGTGTCTGCGTCAGGCATCTGTGATGAAGTCCGCATACGCAGCCTCCGAAGCCAATAATCTTTTGTGCCAGAGTTTCTTCTGCTGGAGCTCTTGATTGTGATAATCTGCAAATCCTTCTTGGCAACCTCCTTTCCCCTGGACCAGGAGCTGCCGTATTTATTCGTCTGTATTTGGGACTGCCTTCCAATCGTCAGAGTCCCGGATTACTCAATCTCCTGGTTATCAAATGGAGAATACTAGACTCTGCTTTTGATGCACTAAACTGACATGTAAAGTCATTCCCATTTAAATAATCTGTAGAAAGAAGGGTAGCGCCAAAGCATCGCAGCTTGATCTGCAGAGTTAGGGTTTCACTTGTCATATCATATTCCTCAGCTTGAAAAGAGGATCCTCACGAAAGTACCATTATGCCATTTTGCAACGTCAGTTCTGAAGCAGCTTGGAAAAACAGCTCAGTTTGAGCTCTTCCATCAAAGAGATGGAAATCACTCAACACTTTTCGTTATTTATACCAGCATACCAGGGAACAATTCCATTCCCCCCCTCAAAACCAAATCCAATGGTTTAAAATAATAAAAAGGAAGCCCCCTCCTAGAAAAAAAGGCTTATGGAAAGGAAGAATCTCTATTAAAAAGTATTAATCTAGTTTTTTGTTTTGTTTGTTTTTCCATTGAACACAGTGAAATCTCTCTAGAACAATTCATCAGTGGAACAATTTACCTCCAGAAGTTGGGGGTACTTCAACACTGGAGGCTTTCAAGAAGAAACTGGATCACCATTTGTCTGGAATGATCTCCTGCTTGAACAAGGGCTTGGATTAGAAAGACCTCCAAGGTCCCTTGAAACTCTGTTATTCTGTTAATTATCAGACCTGGTTTGCTTGTGACTGTGAGATCTTTTGTTGGGGGGGGGGGTTATATTACAGTGTTTGTAGGAGCTAAATAAATAATAATAATTGCCCAGCTCCCATCCATAACTATGTTTTCTGAACACACTCAAAACCATAGAAATGGTGGTAGACTTTAGGAGAAACACCACCACCCCATACTAATACAATACTAGGCAACACAATATCAACAGTAAGAGACCTTCAAATTTCTAGGTCCTATCATATCTCAAGACCTAAAATGGACACCTAACTTCAAAAACGTCATCAAAAAACCACAACAAAGAATGTTCTTTCTGTGCCAATTCAGGAAGCTCAAACTGCCCAAGGAGCTGCTGATACAGTTCTACAGAGGAATTGTTGAGTCTGTCATCTGCACCTCCATAACTGCCTGGTTTGGCTCTGCAACCCAACAAGACAGACAGAGACTTCAGAGGAGAATCAGAAATGCAGAAAAAACAATGGATACCACCCTGCCTTCCATTGAGGATCTATATACTGCATGAGTCCAAAAGAGGGCCTTGAAAATATTTATAGGCCCCTCGCAACCTGGATATAAATTTCAATCCCTACCCCCAAAACGACACTAGAGCACTGCACACCAGAACAACTAGACACAAGAACAGTTTTTTCCTGAATGCCATCACTCTGCTGAACAAATAATTCCCTCACCACTGTCAAACCATTCACTACGGCTGCATTACTATTACTATTAGTCTTCTCATCCTTCCTATCACACATCTCCTCCCACTTATGACCACATGATTGTAACTTTGTTGCTTGTATCCTTAAGATTTATATTGATATGGATTGTTTCCTGATTGCTTATTTGTACCCTATGACTATCATTGATTCTTGACGAATGTATCTTGTCTTCTTTTATGTACACCGAGAGCATCTGCACCAAAGACAAATTCCTTGTGTGTCCAATCACACTTGGCCAATAAAGAATTCTATTCTATTCTCATTCCATTATTCTATTCTATTCTATTCTGATATGCCTAAGATTAGAAATCCAGTGGCTTGCGTCCATGAAACCAATTGCAGCACTTAATCTTGATGGTGTGTTAAACTGAAAAAACCCACGTTAAATTGCTTCATTTTCCTTCATTTGACCCTTCTGTGCTTCTCCACCTGCCAACGTGTTCAACAAAGAAGACCTGAACTATTGATTGTTTATCTCTGTTTGCCTGGGGCATCAGACGAATGTGTGGAGTTAAAGCATGTATCCCACCCCCTCCTCAATTCCCTCCTTTCCATTTGCCCGTATGGGTTTGTGTATCTGTCCCCGTGGACCCTGTCAGGAGCGATTGGGAGCGTGGCAGTTGATGATGTCAAAGTTGCAGAATAATTGGCAAGGTGTATTTCTCCTTGTTCTTTCAAAGGCCTCCCAGTCACTTCAAGTGATATGACCTTTTCAAAGTAAGAATCTTGCTGAATTGCAAATCCAAGGGCTACTGCAGGGAAAGCATATCGTGATTTTGAAAGGGCTTCCTGTCGTTCAGCATCTAGTTTTGCTGACAGAAATCTCCTTGCCTTCCATCTTTTTTTTTTATTTGTGTGGTTTTTTTTCTTTTATTATAATTAAGCTCTCCAGCATTCTTTTAAAAGGATTCACCTCCCAAGACAGCTTAACAAATTGAAGGGTGAACAGCGGTGGTCAGTTGGCATAGCAAGCGACTCAACTAATTTAAAACAAACAACACGGCTTAAGTAACGTTCAGAAGGTGAGAGAGTCGCAGGAAGAAAAAGTTCAAGTCTATCTCAATAAAAATATTTTTAGGGATGCATTTTTTTAAAAAAAATCAGCAATGAGAGATGCTACTTGTCTATCTTTTTTTAATTACTTTGTCAAACATGTACAAGATAACAGAAGTATGAACATGGACATGAAGAAAGGAAATGAATACAAATAAATGGGGACAGTAGGACAGGGACAGAAGGCATGCTGGTGATCTTATGCACGCCCCCTTTACGAACCTCTTAGGAATGGGGTGAGGTCCATGCTAGACAGTTTAAGGTTGAAGCTGTGGGCATTTGAGAATGTAACAAGAGAGTCAGGTAGAGCATTCCAGGCATTGACTCCTCTGTTGCTGAAGTCGTACTTTATGCAATCGAGTTTGGAGCGGTTTACCTTGAGTTTGTACCAATTGTTTGCCAGTGTATCATTGTGGTTGAAGCTGAAGTATTTGCTGACAGGTAGGACATTGTAGCAGACAATATCCTCAAGAACAATGATCCCCAACCTTAGTGGCTTGGTGACCCAGCTTGGGGGTGCAGGAGGTGGGAACCAGGCCTGGTGAGTGGTGAGTCTAGCTGCATACACATGCACGTATGCAGCTAGACTCATGTGAGTGGCAGCCTGGTGTGCATATGTTGTAAGTTGAGCTGCACACGCATGTGCGTGTGCACCAGCGTGCCCCTCACATGATTCAAGCTGCATGTGCACATGTGTATGCCGGCCTGGAGCCCAGTTGCGAATAGACCATAGCCCAGTAGTGGGCTGCAGCCCAGGGGTTGGGGATCCCCTGCACAAGAACACTATTTCACAAATAGGGAGATACTATAGACTGCCCTGCAAAAAGCACAGGAGCTGGGAGAACTTGGAGATTTGGCAACCGAAACTGAGCATTTCCATTTTTGAATCTCAACCTACATCCATGGTTCATGAATGGCCTTCATTTTTTTTAACCTCCAAGAAAGATTCTTGTACACAGATCATCCATTCCGCGGTGGCGCAGTGGTTAGAACATAGTACTGCAGGTTGCTTCCGCTGACTTCTGGCTGCCTGCAATTTGGCATATGGAAACTCAAGGTTGACTCAGCCTTCTGTTCTTCCAAGTTGGGTAAAATGAGTACCCAGATTGTTGGGGGCAAGAGGCTGACTCTGCAAACCGCTTAGAGAGGGTTGTAAAGCCCCGCGAAGCAGTATATAAGTCTAAATGCTACTGCTATTGCCCTCCCTCCCTCCCTCCCTCCCTTCCTTCCTTCCATCCATCCATCCATCCAACCTTCCTTCCCAGTGGCTAGAACGCAGTATTACAGGCAAACTCTGCCCACAGACTGGAGTTCGATCCTGACCAGCTCAAGGTTGACTCAGCCTTTTACCCTTCCGAGGTCAGTAAAAACGAGGACCCAGATTGTTGGGGGAAAATAGACTGACTCTGTAAACCGCTTAGAGAAGGCTATAAAAGCAAGGTGAAGCACTATATAAGTCTAAGTGCTATTGCTATTCCCTGCCACATTTCTCCTCTCTCCAAGCTCTTTGGAAGTCTAGCAATCTTACCTGGAAAGTAGCTGTGAAAAATCTAAAGAAAAAATGATGGAATCCGTTTGGCTCACCTCAGCTCTGATATTTCCCATATGTAAATGTGGATTCTCCCCCCCCCCCCCCAATAATAGAGAATTCTCATCATTTTCTCTATTAATCTCCTATAACAATCTGGTCTATTGCTTGCTGTTCCCTTCTTACATATGGCTGGGTATAATTATATCTCCAAGGACCTTCCATCCCATTGATAAAAACCAATGTAATTGTGAAAATGGTTCTTTCTTGGAGCGATAAAAAATACTTCACACTTAATGCCCATTTCACTACCAGGCCCATCAAGGTATGAAAGCCTCTGATTGTCCTTTAATTTTTTTTGTAAGAAAAATACAATTTGGATGGAAAAGTGTCATCCTTGAATTGCTGAAAAGCAATTTAGCAGAGACGCCAGAATAGCTGGCATTAGATGGGTGCTTAGAGAAATCATGTGGAAAGATTTAGTTTCAGATTAAGTAAACAGTAGTATTGCTTTCTGTGCTTGTTTTATTGAGTTACATACGGAAATACATATTGGTGGATAAACTACTTTCTCTGTAAAGGTAAAGCTTCCTCTCGCACATACATTCCTCTTGCTAGTCATTCCCGACTCTAGGGGGCAGTGCTCAACTCCGTTTCAAAGCCGAAGAGCCAGCGCTGTCCGAAGATGTCTCCCGGGTCCTGTGGCCGACACTTCTAGATGCTGAAGGTGCACGGAAAGCTGTTACCTTCCCACCAAAGGTGGTTTCTATTTTTCTACTTGCATTTTTAAATGCTTTCGAACTTCTAGGTTGGCGGAAGCTGGGACAAGTAACGGGAGCTCACTGCCACTGATCCACCGCATCCCTATTCCCTATATCATGTGCTACATTGAACTGGCTCATTCGTCATTTATTCAATCATTCAATCAATCAATTTCTATGCCTCCTATCTCCCCTATAAGGTGACACTGGGCAGCTTACAGGTTATAAAACAAATGTAAAACTAATTCAATATATGAAAATTGCATTACAGATAGTACAAAGAGACACAGAGGAAAAGGAGGAAGAGGAGGAGGAGGAGGAGGAAGAGGAAGAGGAAGAGGAAGAGGAAGAGGAGGAAGAAGAAGAAGAAGAAGAAGAAGAAGAAGAAGAAGAAGAAGAAGAAAAAGAAGAAGAAGAAGATGATGATGATGATTTTAAATCTTAGCAAATGCACATTTAATACACTGATCTGTGGATGCAAAGTTCCATGTTAAATTCATATTCCATTATGCTGAATGGAACCCTTGAGCAACTACCATATTTGTGGGAGCCTGTCTTGTTCTCGTGGAAAGGCGTCATGGAGATAGCAACCTCAAGGGAAGACAAAATAGTGCCTGCAGGCTGCTTTTAACAGAACATGCTCCCTTAAGGGCTACTAAGAAACATTTAGACTTTGGGTACATGTCTAATGGACACGCAAACCACCATTAGTTGCAGACTGAAAGATCTGCATTCATAGACTCAGGATATATTCAGATAAAAGGAATCTAGATCACCAGAAAAGATCCTCAGAGATATCAAACATCCAGATCTTTGGAAGAAGATCTGCTCACCATGATTCAGGAAACTTGGCATCTAGTTTTCCAAATGGCGGCCAAAGTCTTACGTAATAAATACCCATCTCTAGTATAGGTAAAGATTCCCCTCGCGCATATGTGCTAGTCATTCCTGACTCTAGGGGGCGGTGCTCATCTCCGTTTCAAAGCCAAAGAACCAACACTGTCCGAAAATGTCTCCATGGTCATGTGGCCGGCAGGACTAAATGCCAAAGGCGCACGGAACGCTGTTACCTTCTCACCAAAGGTGGTTCCTATTTTACTACTTGCATTTCTTACGTGCTTTCGAACTGCTAGATTGGCAGAAGCTGGGACAAGCAATGGGATTCGTGGCGCAAAGGATTCGAACCGCCGAACTGCTGATCTTTCTGATCGACAAGCTCAGCCTCTTAGCCACTGAACCACCACGTCCCACAATCTCTAGTATACCAGGATCATATTCTTCTTATTGTTGTGCCATATCTGTCATGGGACGTTGGCGATCATGTTGGGGATCCTATTTTTATTAACAGCCACATGAAAAAGTGCTGTTGAGTTTTGTCCAAACCAGTCCCTTAGGTTTTGAAGCCATGATGTTCTTCTTCTACCTGGACCTCATTTGCCTTCAATCTTTCCTTGGAGGTTTAAGTGAAGGATGCTGTATTTTTCCGGGTGTCGCATCACATGTCCGAAATATTCTAACTTTTGCTTTTTTTAGGGTTTTGATGATTTCCCTTGGCTTTCCCAGGCAGCTTATCACCTCCTCATTTCTGATTTTGTCAACCCAACTTCTACATAACAGCCACCTGTAAATTCACATTTCAAATGCTTCTAGTCGGTTTCAAGTGGCTTTCTGCCAGAGACCAGCTCTCCACTCTGAAGAGCAGGATAGAAAAGATGTATCATATTACTCAGCTTTAATTATCTTATAATATCAAGGTTTTTTTCCAACATTCCTCCTGATAGAATAACAGAGTTGGAAGTGACCTTGGAGGTCTTCTAGTCCAACCCCCAGCTTAGGCAGGAAACCGTACACCACTTCAGACAAATGGTTATCCAATCTCTTCTTAAAAACGTCCAGTGTTGGAGCATTCACAACTTCTGGAGGCAAGCTGTTCCCCTGATGAATTGTTCTGTCAGGAAAATTCTCCTCAGTTCTAAGTTGCTTCTCTCCTTGATTAGTTTCCACCCATTGCTTCTTGTTCTACCCTCAGGTGCCTTGGAGAATAGCTTGACTCCCTCTTTTTTGTGGCAACCCCTGAGATATTAGAACACTGCTATCATTTCTCCCCTAGTCCTTCTCTTCACTAGACTAGCCATGCCCAGTTCCTGCAACCATTCTTCATATGTTTTAGCCTCCAGTCCCCTTATCATCTTTGTTGCTCTTCTCTGCAATCTTTCTAGAGTTACCACATCTTTTTTACATCATGGCGACCAAAACTGGATGCAGGATTCCAAGTGTGGCCTTACCAAAACCTTATGAAGTGATATTAACTCTTCATGTGATCTTGATTCTATCCCTCTGTTTATGCAGCTTAGAAGTGTGTTGACTTTTTTGGCAGCTGCTGCACACAGCTGGCTCATACTTAAATGGTTGTCCACCAGGACTCCAAGATCCCTCTCACAGTTACTATTATTGAGCAAAGTACCCTGTTTCTCCCAAAATAAGACTTCCGCGGATAATAAGCCCACTCAGACTTTTGAGCGCATGTGCTAAAATAAACCCTCCCCTGAAAATATTGCAACAGAGCAGCAGCCAGGAGGGGACCATAGTCACCGCCTCCTGTACCTCAAAAATAAGAAGACCTCCCCAAAAATCAGGCCAAGCACTTATTTCGGGGGTCAAAAGAAAAAAAAGACCCTGCCTTATTTTGGGGAAAACACGGTACCACATATATTGGAATTTGTCTTAATAACTGATTTGGTTTGCCCTGTGATTTATTTATTTTTTAATCTGCTATAAACCAGTAGAAATTCTCAGTAGGGTTTATCCTCTCCACGTTGATTTTTACCTGGGCCAGTTGGAAAGTTCCCAGCAAACTTATCAGCTCTGGGATTCCTGTTTGTCACTGTCAGTTACACAATCTACCTTCTCAGCTCCTTTTGCATTTTTAATACCGGTGTTGTACAGCCTAAAATGTAACAGGAGGAGGGATTGTTAAATCATGCAAGGCAGCTAATTAAGCCATATTTTTAGCCTGCCAGCTCAGATTCCAAGAGGCTTGTAGAGTGGGTAAGAAATAGGAAGAAAGGTGTGGGGAAAAACTGTAAGTCTTTATAAGCTATCACAAATCAAAATGCCTCCATCAAGTCAACGGTCAATACTTGAATCATCCAGCAAATTAAAATAAATAAGCAATTGCATCACCCAGGCTAAATAATAGACATTTCTGCATTTGAGAGACTTGGGTCCATCTCTGATATATTTATTAGTACTTAAAGGACACTCCAGAAAATTTAGAGGAATTTCTACAGACATTGGAGAGAGGGGAAACAGGTTTCCTAACTAACAGAAGGAAGGACCAAGGAGTAATTCTAGAAAATGAATGCAGAATTATATTCATTGGGAAAGAGAGGGGGCTGATATGGCCAAACAGAACTTTAAGGAATCCATAGACAAAAGAGATGTGGTGGCTCAGTGGCTAAGACATTGAGCTTGTCGATCAGAAAGGTTGGCAGTTCAGTCGTTCGAATCCCTAACACCACATAATGGAGTGAGCTCCTGTTATTTTTCCCAGCTTCTGCCAACCTAGCAGTTCGAAAGCACTTAAAAATGCAAGTAGAAAAATAGGAACCACCTTTGGTGGGAAGGTAACAGCATTCCATGTACCTTTGGTGTTTAGTCATGCCGGCCACATGACCACAGAGATGTTTTCGGACAGCACTGGCTCTTTGGTTTTGAAATGGAGATGAGCACTGCCCCCTAGAGTTAGCACATATGTGTGATGGGAATCTTTACCTTTAGACAAAAATGCCAGTTGGAAAAAGTAAAGGTGAAGGTTTCCCCTGTCCGGCCGTATCAAACTCTGCGGGAGGGGTGCTCATCTCTGTTTCTTAGCCAAGGGAGCTAGCATTGTCCAAAGATAATTTCCATGATCATGTGGCCACAGCATGACTATACACTGAGGTGCATGGAATGCTGTTACCTTACCACTTAAGTGGTACCTGTTTATCTACTTGCATTTGCATGCTTTCGAACTGTGAGGTGGGCAGGAGATGAAGCAAGTAATAGGTGGTTACCCTGTCACATGGCACTTGGGTTTCGAACCTGGGCTGTCAACTCTCCAGCTAACAACAAGGCACTTGGGTCTCTTGTGGATGCACAATGATTCCAAACGGATGACATACTTAACTCCGCCCTCCAGCTCATCCTGTTCATCTCCTACCTACAGCCACCAAGAGTCAGGAGTGTCTTAAAGGGACGCACACACAAACACACCAATTACACCCTAAAACCTGATGTAAAATGATTTACTTCCTCATAGCATGGTGAGTTGTGGGAACAGGCTGTTGTGTTTTTGATTTGTGATGCAGCAACCCATTATTATGTACACATGCAATGCTACAATGATGTTTAGTTATCAAACCAACCCTCCATAATTTTCCGCCTTAGAACTTTATGATGTTTGAAAAGGTGTGTTCTTACCTAGGCTTCCTGAGACAGTGAAAACCACATGCTTAGTCCCCAAAACCCTCTTTTTATTTCAACAGCTGTGAATTATATTCATTCAAAGCCTGTAATGCGTCATGTTTGTAAAGAGTCCTACAGAAGTCTGCTACAGTCATTCAAGATAAGGCTGATAAGCACCCACCTTTATCTCCCTTGAAATGCTGCCAAAGACTTAATTGCCAATTAGCTTTGCAAGGCCACACAGAGCACAGAGTCAAAACAGAGCTTCAGTGTTTAAACCGACCAGAACGAACAAAGTTGCTTCCTCTTCCTTTATGTCTTATGGGAGGGGCCAATCATCTCCAAGCCTTATTCCCAAGTCACTCCTTTTGTCTTAACTGTTCTTGCCTTTTGGAAGCTCTGCACATGTGTGTACTAGGAACAGGCTCCCTCTGTTCCTCTGTTTCGCTGATGTCCAATTCTGGAGGCTCCAGAGACAGTACATAACTCCCAGATGGCCCTGGCCCCCTCTCTGCCTCCGACACAGAGCCCTCATCCGAGCCTTCCCCAGACTCCAGGACTGGCCCATGTTCCTCCCCAACCTCCTCTGACTGCTGCCAGCTCTGCAAGCCGCCAATAGATCACAACAAGGTGAATAAAAACCAAGACAATAAACATGGCAATCAGATTCTGCTTTGAAAGAAATCCCATCATTGATCATGATAAAAAATAAGATATTTTCATCTATGTAAAAGATTGTCTCCCTTCCCATAAAAAACTTAATAAATAAAAACAGAGGAAGTTTACTTGCATTGACTTCATTGATATTTTTTTTCCGATAAAAAAACAAGTTGGTTTGGCTGAAGAGGATTTTCTCTGCTGCTTCATCAATCATCAATCCAGCATAAAGAATTGTCCCCCCCCCACTTGACCCAATTTTATTTCAGCATGCCTCATAACTCCATCACAGAAAAACGACAAGAAATCAGCAGTAACTGAGTTAATCAAAATAATGAACCACAGTGGCCCATGAGTTTTGCAAGAGATTTGAGAGTGGGATGCCTTTCCAGAAACAGAAATCATTGCCCTTGTTTTCCTCAGGGAACAAAATTGATCTGCTAATCAACATATCCTGCTGTATTGTAGAGTGTTATAAAATTACTTCTCTATTTCATACATTTACACCAAAGCAAATGAATTCCATAAATCAACAGAGTTAGAGAGGAGAAAGTAATTATTTTGGATGCAGAAACTTAAGACGTCACACCCTTTCATTCGTGTTAAGTTTTTTTGCTCCAACTTTCAATGCATACTGGACAAGAATAACATGGTTAAAGCGAGTCAGAAACAGTTCACACAACCCACAAGGTCGGGATTGAAATCATTTGGCTGTAGGAGATGACAAGGAAGAGCCTGAGGGAGGGTCAAACATATAATCAGTCGTGAGTCCCTTCGTGCCCACAAGAGATTTAAGTCCAACTCATCTGTTGACTCTTAAGTAAAGGTAAAAGTTCCCCTCACACATATGTGGTAGTCGTTCCTGACTCTAGGGGGCAGTGCTCATCTTTGTTTCAAAGCCGAAGAGCCAGCGCTATCCGAAGACGTTCTCTGTGGCTGGCATGACTAAACGCCAAAGGGGCACAGAATGATGTTATGTTCCCACCAAAGGTGGTCCCTATTTTTCTACTTGCATTTTTACATGTTTTCAAACTGGGTTGACAGAAGCTGGCACAAGTAACAGGAGCTCACTCCTTTAACATGGTGCTAGGGAGTCAAACCTGCTGACCTTTCTGATCGACAAGCTCAGCTTCTTAGCCACCGAGCCACTGCGTCCCTATACACATATGATATGTGATATGTTATCTATCAAATGAGATGCAGTACAACAGCTGTACAGAAAGCATTCAATGTGTTGCCAGCCTTGGCAAAGCTTAATTTAAATGCAATTAGCCCCAAGGTGTTATTTTTACACAGCTTTCCCCCAAATAAATGGATTTGATGTGCCTTCTCCCCCCCCCACCAATAAATGTAGTTCCAGAAGAGAATAATAAATGCCAGTCAAACAATGTTCACCAATGTGATCATGGCTAGGCTGAAATCCTCTTCTGATAAATCACAGCATTTTGTACACTAATAGATTTCTAACAGACTGTTTCTTTTTTTTATGAAAGTTTTTTTTTTAAATGAGCTCCCCTTTTCTGAGAACATACATTTTTCTTTATTTCTATCTTCAGGCAGCAGGTAAAGACTTCTTTTGTTCCCTCAATGCTTTTGAACAATGAGCTTCGTCCACTTTCCTGCTGATCTTGGGGGTTTCCTGATTGGCTTGTTTTTATTCTGGGTATCGCTGGGATCCTGCTATTTATCTTTTTAATGAAGCGCACAAGGTGTTGGAATGCGGAAAAGAGGAATATTAATGGCTCAAAATAAATAAGCAAGCAACTCAAGGAGGATAAATGCAAATGGCCACTTGTTGATCGCTCTGCATCTAAATCAGACAGGAATGGAAAAGAGCTGAGATAAGGTAATGTCCTGGTGAAACTCAAGGGTGGTGGAGATACTGGATTGTACCACCCTCCTTTTTGGTTCTGCAGGTGGAAATTAATGCCCTGAAGGCTACCAGAAATTGATGGTGATGGTGGTGAAGATGCTGATGCTGATGGTGATGGAGATGCTAATGGTGATGGTGATGGAGATGGAGGTGGAGGTGGTGGTGGTGGAGGTGGTGGTGGTGGTGGTGGTGGTGGTGGTGGTGGTGGTGGTGGTGATGATGGTGATGATAGCCATTCAGTCATGTCTGACTCTTGGTGATCCCACAGCCCAGGTCTCTCCAAGTCTTCCAACCTTACACTGCTTCTTTGAGTTGTTGTATGATCTGAGTGATGGCTGTTTGATGGTGTTCAGCCACCATGTTTTTTGATGGCCTGGATTCCTTTTACTACTAACTCTTCCAAACATAATTGTTTTCTCCCGGGGATTCCTCCACATGACATGGCCAAAGTAGTTGCCTCATAGTTGCCATGAACTTTGAAAGGGAGAAGGGAGTGGGGGAACAGATAGATTGGCTACTAGTTAAAACAAAAAAAAAATTCTCATGGGAATCAAGGTCATCTCAACAGGTGGCAGACCATGACATCATCCGAAGGCATCCGAACAATAACACTAGCACTAATTTACATCACACAGACGGTACTTGAAAACCAAAGACTATGACTCAACAACTACAGCCAGCCAACCACACAACCTGAAATCAGACCAGGATTCAGCAAGGTATTTAAAGTCTGGTGCTCCCCCCCCCCAAAGACAAGCACAGTCCAAAACACACTGAAAAGGTCTCCTTGAATGGGGACAAAACATGTTGCAACCCAATTGCCAACTTGGGAGTTCAAACCAACAACCTAACTACTATACCACCCCGAGCCACTAATATTCAAAGACATTCCAAACAAGTTTGTAAGTTTCCTTCTTTGCAAGATCACTCCAAAATTGTCTCTTTTTCAACTTTTTCTCCTTTTTTATTTCACTCCCACCATTCACAAACAGAAAAAAAAATAGAGGAATTGGGGAGTGGATCCATACTGAAACACATGACAAAGCTCATACAACGTGCTTTAGCCTGATCAGGTTAAAAATAAAAACATATGCTCAGCTTGGATATGTCTATGGAGATTCTCAGGCATCCAGGTCATGGTTGTCCCAAATGTGGTTTTTTTTCCCCCCAAGAGGTTTTCTGGTTTTTCTTTGAAGATGTTTCACTTCTCACCCAAGAAGCATCTTCAGCTCTGACAGGATGGTGGGGAATGGAAGGATTGATGCTCCTTGAAGGCAGCTGGTCATTTGCATCCTTTTAGAGAGTTGTTGAGGCCACTTGGAGGTTTGTCTGTGTCCTCAGGGTCATCTGAGTGGTGCAAACAACCACCTGTCTGCAAGGAGTATAAATCCTTCCATTCTCCATCATCCAGTCAGAGCTGAAGAAGCTTCTTGGATGAGAAGTGAAACATCTTAAAAAAAACAGAAAGTCCATTTGCCTCTTGAAAAAAAAAGAATCTTTGGGACTCAGCTAGAAGAGGTCTTGATTAGTTTTCCATGGCCAAGCATGTTAGATCAATTCACCCTGCTTGGTTAGTCTGAAATTAGTGTACAGAATAAACCAGTGGTGAAATCTATTTTTTTTCCCTACTAGTTCTGTGGTTGTGGCTTGGTGGCAGTCATGTGACTGAGTGGGCGTGGCTATGTAGTCATGTAACTGGGGGATCGAAAGACAGAAACTCACTTTAACAACGTCCTGCTGGAGCAGGGTTGGACTAGATGACCTTCAGGTCCCTTCCAGCCCTGGATTATCCTCTGAAGCTGTGTCTAGTGCCAGGTTTGTAGTCCTTCCTTCCTCTCCTTTTCCCCTCCCTCCCTCCTTCCCTTTCTTCCTTTTTCTTTCTTTCTCCCTTCTTTCTCTTTTTTTCTTTTTTTCTTTCTCAGCACCTCCCCCCCCGCCACATTTTTGGCCTAGCAGGGAAGCCTGCTGGAAGCAAAAATGGACCCCCTTCCTCCCTGCATTTCCGGAGAACTTGTAGTTTTAAAAAATGCTCAAAAGGTTTTTTAAAAAGTTGTAAAGATCAGCTGTGCGACGTGCATTCTTCGGAATTTAAAAAAAAAACATTTTTTTACTACCATTCGGGCAAACTGACCCGAACCGGTTGCATTTCACCCCTGGAATAAACCCTAAAAATGTTTTAATTCAGAAATTAAAGCATGTGTGCAGCTAATGGGCAGCTATTCTATGGTGTCTGATAAAGAGATACAGCAGATGGTGAGAACTCACAAACTGAAGTGCCTTCCGTTTTTCTAATAAGAAATAATGTTCATATTCCTTTCCAAAAAACAATTCAAACAAATTTCAAGATTTTTTTTAAAAAAATGTTTAAACTTCTTTTCCGCAGGATATTTAAGAACAACTTTATTTTTTTTTATTAACAAACATGTAAAATACACACACACAAAACATAGACGTACACCACATTTACACAATACAATACGAACAGGAGCTTCCTGTTCTTTCTAATAGCAATTATCAATCGATACCGCTCACCTTATATTATTTCCTCTTCTATTGTATTTCATTTGGATTTCATCATTCTTAACCCTCTTATTTTACTCATAACTATTATTTTTTGAATTTAGTTATATTCCTTCATTGATTCTTGTTTCTTTCCTCCATCCACCTATACCATTGATCCCATATCTGGTAGAATTCTGATTCTTCTTTTCCCTGGATTTCTTTAATTAGTTTGTCCATTTCAGCACAATCCATAACCTTTCTTATTATTTCATCTTCGCTTGGAATTAATTTGTTTTTCCATTTCTGGGCAAAGGCAATCCTTGCGGCCGTAATTATATGTAGTATTAAATACTGGATTTCTTTTTTGTATTTCGCAAACATTATTCCTAATAAGAAAAACTTCAGGTTTCCATTCTATTTTAACCCCTGTTAAAATAGAACAACAACTTTAAACTCCCACGTGCAAAAACCTTCCACACTACTAAAATGTGTGGTTCATTATTTTAACCGTCCCTTTTTTGGGTTGGGGCTCCTTACAAGGCTAATTTAACTACAGTAATGGGATGAAAGCAATTTTATAGTCCTTCTGAAGGATTAGAACAATTACATAGGGTTAGAGCTGCTGCTAATTAGATAAAATGGAATTAAAGTACATTCACCCCATAAAATGGATAGCTTTTTCAAAAGAAAATACAGAAAGTATAATTTGGTAAAGAAGAAAACGGATGTTAAGGGACACTGTAAGAACTACATTAGAATATCCTTTTCGATCACTCTATTTCCTTGGTTATTTGGCCCTGCTTGAGATGATGGTTAGTGGATAAATCAAATATTCTTAACTATCAACTGGTCAGTATTCTTCAGACATTCTGAGATTGGTAGAAAGAGTGCTGAGAAGAGCAACAAAGATGATGAGGGGACTGGAGGCTAAAACATACAATGAACGATTGCAGGAACTGGGCATTGCTAGTCTAGTGAAGAGAAGGACCAGGGGAGACATGATACAGTCTTCCAGTATTCGAGGGGCTGCCACAGAGAGGATGGAGGTCAGGCCAAAGCACCCAAAGGCAGAACAAGAAGCAATGGGTGGAAACTAATCAAGGAGAGAAGCAACTTAGAACTAAGGAGGAATTCCTGACAGAACAATTAATCAGTGGAACAACCTGCCTCCAGAAGTTGTGAATGCTCCAACACTGGAAATTTTTAAAAATATGTTAGATAATCATTTGTCTGAACTGGTGTAAGGTTTCCTGCCTAAGCAAGGGGTTAGACTAGAAGACCCTTGAAGGTCCCTTCCAAATCTGTTATTCTATCCTATCCTTTTCCCACTACATAAAAAGAAAAGATACTTTTTCCCCCAAACTTCCCTAAAGTTACTATTTATTTAACAAGAGCCAGTTTGGTCTAGTGCAGTGTTTCTCAACCTTGACAACTTTAACTCCTGTGGACTTCAACTCCCAGAATCCCCTAGCCAGAACAGAACAGTCGGCAAGGTTGAGAAACACCGGTCTAGTGGTTAAGGCACCAGGCTAAAAAGCAGGAGACCACAAGTTCAAATCCCAGCCACGAAAACCAGTTGGGTGACTTTCATTGGGGTCACCAGGAAAACTGGGGTCATTTAATTGCCATTTTCACACTTTCCAGCTGTTTTCTAACAAGTCACATCAATAGGGGAGCCATATTCACTTAATAGCAATAGCAATAGCCTTACATACTGCTTCACAGTGCTTTATAGCCCTCTCTAAGCAGTTTACAGCATATGCCCCCCCCCCCACACAATCTGGGTCCTCATTTTACTGACCTTGGAAGGATGGAAGGCTGAGTCAATCTTGAGTTGGTCAGGATCGAGCTCTGGGCAGTTGGTAGAATGTTCCTTCAGTGCTTCATTCTAACCACTGCCCTCTACAGCTAATCAGCAGTATTACTTACTTACATATCACTTCACAGTGCTTTTACAGCGCTCTCTGAGCAGTTTACAGAGTCAGCCTCTTGCCCCCAGCAATCTGGATTCTCATTTTACCAACTTCGGAAGGATGGAAGGCTAAGTCAACCTTGAGCCAGTGAGAATCGAACTGCCAAACTACTGGCAGTCTGCAGTCAGCAGAAGTACTCTGCAGTGCCAACATTCTAACCCCTGCATTCTAACCCCTGTGCCACCCCAGCTCTTCATGACTTAACAACTTCCACTTAAGAACTGCAATGATTTACTTAACAGCCATGACAAAACAGGCCATAAATTCAGGCATGACTCACTTACAACTGCCTTGCTGAGCAAGAGGTGGCCCCAATTGTGATCTTAAGTCAAGGACTACTTGTACTCATAAAAATCTTTGTGAGGACCAGTGGTGGGTTTCAAAAATTTTTAGAACCTCTTCTGTAGGTGTGGTCTGCTTTGTGGGAGTGGCTTGCCAGCCATGTGACTGGGTGGGCGTGGCCAACTTGTAAAATGTGATGAAACTCACTTAATAATGCTCTTGCTTAGCAACCAAAATGTTGGCTCAGAAACTCTGGCATTTGAAGCACACAAGTCTTAAAGCTGTCAAGTCTCAAGACCCTTGCATCCCTAACCCTTTAGAAAAAAAACCCCAGGGGTATTCAAACTTGAGAGCTTTAAGACTTGTGGACTTCAATTCCCAGAATTCCTCTTCTCGCTCTTCATCTTGATGATGTGTGAACGGGGGTGGAGGAGGGAGCTGGAACCGGTTCTAAATGGCACTGTAGATTTGTGGAACCTCTTCTATAGAAGAGGTTAGAACTGGCAGGAACCCACCCCTGGTGAGGACCCTTTTGTCTTCAAACTGAGTTGTTCATCTAAAGACTTAACTGGCAAGCATAAACATGCAGCTGGCTTACAATCGTCATTTTAAGGACTCAAAATGACAGAGGCAAAACAGGGCAATCAACACAGAATTACATAGTTTGCTGGCATACCCTCTGAAATCTATACCTTCCGAAATGACTAACATCTGCAGCCAACAGGACAGCACAAGCAGATATTTTATTCATGAACAATCTGTAAGCATTCATCCATAATAGTGGCATAAATCTGGACTCCTAACACATACCCCCATAGAAGCATGTGGACACACAAGGATTGCACATTCACACCCCTTGGTCACTGCAGAACAGCAAACTTGGCTGAAACCAGAGTTTGTTGTGGCCTCGCCAGCAGCCAGCAGATCTGGCAGCAGTCGGACAGTGAGGAGGTTGGGGAGGAACATGGGCCAGTCCTGGAGTCTGGGGAAGACTCAGATGAGGGCTCTGCGTCAGAGGCAGAGAGGGGGCCAAGGCCGTTCGACAGTTATCAGCTGCCTTCGGAGTCAGAGATCAGTGGGGCAGAAGAACAGCTGGAGTCTGTTCCCGATGTGCACATGCACAGAGCTGCCGGGAGAAGGGAACAGCTAAGGAACAAGGGCTGACTCAGGAGTACAAGCACAGGTGGACGGTGAATGGCCCCTCCCTTAGGGAATAAAGAGGAGGGAAAGGGGAGGTGAGTTTGCAGGAGACAATTAGTTCAATTCATTAGGGTCAAGATCCGTTCCTGACTCCTTGCCAAGTAATTGCTGCTACAGCGTGGAGTTTGGAAGATAGCAGCCTGGCAGCTCTCCAAGCCTGATCAAGGTCTGAGGTTGTGAAATCTCTTGAAAGACTGTTGGCCGGGACTCTGCTGGAGAGGAATTAACTTTAAAACTAAATAGGTTTAGGTTTAGGTTTATTGGATTTATATGCTGCCCTTCTCCCAAGGACTCAGGGCGGCGTACAACATAAAAGAAAACACATATTTCAAAAATTAAAAGGGACTTTAAATAAAGTATCAAAAAACCCCTAATTGATATTTACAATAAAAAATTAAAAATTAAATTAAAATTAACAACCAAATTAATCCTTTTTTATTGGGTTTTATTGGGACAAGGAGTCGGCTTTGTGCTTTTGGGAACCTTAAGTCAGAGCAAAGTTCCTTTAAAAAATATGAAAGCTATTGTGCCAGTAGTTTGTTTAACAAAATCAAGGATTCCAGTTTAACATTTGTATTGCATTATCAGATAAAATTAGATACAAATTACAAAAAGTAAATAGGAAAGCAGTGGGGAGGAAGAGGGGGAAGAGAAATGAGGAAGGATTAGAAAAAAAGAAAAAGAAGCATTGACTTACGACTCTCTGTTGCAGTAAAAGAAGGCATTGACATAAATCACAACTTTTTTGTTTCTTCATAGTAACACAAACAAGCCATTTCTATAAGGAACTATCAATCTCATCAGTAAAACCCAAAATCAAAGTTTCATTCTTTTCCACGTCAAGCACAAAATTCAGAAGCGATGTCCGTGTGGAAACAAAAGTACTTATATTCTTTTCTTTCATCAAAAGAGTCAATTTTGCCGTTTCAGCCCACTCCATCAAGTTTGGCGACCATTCTTCCATGGCAGGAATCAAAGTGTCCTTCCACTTTTGTGCATACAACAGTTTTGCTGCTGTCAACATTGTTGTTGTTAGTTGCAAAGTCATATTTGACCTACCATGACCCCATGTCCAGTATAGGACTGCTGGAATTGTGGCTTTTATTTCATTAATGATTACAGATAGTCCTCAACTTATGACGACCCCATGAGGAATGTTCCTCCAGGCCTTCCTGTCCTCGACCATCCTCTGGAGTCCATTTAAGCTCATGCCGACTGCTTTGGTGACTCCATCCAGCCACCTCCTTCTCTGCTGTCCCTTTCTTCTTTTGCCCTCCATCGTTCCCAGCATGAGGCTCTTCTCCAGGGAGTCCTTCCTTCTCATCAGGTGGCCAAAGTTTTCGAGTTTCCTCTTCAGGATCTGGTCTTCTAAAGAGCAGTCAGGGTTGATCTCCTCCAGGACTGACCAGTTGAATCGCCTTGCAGTCCAAAGGACTTGCAAGGAATCTTCTCCAGCACCACAGTTCAAATGCCTCCATTCTTTGGCGCTCAGCCTTTCTTATGGTCCAACTTTCACAGCCATCCATTGCAACTGGGACAATCAAAGCTTTGACAATACACACTTTTGTTGACAGGTGATATCTCTGCTTTTTGTATGTTGTCTAGATTTTAATTTTTTTCTCCAGGTCTTTTTCCATTAAGCCCAAAAGGAAAAATCAAGTTCTCATATTTATTTTCAAATTTTTTTGTATTAAAATATGAATCACACTCCAACATTTTTTCACTTTATCCCATGTCCACCATAGATGATAAAAATCCCCTTCTTTACTCTTATATTTCCAACATTCATTTGACAAATCTTTATACATCTTAGATAACTTACATGGTGTTAAATATCAATTATCATCCTATAGAAATTTTGTTTTAGATTAATCAAGGATCCCAGAGATGGTTTGCAAAGCATAGTTGCAGAACTGAGAAAGAAATTTGAGCTAAAAATACTTAGGTGTCCTACCTGTCTTTTATTCACAAAACCCTTCAATGAGTCCTACATAACTTCAGAAAAACTCAACCTTGGTCCAGAGCTAAACCTCAACAATGGGAAATCACAATTCAACACAGAGAAGTATGCTGAACATCTGGGAAAAGTGCAACAAGAATAACAAAGGTAGTTGAGAGGCTCGGAAACTAAATACTATAATAAAAAGTTAAAAGAACCTGGTGTGTTTAGCTTGAAGAATAGAAGATTGAAGGGAGACATAGTAACAATCTTCCAACGTTTGAGAAACTCACAAGTGTGAGGGTTCCAAATAGCATCCAAAAGTAGATCAGAGTCCAAGGCAAAGTATTGCTCAAAGTTCCAAAACTTTGGCTCCAGAATCCAAAGAACAGCCAGAGTTGATTTCCTTTAGAATTGACTGATTTGATCTCCTGGCTGTCTAAGGGACCCTCAAGAGTCTTCTTGTGATGACCCGGGGCGTGGCATGAAGGCAATACAGCCTGAGAACCGGTATGAATCCCTTTATTGGCACCAACTTTACCTCCAACATCCCTTTTACTCTCCGACCTGGAGAAAAGCTTTTCCACAAACTTGCAGATACTCTAGCCCAAACATTGTAAGCAGAATAACTGCAATCAATCACTTCAGCAGGGAGCAAGACAAGATAAGCACACAGAAGGACGGAAATAATTCAAACAGGAGGAATGCCAGGAATGCAGGCCACAACTTTCAACACTATAGGAATTCAGTATTAGTTCCTGACAAACGCCCCTCCCAACTGCCTCTCCTTTAAACTCCATCCCCAGGTGTGCCTTATGAAGGGAATAGGGGCCCTATCCTTCCTCATAAGCCACACAACTCATGTTGCTCTCTTCTGCATTCCCGTGTGCCCTAGGATGGGGAGGGGGTGGGCCTTGGTCTTCATCTGAACCTCCTCTCCCTTGCTCTACCTCTTCTCTACTGTGCCCAGACTGACTTTGCCCTTCCCCAGTTTCCTCCACAGCCAATGGAGCCACTCTCCTGTTCTCTGTCTGCTGTTTGTCTTCCATCTCAGAGTGAGACTCCGATGAGGGCATGACATTTCTCCAACATAGAGGATTGGATTACAGGACTTCTAAGGCCACTTTCAACCAAATAATTCTATGAAATGACAGAGAGACAGAGACAGAGACATGATGATGATGATGATGATGATGATGATGATGATGATGATGATAGTAATTCTAGCACCACTTACAATACCTCTTGTGTATTTTGAAAGCCTGAATTACTTCCTCTGTGAATCAAGCCCACACTTGCTGATTAACCCAAAATACAAAGATTATGTCTCCCAAGTCTGTTTGCCTTAATGTTCATGTCAAATTACATGACATTATGTTCGGTTACGTTAATTGTAATTTTTTTTCCTTTTTTTAGAGGAAATGGCAAAGACTTGCCAGAAATTAACACGAATCTCAAATTCAACAAGAGTAAAAAAGATGGAACTGATGAAATCTTAATTAACAGTTCACAAAAGGCTACTTAATGTCATGTGCCATATGCATCTTAATTATCTCTCTCTTCTATTGCAAATTGGAGGGTTGTAAACCTTCGTCCCATTTCTTTGGTGCTAGCAATGCTGAGATCCAATACTTGATTGGTATTATCTCTTTGGAGCCCAACAGCACTGTCAGTCCTATTTGGAACAACTCACAATTCTGCATAAGTGTTTAAACTGTGATTAGAGAGGTGATGGATATATATGGGTTTTTACAAATGTATGCATTTATGCATATTCAGTCTTTCCTGTGATATATAGAAAGGGACATGTGCATAAAATATATAACAAAGCACTTTTAAAAAATTAAAAAGAGCTCTGGGAAGACTACAGTTCTAAGTGGAATCCAGACCTGTAGCTTATTCCCTCCTCTAGCTAGTCCTTGATTTACAACAGTTCATTTAGTTACAACACAATTGAAAATAGAGACTTAAGACCATTTTTCACAGTTATGATCTTTGAAGCATATCCATGACCATGTGATCATGTGATCAAAATCGAGATGGCTTATACTTATGACCGTTGCTGTGCCTGAAGATCATGTGTCCCAAAGTCAAATGTGATCCCTTTTTGCGATGTTTTGACAAGCAAAGTCAATGCGGAAGTAGATTCAATTAACAACCACGTTACTAGCTTATCTACTGCAGTGATCCACAACATCTGTGGCAAGAAGGGTCTTAAAATGAGGCCAAACTCATTTAACAAGTCTCCCTTAACAATAGAAATTGTGTGTTACAGTCATAAGTGGTTTTCCCAGTTGCAATGGATGGCTCTGAAAGTTGGACCATAAGAAAGGCTGAGCACCAAAGAATGAAGCCCTTTGAACTATGGTGCTGGAGAAGACTTGTGCATGTCCCTTGGACTGCAAGGTGATCAAAGCAGCCAGTCTTAGAGGAGATCAAGCCTGACTGCTCTTTAGAAGGATAGATCCTGAAGAGGAAACTGAAATACTTTGGCCACCTAATGAGAAGGAAGGACTCACGGGAGAAGAGACTCATGTTGGGAAAGATTGAGGGCAAAAGAAGAAGGGGATGACAGAGAATGAGGTGGCTGGATGGAGTCACCAAAGCAGTAGGTGTGGGCTTACATGGACTCCGGTGGATGGTAGAGTACAGGAAGGCCTGGAGGAACCTTGTCCATGGGGCTGCGATGGGTCGGACACGACTTTGCAACTAGCAACATAGTCATAAGTTGAGGACTATCTGTAATCATTAATAAAATAAAAGCCACAATTTCAGCAGTCCTATACAGGCATGCAATATGTAGCTTTCTCTTTGAACATTGGGTGTGAAAGTACTAATATTCCATTCCCTGCTTCTGTTCCTCAAAGTATTGGAAACACCAAGCAGAAAACAAATATCACAGAGCAGACTTTTCCATTTCCTGGACCTCAGGTAATCTCAGAGAGTAGGACCTGAACTGCACCTGACACCTGGCAAAAGAATTCCTTATCTGGTCCTGGGTAAATATTGATGAGGGTAAATTTTGGACCATGCCCGGAGAAAGAAGATAGAACAGATGACAAAAGAAAGCATGGGGGTATATATGTTTTCAGTACCTTGGACAGCTACTATGATATCCCTGACTCCATCAGTTTAGAGTTAAGAACAACAATATATTCACCCCTATTACTACTCTGCAGCAGATTTTTTAAATTAATTTATTCATTCATTTACATCCATCATTTATTTATTTTTTAAACAACTCGAGGCAGGGAACATAATATGCTAGGTGAGTTGGGCTGAGAGAGTATGACTGGCGCAAAGTCACCTCACTTGTTCTCATGTCTAAGGTGGGACTAGAATTCTCAGTCTCCCAGTTTCTAGCCTGGTACATTCACTACTAGACCAAACTGGTTAAATTTATAATCAGAACAAGAATGTATCTTATTGTTGTTATTGTTGTTTTTTTTAAGCCTTATTATGCTATTGTTATATATATCTACACTGAGAGCTCATGCATGGGAGTCAAATTTCTTGTGTGTCCAATCACACTTAAACAATAAAGAATCCTTTCCTCTCCCCTCCCCTCCCACCCCACCTCATCCCATTCTATTCTATTCTATTCTATTCTTATTTATGTTCTATTCCATTCCACTCCATTCTACTCAATTCTATTCTGCTTTCTGAAGTTTTTGAATCCTTGAGTGAACATAGATTGAATTATTGAATGGACCCAAACTCTTAACTTTCTTAATCAAGAACAATATCTCTTCCCTGAGATTTTCCCTCCCTCCGAAAGACGATGGGCTTGTTTCAACTATCAGAAAAGTTGAGGTCAGTTTCTGAAGATGCTCGCCCCTTGACTGAATGACTGAACAATGCCCCTTTTGGATGTAATGAAACTCTCTTACCTGGATTGTGACCTAGACATGGTCACATATCTCATTTTCTCATCTTTCTTGTTCTCAGCTTCTATCCAGCAAGCATGACGCTCTCTCTTACAGACACCTATGCATGTAGTCTTTATCCAAATAAACACTTGTCCTAAAATGAGCAAACTGTGTCAGCTTGGATGACTCAACCTCTGCTCATATCATATCTGTTCCTGTCTTTTGCTCCTGAAACTCAAGACTCCTGATCTACCACCAAAGGACAGAGAGACTGTCTGGCTGTCACATCTTCAACAATTTATAGCATGATGCCATCTCTGGTCATCTTATAGACTTAACTTATACCTTTGGGATATGTCAAACCACAATTATCCAGAATGTATAAATTGGTTATGGTGAATCAATTCACATTGCAATCTGCACTTCTGATTCTTGGATCAACTTATTGGAATCCCTTGATCATCTAAGCAAAGAACTCCTTAAACATTACATTGGAAGGTCCTGTCCATCTCTTGCATGTATCTCCAAACAGCTTTCCTTGTGACTAATGTGAGAAGGAGGAAGCAGAGCACTGTTCAACTTGCTTTAGGGCAGAGTAGATTGCAGACAGCTTCTAGTTGAATTATATGATTAGTTGAATCATTATTTTTTTAAAAAGATGTAGATACTCTAGAAAGAGTGTAGAGAAGGGCAACAAAGATGATTAGGGGACTAGAGGCTAAAACATGGGAAATGATTGCAGGAACTGGGTATATCTTGTCTGATGAAAAGAAGGACCAGGGATGACATGATAGCAATGTTCCAATATTTGAGGAGTACCACAAAGAAGAGGGGTGGGTTAACCTATTTTCCAAAGCACCAAAAGTAAGACAAGAAGCAATGGGTGGAAACTAATCAAGGGACAAATCAACCTAGAACTAAGGAGAAATTTCCTAACAGTGAGAACAATTAATCAGTAGAATAATTTATCCCCAGATGTTGTGAGTGCTCCATCACTGGAAGTTTTTAAGGAGAGACTGAGGGGCCACTTGTCTGGAATGGTAGTCTCTCCTGCTTGGGCAGAGAGGGTGGATTAGAAGACCTCCAAGGTCCCTTCCAACTCTGTTATTCTGTTATGTTAAATGCCGATTGGTTAGAGTGCATTCAAGGCATGTTCTTTCACGCACCACCCTTGTTCACTTTCATGTTCAAAATACACCATATCTGGCCTTTCTATTATGTGCAAAGTGATGGCATTATCAATCTCATACATTCTTCCCCTTGTTTTTTAAATGGGATCTGAAAACTGGGGATTTCTGCCAAATGAGCTGTAATGCCAGGCATTGAGCGAAATTGTTGAAAATGAAAGCATTAGCATATCAATTTTAACTCTTGGGAGCCTAGCCATGCAGTGGGAAAGGGCTCAAAATTCCCTGCTCTGTTTTTAAAACAGCAATTATTTCTCATGACAGCAATTAAGCCCTGTTGAACTCAAAGCAGAACAATTTCACATTCATTGTATCAACCACCAGCAGTCCTGCAGGATTTAAATGTGATGACAGTTATCTCCCTTTTGTATTGTCTTGAATATTCCTCACTTCAGACGAAACCATTTCCATGGAAGAAAACCCTACAAATAAAGTAGAATATTTTTCTCGTGCAATGCTGCTTTTTAGTCCCATCACATTGTAAACTAGATAATGTTATGCCATTAGCAATTAGACAAGACATGGCTAAGAAGCAGCATTAACAGAAATGAACAAGTTATGACTTTGCAAAGCAAACTGAATGACTAAGACAATATTTTTCCCCCAACACCATCTTCAAGAAGCTTTTTTGCCAGAGGAGGAAGGAGTGAATGAATGCAAATGTTTCTAAATGGGGGGAAAACAATGTTTCATCTCAATTCTCATCTTTTCAGATACCGTAGCCGGGGGAGGAGGGGGGAACGTCATTCATTCATAGCTGCAGGAAGACATCATGTTTAACATTTCAATTTGTGGGTTGTGATTCATGAAAGCACACAGTTTGACCAGGAATGTGTAAAGTTTTGCATGCAAGAATATTCTGAGTCCGTTAAGCAGCCTGCATCTGGATCCAGCCCCCAGGCCTTGAGTTTGACACCCCTGCTCTAATAGAATACTTCTTCCAATACCAGGTTGCCCTGATAGACCAGTCCCACTGGAGAATAAATACTTAATCTTTCCCCTGGTATAGTTGACAAAGCAAGGAGAACCCATGGCTTAGAGGTTAATACATCTATCTAATATGCAAGCAGCCCAGATTCCTCCTTGTAAGTCAACTATACATTCCAAAATGGCTAGAGTCCAGTTCTGTATAAAGTATGGCTGGTTGGTTTATAGATACTCAAATCAAATTGCTGGGACATTTTATCCTCGCAGAGATCAGAAGAGAATGGGGAGGGGGAAGGGGCAGTTGATTAAAATGCAAGACTCTTGGACAGATCACAGCCAATGAAGACATAGTACTGAGTGTAAATAACTAGTGCAAACATTTCCACAACAATCTGGAGTCAAATCCAACTCAGCTGACAAGATCGAGAAAGGAGGAACCAGATTTTTGTATGATATCTTTAATATTATTCGAGAGGTGAATACTGAATGATGGAAAATACAAGAAGAATTATCACAATTGTGCTTTTTTCAAGAGGCAACTGGACTTTCTGGTTTTTCTCTGAAGACGTTTCACTTCTCATCCAAGAAGCTTCTTCAGCTCTGTCTGGATGATGGGGAGTGGAAGAATTTATACTCTTAGTGGACAACCAATTAAATATGAGCCAACAGTGTGCAGTGGCAGCCAAAAAAGCCAATGCAATCCTCAGTTGCCTTAATAGAGAGATACAATCAAGATCAAGTGAGGTCCTAATACCACTTTATGAAGCCTTAGTAAGATCACACCTAGAATATTGCATCCAGTTTTGATCACCACACTATAAAAAAGATGTTGAGACTCTAGAAAAAGTGCAGAGAAGAGCAATAAAGATGATTAAGGGACTAGAGGCTAAAACATACAAAGAATGGTTGCTGGAATTGGGCATGACTAGTCTAGTGAAGAGAAGGACCAGGGGAGACATGTTAGCAGTTGCCCAATATTTGAGTGGCTGCCACAGAGAGGAGGGGGTCAAGCTATTCTCCAAAGCACCTGAAGGCCAGACAAGAAATAATGGATGGAAACTGATTAAGGATAGATTCAACCTGGAAATAAGGAGGAATTTTCTGACAGTGAGAACAATCAATCAGTAGAATAGAAGTTGCCTTCAGAAGTTGTGGGAGCTTCATCACTGGAGGCTTTCAAGAAGAGACTGGACTGCCATTTGTCAGAAATGGTGTAGGGTCTCCTGCTTTTTTTTTGGGGGGGGGGGTTGTACTAGATGACTTTCCAACTCTGTTAATCTGTTAAATCAAGTCAAAAATATGGAGATTATCTTGGACCCCAGACTAACACTGCATGACTTTTAAATAGGCAGCCCTTTGTTATGGTCTACTTTAGATGCAGAAGATATATAAACCTAGACAAAAAGAGCAACATTGGAATGTAATCATTAAATTTTAGTCCCCTTATCTGGAAACCAAAATCTTACCAACCGTTTATTTTCAAATTTGTTTCAGGTGCATTATGTCCACTCTGACCCATTCAAATCAGAAGGAAATTATCTTTTAACAATGCCACTCTGATCAAATCAGTTTAATTATATATGTATCATTTTCAACGTGTCAGTTCTAAATTTTTTATATCGTTAGAGGAGGACAAAGCATTTGACAAAATTAGCTCTGGGCGCACATATACTTTATTGTGCTGTGCTATCATTTCTCTGTCATTTTCTTTTTCAGATTAGAATAAAGGTTCGTTTTCATATTGGCTCTTCCCCACTGGGGAGAAGGGAGGCAAATATTAAAGAGATTTTAATAGCCCAAGGGTGTTGTTGTTGTTGTTGTTGTTGTTTAAAAAAACAGGGACAAATCTCAGCAAAATGATCAGATGCATATTTTGTACTTTGTCTTCCAGCCCAACGCCCTGCTCAATTCGGAGATCCTAAACCCGTGATGGCGAACCTCTGGCATGTAGTAAGTCACAGGTGGCACATGGAGCCCTCTCTGCAGGCACATGAGTCGTCATCCAGCACAGCTCCACCATGCATGCACGCACACCTCTTGCCAGCCAGCTGATCTTCGGGTCTCTGCCATGCAGGTGGGAGATGTGCATCCATGGGGACAGGATGTGGCACATGCCACCCTGCACTCTGCTTTTTGTGCCAGGACGCTTCAGGAAGGGTCTCTGGAGCCCGGTGGGAGGCCCGTTTTCACCCTCACGGAGGCTTGAGGAAAGCCTCCGGAGCCTGGGGAGGGTGAAAAATGGGCCTAGCAGAAGTATCGGAAGTCCCAAAATGGGCCTGTTTCCGGCCTCCAGAAGGCTTCTGGAGACTGGGGGAGGCCATTATCGCCCTCACAGAGGCTCAAGGAAAGTCTCTGGAGCTTGGGGAGGGTGAAAAATGTCCCCTTCCCACCATGGTGCAGGAGGCTGAGTAAGCTGCGTTGGGGGGGGGGGTCATGCATGCATGCATGGGGGGGTCACATGTATGCGTAGGGGCTTATGTCAGCATCTACTTTGCATGCTTGCTATTGTCTGCCATAGAAATGGGGAGGGTGGGGGCTCATGGTATTTGGTGGGGGGGAATAGGTGCCGGTGGAGATATCACAAAGGGAGTTTTGTTCTCACCATCTTCTGCGCATGCTGAAGGCTCGTGTTTGGGTTTGGTCAAGGTCAACTGTCTCTGCATACCAACTGAATGAGGCCACTTGAAACCTTTGGGAGTTGCAGATTGGACATTGGGTCGGGGTAACTGGGGGGAGGGTCTTGGGTAAACGTTTGATATGTACACGTTCACGCTTTTTTGCTTCAGATCTTGCTTCACTTTCACTGTTTTCATTTCATGTCCAGTAAAAGTACCTTTTCTCTAATTAAATGGAGTTGGCGGTTCTCTTTCTTGGATTTTGAATGAGGCAAGCATGACAGGATGGGGGCAATACATTGTGGGGGTGGGCGCATGCGCGCAATAGCACGGGGGCACGATTTCGACATGCGAGGAGAAAAAGGTTAGCCATCCCTGTCCTAAACCATTCTGGACAAATGGTTATCGGATCTCTTCTTGAAAAACCTCCAGCGATAGAGTACCCACAACTTTTGAAGACAAGCCCTTCCACTGATTAAATGTTCTGTCAGGAAATTTCTCCTCAGTTCTAGATTGGATCTCTCTTTGATTAAATTTCCAGCCATTATTCCTTAGCTTGCCCTCGGGTGCTTTGGAGAATAGCTTGACTGCCTCTTCTTTGTGGCAGCCCCTCAAATAAAGGAACACTGTTACTATATCAGCCCTAGTCCTTAGAACAGTGTTTCTCAACCTTGGCGACTTTAAGTCCTGTGGACTTCAACTCCCAGAATTCTCTAGCCAGCTGTGCTGGCTGCCTTAGACGCTCTTTCAGGTACTGAGATATATAGATATAGATAAACCAAAAATCAATCTCATAGTTATAGTTCAAAATGAGAAACCTCAGATGCAAAAAGAAACAAAACAACAACCTTACATTAAATATAAGGAAAATGGTAATTAAAGAAAGAAAATGCATTTTTATACCGGAAATCCCCTACTGGCATTCTCTAAACATTCCTCCATTCCTAAACTTCTCAATTTAATTAATTCATTGTCTTTATTATAATTCTCAGTTAATTGGAATGGATGTCTCAGGACTGCCCATCACTGGTGAATTCTATTGTTATTAACTACATCTTTAGAAAAATAATGGCTAAACTATGAGATATAAATATTATTAACCAAGATACCTTCGCCTTCATCTTAGATCTATGACTTTTTTTTGGTGGGGGGGGGGGAATCCCATTCTTGCTATTGGAAAAGCAAAATGCCACAAGAAATTTTTTTTTTGAAAAATTATAGAAGTTCACACCATATGGGATTTATGGTATAATTGGCTAGAGGAAAGAGAGGAAAAAGTAGGAAAGCAAAAAAGAAAGGAAGAAAGCTCAACAAATTAAAAAACAACTACAAAACCGGAAAATGATTAAAAGATAGAAATACAAAATAGACTGTAGCAAATAAATAATAGGAAATGGATACAAAATGAGTCAAATGTAATAAAGTTGTTATACATAGAATATATAGAATGTTATATATAGAATGAAGACAAAATATATATTTCATATATATGATAGATAGATAGATAGATAGATAGATAGATAGATAGATGATAGATAGATAGATAGATAGATAGATAGATAGATAGATAGATAGATAGATAGATAGATAGATGTGTGTGGGGGGTAGGTAGGTAGGTAGGTAGGTAGGTAGGTAGGTAGGAGATAGATAGATAGATAGATAGATAGATAGATAGATAGATAGATAGATAGATAGATAGATAGATAGATGATAGATAGATAGATAGATATTATAGTTAGTTATAGTTATAGTTATAGTTGTTATAGTTATAGTTATATAAGACTTATGCTGTATGTACAGATAAAAGAATCACAACAGTTATGTAAAAAAGTGTAATGTATTGCAAAGATGTGATGTTTGCATGAACAAAATAAAAAGTTTTAAAAAAATATAGAAGTTGGCTTTTTTCTTCTTTTCTACTTTCAGCCTTTACACTTCCATTTTTACAGCTGTGTGTTGCAGCTGGTCCTGTTGCCACACAATCTGACAAAGCTTTCAGTCCGGTTGATTAAAATACATTTTAGTTTCTTTTCCTGGGAAAGCGAAGTTATAAGCCCAGCGAGAGGCTCTCAGGTCTTTGCAGAATGGAACAGTTCCTTCTTCTCCGTGACAGCATCTCAAGTCCTGGAAGACAGTTATCATATCCCTCCTCTGTGTACTTTCTAGGACAGGGGTGTCGAACTCCATTTCATTGAGGGCCGCAATAGGGCTGTGTTTGACCTGGGGGGGGGCTTCTGGGGGGGCATGGCCATAGTGGGCATGGCCAGCTCGACATCACTCATGCAAGGGGTGCCTGAGGTGGCCCAAGCGCTTTGCCAGTGAAAATGGGCTCCCGAGCTCCATTTTTGCTGCGACGGCCTCCTGCAGCCTGTGAAAACAGAGGTTGGGAGTGCTGCCCACAGCTCCCGCCAACTTTGTTTTCATCTGAGATGGCTTCTTGCAAAACCTCTACCCATGAAAATGGAGCTCAGGAGGGCCACATGCAGCCCTCCCGAGCTTAGTTTTTGCTGGCAGATGCACTGTGGGCCACTCCTTTGCTGTTTCCAGGGGAGCCCCGTGGGCTAGATCTAAGCACCCCGCTGCTCCCTGGGCTTTGGGTTTGACACCCCTGTTCTAGAGTCTCAGGTGACCCAGAGTTCCAGATGGATCAAGGCATGTCCCCCAACCTTTATTGCCAATGCATCCAACATGCCTTCTGACTTCTTTAGGGCATATCTAACTAATCTTGAAGCTCCTAACCCCTGGAGGGCCTTTATGCTGGTAAGATATCATGCCATGCCCTCAGCTGTCCTCAAAGACCAATAAAGAAAGATCCCCTACTTGAAGAGACAATGTCACTGTGACTGTGGACACTCAAAAATAACAGAGCATGTGCTTCTCCAGGATCTTCTACAGAGACATTCGCACTAGGCTCATTTCAACACTATAGCTTAAATACCCAGGATACACGGGACAATTCTACATCTCCCTGCTGCTTTCAGGTACCAATCGTGCTACAACTTATAATGTTGCATACGGTTCTGCTCAGCAGTGCTTAAAATTCATCAGAGGGTGACCTCTGTCATAAACTAGTCTTCATAAGCACCAAATTCATTATTCTTGAGTGCCCCAGCGTTGTGGTAGCTGTTGTGGCCCAGCGGGAGCCGTTGGAGCTGCCACCAGACTCCGACAGCAAGGGGCCCTATGAGTCAGCTCTGGAGGATGTGGAGGACCCTGGACAGGATTTTGACTCCGAGCAGGGCACAGAGAGGCTGGTTGGCCACCAGGAGGCGCTGTGAGCCTTGGAGCAGTGGGGAGGAGACAAGGGAGTGTGATCCTGACGTCATGCATTGGAGCAGTGGGGAGGAGACAAGGGAGTTGGTCCTGGATGCCCGACAACGGAGGGCTAATAGGCGTAAGGAACAGTTACGCAGTTACAGGAGATAATTGAACTCAGCTGGTGGTAATTAGGCTCCTCTCAAGACTATAAAAGGAATGACTTTCCACACGCTCGTCGCAGGAATCAATGTATTTACTAGAGCTGGAGAAGCTATCGTGGCTAGCTTGTGAGGCTGGATTGCTACCAAGGTTAGTCTGTGCTGGATTGCTGCCAAGATCTAGTCTGTGTGTTAATAAATCCTTGAAGTATCTTTGTCTAGGCGTGCTTTGGTGTAGGAAGAGGGGGGTCAGAACAGTAGCCTATCACATTTGTGTCACTCCTAATCCTTCTGTTCTAGGTCATAAAAAGAAGAATGTAGAAGTGATATGATAGAAGCCTTCCAGTATTTGAGGGGCGACAACCAACAAGAGGAGGTCGACCTATTTTCCAAAGACCAGAAGGCAAGACAGAAAAAAATGGGTGGAAACTAATCAAAGAGAGAAGCAACCCAGAACCAAGGAGAAAACTCCTAGCAATGAGAACAATTGACCCGTGTGATGTCTTGCTTTCAGAGGTTGTGGGTGGTCCATCACTGGAGGTTTTGAAGAAAAGATTGGACAGCTGTTTTAAATGGTATAGGAACTCCTGTTTGAACAGGGAGTTGAACTAGAAGACTTCCAAAGTCCTGTTCCAACTATGTTGTTCTGTTAGTGTGCTGTATACTAGGACTTTATGCTCCCTAATACCAGTTCTGGCCTAGGCTTCCCAAAAGCACGAATCTGACTCCTCATCCCACGAAAACCTCTTTTATTTAGGTTAAAGGGAATTCCTCTTGAGCAAAGTCCCTGCCAACAGTCTTTCAAGAGATTTCACAACTACAGACCTTGATCAGGCTTGGAGAGTTGCCAGGTTGATTATCTTCCAAACCCCAAGCTGTAGCAGCAATTACTTGGCAAAAAAATGAGGAGCAGATCTTCACCCTAATGAAGTGAATTAATTGTCTCCTGCAAACTCCCTTCCACTTTCACTCCTCTTTATTCCCTATGGGAGGGGCCATTCACTGTCTACTTGTGCCTTTACTCCTGAGTCTACCTTTGTTCCTTATGTCAGGCTTGCAATTATATTCCTTTTAGAATTTTGGCCTGCCACACTTTCTCTTATTTCATTATGCTGTTTCATTAGTATAGTTGATGGGAGGGGGGAATAGACAGGAGTAGGATTGTGGAATGTATTGTTATCATTCTTTTCTAGAAGACCAAGGTCATCTTTTGTCTCCGCACTTTTACACCTGACCAGAAGCAGCTGGGTGTGGAGTCCAGCATGGAAGAAGAAGATTGGACCATGTGATGGATTGTGGTTGTGGGGACAAGATCATGAATTTTTAACTGGGTGGAATTCTGATGTCATTTCCAGTATTGGGATTTACACAGATGTGCTAAAATGTCTGCTTTATTAAATTGGAAGCAAAAGGATCGCTTTGCCTTGGTCTCTGATTTAATTCTACATGATACTTGGAACGCTGACACCTTAGCTGTTCCCTTCTCCTGGCAGCTCTGCATATGCACACATTGGGAACAGGCTGCAGATGTTCTTCTGCCCCACTGATACCCAACTGCAAAGGCAGCTGATAACTGGCATACGGCCCTGGCCCCCTCTCTGCTTCCAATACAGAGCCCTCATCAGAGCCTTCCCCAGACTCCAGGAGTCGCCCAGGTTCCTTCCAGACCCCCTCACTGTCCGAACCAGCTGCCAGATCCGCTGGCCATTGGAGGGCCACAAAAATACCCACTTAATACATCTGTGTGTGTGTGTGTGTGTGTGTGTGTGTGTGTGTGTTAATAGTTTATAATTATGATAATTTTAGATTCTGATATATGATCTACACTTTTTAATTGACTGGACCCCACTTTCCTCATGCTGGTCTTTGACCATAATAAAGATGTTATGATTAGTATGTAGGTGTTAATTATCAGAAGGCAATCAACATTTGAAGTAGCCTTTATCTTGGATTATAGTAAATAGTCTATGATAGCCAGCCTGGGTTTGGTATATGGAAAATTTCAGTTAAGGGAAAAACTAGAAGGAGAAAGTTTGAGGACTTTCTGTTCAGATCATCGTCAGATTCAAAATTGGCATAGTCCACCCTTGCAGACTTCGGGATCTGAAAGATTCTTGAAATGCGGGCAAAATTTCCACAATTTGGAGCTGTAATCCTCTCTGAGTCCTTGTCATCCCATAAAGCTTCTTGAGGGGGCTTACTGTAATCTGTGCTGGAAAATGTTGAGACACACCTTGAGAATACAATTATTTCTCCTGACGATGATTTGAACGCTTCTATCTATAATACACTATATAGTTGGGTAGTTAGGACATCTTCAACTCTAATCACAGACAGTCCTCAACTTACAACTGTAATTGAGCCTGGATTTTTTTGTCATGATGGTTTGCAAAGTGGCACACCACATGAGCGCACTTAATTTTATGACCTATGTCAGCAGCGGTTGTTGAACAAATGCAGTAGTCAAAAAGTGAGTACTGCAGTTGTTAAACCCTTTGTCCACTGAAAGTCTGTAGCAGGGATGAAATCTACTTTGCTACCAGTTTTCAAATAGGAGAGTGCACGCATGCTCACTCCACTACCATTTGCCACCTCCATGCATGCATAGGACCTTCTGCGCATGCGCAGAGCATCAAAAACAGACGTGATGACATCCAGACAGATGGGTGGAGCCTCACTGACACTGAGCATGCCTGCAAAGTTAACTAAAACAGGGAGAAGAATAATCTGTTGTGCCACCCTATTTAGAAATCCTGCTTTCTAGCTAATCTAAATCACATGTCACAGCTGACCATCAGAGATACCAGTTTGCCCCAACTGGTAGCATTTTTTTACTACTGGTTCGAGCGAACCAGTCCAAACCGGTAGCATTTCACACCTAGTCCATAGAGATTCTCAGTCATCCAGGTCATGGTTGTCCCAAAAGTGCTTTTTCAGGCGGCAACAGGACTTCCTTGTTTTTTGTTTTGAAGATGTTTTGCTTCTCATCCAAGAAGGTTCTTCCGTTCTGACAGGATAATAATTTTCATTCCCCACTATCCTGTCAGAGATGAAGAAGCTTCTTGGATGAGAAGCAAAATGTCTTCAAAAGACAAAAACAAGAAAGTTTAAAAAGCCAATGTAATCCTAATTTGCATTAACAGAGGGATACAATCAAAATCAAGTGAGGTCCTAATACCATTCTATGAAGCCTTAATGTGACCACTAGAATATTGCATTCAGTTTTGGTCACCACACTATAAAAAAGATGTGGAGACTCTAGAAAGAGTGCAGACAAGAGCAACCAAGATGATTAGGGGACTGGAGGCTAAAACATACGATGAACGGTTGCAAGTTCTTGTCATGGTTAATCTAGTGAACAGAAGGACCAGGGAAAAAGAAGAGCAGTTCCAATATTTGAGGGGCTGCCCCAGAGAGGAAGGGGTCAAGCTATTCTCCAAGGCACCCAAAGGCCAGACAAGGAGTAATGGGAGGAAACTGAACAAGGAGAGATTCAACCTAGAAACAAGGAGGAATTTTCTGACAGTGAAAACAATCAACCGATGGAACAGAAGTTGCCTTCAGAAGTTGTGGGAGCTTTATCCCTGGAAGCTTTCAACAAGAGACTGGACTGCCATCTGTCAGAAATGGTCTAGGGTCTCCTGCTTGGGCAGGAGATTTCACTAGATGACTTACAAGGTCCCTTTGTTAATCTATTTAAAAGTCCAGTTGCCTCCTGAAAAAGCACCTTTGGGAGAACCTTTGTTCTCTGGAAATCAAAAGTGAACACTAGTTTCCCACAAAAAAAGTAAAAATCACAGTTATATAACTGCAGAACAGTGCAAACAGTCGTAAATGCAGGCTGGCTGCTAAGTGCCCAGAATGTAATCATATGACTGGGGAGGGGGCAGATGTCAGAACGTTGAATGTTGGTCATAATAACTTTGTCATGGAGGAGCGTAAGTTCAGTTGGTAAGCAACTCATCAGAAGTCAAGATCTACTTCTGTACTTGCTTGTTTGATGGTTTGTTAAGAAAATTTATGTTTTCCATTTTGGAAGGGAGAGAAGGTAAAAACTAATACTTGTTGTGACCTGCCAGCGGCCAGCAGATTCAGACAGTGAGGAGGTTAGGGAGGAACCTGGACCAGTTCTGGAGTCTGGGGAAGGCTCTGATGAGGGCTCTGTGTCGGAGGCAGAGATGGGCCCAGGGTCGTATGCCAGTTATCAGCTGCCTTCGGAGTCAGACATCAGTGAGGCAGACAAACAACTGGAGCCTATTCCCAGTGTGCGCATGCCCAGAGCTACCAGATGAAGGGATCAGTTAAGGAACAAGGATCAACTTGGGAGTAAGGCCACAGGTGGATGATGAATGGCCCTTCCCATAGGGAATAAAAGAGGAGCACCAGGGGAGTGGAGTTTGCAGGAGACAATTAGTTCATTCCTGCATTCTTGCCAAGCATTGCAGCGTCTGAAAGATCTCAGCCTGGCCACTCTCCAAGCCTGATAAAGGTCAGTAATTGTGAACTATTTTGAAAGACTGGGATGGGACTTTGCTGGAGAGGAATTCATTGTACATTCAATCAAAGGGGTTTATCGGGACGAGAACTCGGCTTCGTGCTGCTGGGGAAGCCTAGGTCAGAACAATGCTTCTTTATCCAGGCCTCTAAATTAGGAATTTTCTGTTGTGTTTTCCTTTATATTTTTTCTCCACCTTTTTCATGAAAATGTTGCTGCATTGATTTGGTTAGGTTCGCCCCCCCCCCCACCTTTTTGTGAATGCCTTAATGATTTTTATCTTAAGCTGCTTAGAAACAATATTGTGCAAGAAGAAGTGTCAAAATGTACGAACCAATAAAGCAAAATAAAAATAAACTCTGTTTGGTTCAGCTGCTTGTGGAAGAAGCTGACAGTTAAATAATTGAGGATGCTGCTGATTTGATTTATACATGATGCTATATCATAATTCACTTCCAAAAGTAAAATATGCGAGCTGTGAAAAAATGCTTTTCTCTTTGACAGTCGTGAACCTGTTTCCAGGCAGCCAATCTCAAGTTCTAATGTTATGGAAAATCAAGAGAAAGCAACTTTCTATACCATTTTAGAGCTGGAAATAAATCTCCACTTTTTGTGTATGAAGATAATAATAAATATGAATGAATGAATCAATCAATCAATCCTTGGTGTTCCCTGAGCTTGGTTTTTTTCTTGCAGATGTTTCATTACCCAACCAGATAACATCATCAGGGAGTGATATTTGTAGAGAACAAGAGAAGGAGGAGGAGGACTATGAGGTCCTTGGTGCTCCTCAGCTTGGTTATTTTCCTGCAGATATTTCATTACCCAACCAGGTAACATCATCCTTGCTAAAAGGGAGTGGTATTTGTGCAGAGGAGGAGGAGGAGGACTGTGGGGTCCTCCCTGAGCCTCCTTGTTTTCTTGCAGATGTTTCATTATCCAACTAAGTAACATCTTCAGTATTAGCACTGATGATATTACTTAGTTGGGTCATAAAATGTGAGAAAGGTAACAATCAAGCTCAGAGAGCAAGGACCTTATAGTTCAACCCTGAGCTACAAATATTTTCTTTTATGGAGTGGAGTGGAGTGGAGTGGAGTGGAGTAGAATAGAATAGAATAGAATAGAATAGAATAGAATAGAACAGAATAGAATCCCAATGCAAAAATACACTGAACATACATTTATTCCTGTCCATGTTGTTTAAACTACATTGTATTTGAGGGGGGAGGTTTCTAATAGTGGTTTTGAGGGTTTTTTATATTAATCAGTCATATTTTGATGCATTTTTAGGATCTCTTGCATTTGACGCTGTCAAGATAGATGGAAGATTTTTGGGGAGGAAAGGAAAGGGCTGTGCAGAACTTAGAAAGTATAATTTGGTTTTGCTGAAGTTGAATGAAACACGGTGTGAACATAATTTCACTTCTAGGAATGTGTAAATGACTTAATGGGATAGAATATTCTGGGGAATACTAGAATGTTCTTTTTTCTCCTTTCTGAGACACAATAGAGATCAAACGTAGCCCAAATAGAGAGGATAAATTTATTCTCTTGGATACCAAGAGGGCAGGACAAGAGGTAATGGGTTGTTGCTTTTAGTCTCGAAGTCGTGTCTGACCCATCATGACCTCATGGACAACATTCCTCCAGGCCTTCCTATCCTCGACCATCCTCTGGAGTCCATTTAAGCTCACGCCGACTGCTTCAGTGACTCCATCCAGCCACCTCCTTCTCTGCCGTCCCCTTCGTCTTTTGCCCTCCATCATTCCCAGCATGAGACTTTTCCCCCGTGAGTCCTTCCTTCTCATTAGGTGGCCAAAATCTTTGAGTTTCCTCCTCAGGATCTGGCCTTCCAAAGAGCAGTCAGGATCGATCTCCTCTAGGACTGACCGGTCAAGGGACTCGCAGGAGTCTTCTCCAGCAACAGAGTTCAAAGATCTCTTTACTTTTCAATTTTGTGCAAATATAATCCTAGCTGCTGTTATAATATGAATAATCAAATATTACATTTTCTTTGCTATAATTTTCTGGTAAAATCCCCAGCAAAAATATTTCAGGTTCCAAGTCAATATGTTGTTGTAGTATTTAAAATGTTCTAGGACGAACAGTGTAGAGTGTGACAGCTTTGCCTTCTCAGGAAAAGAAACAGGAAGCTGTTTTAATAAACAGATTGACTTCCCTGCAATGGGGGAGAGAGAGAGAGAGACAGACAGAGAGAGACAGAGACAGAGAGACAGAGACAGAGAGACAGAGAGAGACAGAGGGAGAGGAAGAAAGACAGAGAGAGTGGGAGACACAGAGAGAGGGAGACACACACAGACAGACAAACAGACAGAGAGAGAGACAGAGAGAGGGACAGAGACAAACACAGAGAGAGAGACAGAGACAGAAATAGACAGGAAGAGAGGGGGAGGGAGGGAGACACAGAGAGAGGAAGACACACACGCACACACACAAACAGAGACAGACAAATAGACAGAGAGCCAGAGCCAGAGAGACAAACACACACACACACACAGACACAAACAGGAAGAGAGAGGGAGGGAGACAGAGAGAGAGGAAGAAAGACAGAGAGAGTGGGAGACACAGAGAGAGGGACACAGAGAGAGAGAGAGAGAGAGAGAGAGAGAGAGAGAGACATACAAACAGACAGAGAGAGAGAGACAGAGACAGAGACAGACAGGAAGAGAGAGGGAGGGAGGGAGAGGGAGAGAGAAAGAGAGAGAACTATCTCCCCATCTCTGTTCTCTCCTTACTTCTCCTGGTGCTACTCAATAAATACTAACTGAGAGGACAACTGCAGTAATAGCACACCTGAGATCTATTTCATCCTTTCACGCCGCCGTTACGAAGAGGTGATTGTGGGGACAAACATGGCCCCCTCCATATTGCTGACACCAACAGATTTGGCTCAAAGCACCGTGTTAAAAATGGCTCAGCTGGGGTTTTGCAGGCAGGCCAAATGGCTTTCAGCTCTCTATCTCTTTCTCATCTCACTCAAATGACTTCATCCAAACCCTGCATTCCTCACAATAACCACCTTATTCTGACATGCCACAAAGGGCCAATATATTCTCAACAATGTACAGGTGATTGAGATGCTGGCAGAGCAATTAAATTACCCCTTCAGAACTTGAGCAAGGGAAAAGATTGCAGTAGGGTGCCCTGTCAGTAGGAATTCACAGAAGGATACGAGACGGGAGCAATTGGCTTCCTTGACATGATTTCTGTTTGCTTTTCTTTTTTCAATTTGGATGTGGGGGGAATCATTTTATCGGTTTTGAAACACCCACCATCCCACTCCATCCCCAGGCAGACTTGAGGCCATCTAGGCTTTAGGTCAAGTCTGCAATGAAAACCCAAAATACGAGAAGGGACCAAACAAATTCCCCTGAAGTAATGATTTTTAGATTAGATTAGATTAGATTAGATTAGATTAGATTAGATTAGATTAGATTAGATTAGATTAGATTAGATTAATTAGACTAGGTTAACAGAATTGGAAGGTACCTTGTAGGTTATCTAGTCCAACCCTCCCCTCTGCCCAAGCAGGAGACCCTACACCATTTCTGACAGATGGCAGCTCAGTCTCTTCTTGAAAGCTTCCAGTGAGGAAGCTCCCACAACTTCTGAAGGCAACTTCTGTTGGTTGATTGCTTTCACTGTCAGAAAAGTCCTCCTTATTTCCAGGCTGAATCTCTCCTTGTTCAGTTTCCATCTATTGTTCCTCGTCCGGCCTTTGGGTGCTTTGGAAAATAACTTGATCCCCTCCTCTCTGTGGCAGCCACTCAAATATTGAGCAACTGCTAACATGTCTCCCCTGATTCTTCTCTTCACTAGACTAGCCATGCCCAGTTCCTGTAACCGTTCTTCATACGTTAGAAAAATTACTGTTATGAAATTGATCAAAAAGTCCAATTTCTGGGGCCTTCATACCACAACTATGGCATAGGGATTAACTCCAGATTACTAATTGGTTTTATTTCAGACCCTGCTCCTAGAACAGAACAGAATAACAGAGTTGGGAAGGACTTTGGAGGTCTTCTAGTCCAACCCCGTCACGACTTAGCAACTGAGCAATAACAACAAAATCACCTTACATTACAATCCAGGATTAACGTCTGTGCTTTTAGAGATCTTACAAAGAATTGACTGTCATTGGATTATTTTGGAATCAATCCAGTTTCACCTATCCCTTCCATTATAGCAAGTCTTTAGCTCACTGGCATCCTAGTTTTATGAAAAACATTCTGGTTTAAAAAAAAACACTGGAGCAAAGATATGGATTCAACTTCTCAGAAGGAATACTCAACTTTTTATTGTTGGCCTGCTATTGTAGGAAATTAGCACCCACCCCTCTCCTAAGAAAATGAGATATTTTAGGAAATATTAAAAGGACAGAATATTTCCCCTAAAAGGGAAGCAGAAACTCACCCCTCCCCCACCTTTGTCAATGGGCCATTAAGGCCTGAGTCAGTCTATTCTACATAACAAAGATCTATCTCCTTCAGGCAGAGACATAATAGGAATTGCCCAAAGCCTCTTCATTACATCATCACCCAGCAAAGTCCAACCAAGCCTGGGACACAGACAGCCTACAAAGTTACCCCTGCATGACCCCATGGGAGTCTGACAACCAATCAGAATACAAGCTCAAATTCAAAAGCTCAGAGAGGGCATTAAAACATTAAACCCAGGCACTCTCACCATCTCTACCTTTTTTTTGCCCAGGACTTCAAACCATGTAATCCTGTCCACCATTAAACCATCTTTCCAAGCAATCTCCATGTTTCCAGTGTCTTTTTCCCCACTTGGAACTGAACCCAGGAGGACATTTCTTCCAATCCTACAGGGTAGGGAATGATATGCAAAGAACTGTTGTGGCCTGGCAACAGCCAGAGGAGTTGGTAGCAGAGTCAGACAGTGAGGAGGTTGAGCAGGAACATGGGCCAGTCCTGGGGGCTGAGGAAAGCTCAAAAAAGGGCTCTGTGTCGGAGGCAGAGAGGGAGATAGACAGCAGTGAGGCAGAGGAACAGCTGGAGCCTGTTCCCAGTGTGCGCATGCGCAGACCTGACAGAAGACAAGAACAACTAAGAAAGCAGGGTCGACTTAAGAGTAAAGCCACACCTTGGAGGTGATTGGCCCCTCCCCGAGGAAATAAAAGGAAAGCGAACAAGTGCAGGAAACAATTCATTCCTTTGGTCTGGAAAGTTCCATTTGTGATTATAAGAGACACTGTGCCAAGTTTTGCCTTGCCCTACATTTGGAAACTAGTTATCTGGCAGCGCTCTAAATGAGATAAGATGCGTGTGGGTAAACATTCCTCGGAAAAACTGTTTATTAAGCCTTGCTGGCTGTGAATGAAAAGAATTCACAGTCGTGTAAATAAAAAGAGGTTTTGCTGGGACCAAGACTTTGCTTCTTGCTTTATAAGAAACCCTGGGTCAAAACAAGAACATCCAAAATGATTATCACCATTTGGCACAATTCAGCCAAGCAATGTTTGTAAGCTTCATTTTCTTAGTCACCACCAAGAACTGTAAAGCCTTCTCACCAACTGAGAACAAAACTGAAAACCCTTTAGTGTGATGTACCACCAGGGGAGAATCAGGAAAGATCTTCAGAGAAGCCACCACGAACCACATCTGAAGCTTCTTAATGCTTTCCGCAGAACAGCTGAACTCACTCGGGGAGCCTCAAGGCACATAAAGTTTTGTCCTGTGAGTCACGCAGAGACGTCCCAGAGAACGGTTCTGTCTGCATTTGCAAGAAAGCATGAAAGAACAAGGAGTAAAATCACTCCTAAAAAGAAGAAGAAGAAAAAGAAAACCGAACTGTCAAAGCAGCTTAAAATGTTCTCAGAAATCTTCCCCAAACACAGTGAAGGAACGCATGTCATCGTGCTTAAGGTAACTTGGCTTGTTGCTAAGTAATGGTTGCTCTGTCTTTGAAAAAAATCAAAGGCTCTGCAAAGTTTCCTTTGTAACATATAGGAAGAAGAGGAAAGGCTGTTTAGACAGCCTTCATTCAGTCAAGAATTTATTTTCAAGCTTCTTCTTCTTGTTATTCGTTCATGGTAGAAATCAAAGTGTCCTTCCACTATTGTGCATACAACAGTCTTGCTACTGTCACAATTGTTGTTGTTGTTGTTGGTTGCGAAGTCATGTCCGACCCATCGCGACCCCATGGACAACGTTCCTACAGGCCTTCCTATCCTCTACCATCCTCTGGAGTCCATTTAAGCCTACGCCGACTGCTTTGGTGACTCCATCCAGCCACCTCCTTCTCTGCCATCTCCTTCTTCTTTAGCCCTCAATCTTTCCTAGCATGAGGCTCTTCTCCAGGGAGTCCTTCCTTCTCATTAGGTGGCCAAAGTCTTTGAGTTTCTCTTCAGGATCTGGCCTTCTAAAGAGCAGTCAGGGTTGATCTCCTCTAGGACTGACCAGTTGGATGGCCTTGCAGTCCAAGGGACTCAATGCAGGAGTCTTCTCCAGCACCATAGTTCAAAAGCCTCAATTCTTTGGCGCTCAGCCTTTCTTATGGTCCAACTTTCACAGCCATCCATTGCAACTGGGAAAACCACTTACGACTATAATTGAGCCCAAAATTTCTGTTGTTAAGGGAGACATTTGTTAAAAGAGTTTGGCCCCATTTTAAGACCCTTTTTGCCACAGTTGTTAAGTGAATCACTGCAATAGATAAGCTAGTAACGTGGTTGTTAAGTGAATCACTACAGCTCCTCTGTTAGTAACATGGCTGTTAAGGGAACCTGGCTGCCCCATGGACTTTGCTTGTCAGAAGGTCACAAAAAGGGGAATCACACAATCCTGGGACACTGAAAACTGTCATAAATACATGCCAGTTGTCAGGTGTTTGAATTTTGATCATGTAATCACAGGGATGCTGCAATAGTCATATGTCTTTTTTTAAAGTGCTGTTGTAATTTTAAATGGCCACTAAATGAATGCTTGTAAGTTGAGGACTGTCTGTAAAGTAATATTGGCTAATTTTGTTGTGATCCCTATCTGGCTTACAGTAATATTAATACCAATAACACTTAGACATATACTGCTTTACAGTGCTTTACAGCCCTCTCTAAGCAGTTTACAGAGTCATCAAATTGCCCCCAACAGTTTGGGACCTCATTTTAACCACCTCAGAAGGATGGAAGGCTGAGTCCACCTTAAGTCATTCAGGATCGAACTCCTGGCAGTCTGCAGAGTTAGCTTGTATATTGCATTCTAACCACTGCACAGGAAGGAAGGAATAGCAATAGCACTTAGAGTTATATACCACTTCACAGTGCTTTTACAGCCCTCTCTACGTGGTTTACAAAGTCAGCCTTTTGCCCATAACAATCTTGGTCCTTATTTTACCCACCTCGGAAGGAAGGAAGGCTGAGTCAACCTGGAGCCTACTGAGATTTGAACTGCCAAACTGCAGTCAGCCAGCAGTCAGCAGAAGAAACCTGCAGTACTGCACTCTAACCACTGTGCCACCATGGCTCAATCTTGTAAGTCTGAAAAGTAGACTTCTCCTTACTCTCCCACATCTCTTTGACAGCCTCTTGCCTCATCCACTAGCCAGCTGTGGGCTATGTGGTCTCTTCAGAGCTGGTTTGAACCAGTTCACCCGAACCGGTAGCAGAAATCGCGGGTGGGCCTACCCACCTGCCCCAGTTCTATGCCGTCCTAATTAAGCACGTTTTTGAAGCCAGGCACATGTGCAGAAAGCACACACAAGAGCAAAGCACATGCGCGGAAGGCCGGTGCATGTACGGAAGGGGCATGTGCATGCACGGTGAACCAGTGGTAACAAAATGTGAAACCCACTGCTGGGTCTCTATTTATTTAGTTTGTCAAAGATGTGCGAAATAACAGATATAAGTATAAACATGGACATAAACACAGGAAATGGGTACGAATAAATGGGGACAATAGGACAAGGACAGTGTCAGGTTTCTGAAAGATGCCCTAATTAATTCATGAACCTTGAGCCAACTTTCAAAAGAAATCCAGTCATTTATTAGGAACACCATTTTGGCAATACCCTATTGCAGTAAGATCTGACCTCATTTTAATTATGGCTGAACTTTGCCCCTGTTTCTTCCTTCCCCTCAGCCTGGGTCATAAATCACATTCACCAATTAGATGCATGCTTCACAAGCCTGCTGTAATAATCTAAGATCCGATTTTTGCTGAAGGTATGTGTGGAATGCACTTCTACCTTTCCTCACCATGGCAACTTTATGAGTTGACATTCGGCTCCCCTCACTTTCCAAATGTGACCTGTGCAAAGCAAAACAATTTGAGTACACTGGTATGCTTATGCACACCCCCTTTACGGACCTCTTAGGAATGGGGTGAAGTCAACAGTAGACAGTTTAAGGTTAAAGTTATGGGGGTTTGAGGATATAACAACCGAGTCGGGTAGAGCATTCCAGGCATTTTCTCAGCAGCATTTCTGGATCCAGTCTCCCAAGGTTTTTCTCACACAGCATCCCACAATGGCAAGATTAAAATCCTTTAAACGTTTTTTTTTTTTAAATCTCAGGCATGCTGCTGCAGAATATTTGCTGACATGTTTTTATAGTTGTTAGGAAGAAATTGGCAACACCACAGGTCCAGTGGACTGCCAGAATTAAAGGAAGATATACTATTCATCATCTATTCCTGGAAATATTTTAATGAGGGAGTCTAATTAATACAAGGACATGTATACACACACACACACACACACACACACACACACACACACACAGAGTCTTGGCTGCCTCCTCACAAAATATTGTTTATTTAGTACAAGAACACCATAATCTGCTTGCAATAACTTGATCAAGATGCCCTACTCCGGAAGAAATTTTTTTTAAAAAATCCTCTTTATTTGTTGAGATAGATCAGAGCTGGTAGAAAAAGATGTACTGTGCGAGAATTTGTCTGCCTGCCCAAATATTTTCCAATATATCTGGGAAAAGATTGTCTAAAAGTCACTGTAGGGTGGAAGGGCGAGCAGAGAAAGAAAAACTGGTGGGAAAGAAAACGATAATAAGCCAAGAGGATGGAGGAAAGGATCCAAAATACCTTGTTCAAAGTTCCTTAATCCAGAGGGCTCCACAGTTGCTTCACTAGTCCCAATTCTGCTGTCAGAACTGAAGGAATAAAATCCATTTCAGCCTCGTTTTCTCTCCGCACAGATTCACATCTGTCAGGCCTGAACAAACAGGTCCACACACGAAGAGCTCAGTACGTTACTTTATGGCTCATGTCTATTTCTTTTTTTTTAATAAAATACTTTTTTTATTTTCCATTTTTATAACATATAATCACATGTATACTATTACATAGCCAATATCATATTGTATTAATTAATAATTACATCAGTTCATCTTGCCATCAACTCCCGGAAAAAAAAAACTAAAAAAGATAGAAACCAATTATTGGCTCTTCTGCTCTCCATACACCACTTTCTTCTGCCTCTCTCCTCCCCCTCCTTACCTCCTTTCTTCCCTCCATCATCTTTTCCTACTCTACTTCCCCTTCCTTTCTCCTTCTCCTCTCTCCTCCTGATTCTCCTCATCATCCCCCCTTACCCTCTCTCCTATCCCTCTCTTCCTATCTTTCTTCTCTCCTCTGCTTCCCACTCTTCCTCTCATTCATTTGGTGTATTTCAGCTTCTGAGCAAACTCCATTCTGTGTTGATGGTATTTATACTTCCATATCCATATACTTAACACATCTTAGTTTTAAAGAAAAAATAAGAGAAGACAGAACCCATACACGGTATAAATCTTTAACAAAAACAGTCTAAAATATATTTGAAAAAAGAGTAGGAAATTGATAACATCTTTAAATTGAACTTAGCTCCTCCTTGCTAGGCTAACTTTAAACAATTTATATCATTCCTGATCTTAATCATAAGCTATCTGGAATTTCTTAGTCCCATATTTATTTTGAGTATAATCAATCCATTTTTTCCACTCTCGTTTATATCTCTCGTTTGAGTAGTCCTTAAGATATGCAGATATTTTAGCCATCTCGGCTAAATTGTGACTTTCAATGTCCATTCTTAAATAGTAGGCAAGTCTTCCTTCTTCCAGTATTGCGCCACCAACAATCTAGCTGCAGTTATTAAATGCAAAATCAAATTAATCTCTACCGCTGTACAATCAGTAATTATACCTAACAGGAATAGCTGAGGGGTAAACTTTATCCTTTTTTTAAGAACATTTTGCATAATCCACCATATTTTTATCCAGAATGCCTTAACTTTTTTGCAAGTCCACCATATATGAAAATATGTAGCGTCCAGAGAATCACATCTCCAACATTTGGGTTGTAAGTTTGGATACATAGAAGCCAACTTTTTAGGATCTAAATGCCATCTATAAAACATCTTGTAAAAGTTTTCTCTCAAGTTTTGAGCTTGTGTAAATTTTACATTTCTTACCCAAATCCTTTCCCATGTATCCAGCATTATTGGTTCTTCAATATTTTGAGCCCACTTTATCATACAGTCTTTAACTAATTCTGTTTCAGAGTCCATCTGTATTAATACATTATATAATCTCTTTATATGCATTAAACTTTGATCTCTTATTTGTTTAAGTAAATTATCCTCGACTTGCATAAAACCAATTTTTTGATCTGTTTTCCACCTGGCCTATAGCTGCCCATGCTGGAACCATGTTTGGATTACCTTTTCCTCTTTTAATTCATCCAAGGATTTTAGTTGTAATACACCCCTTTCTAGGGTAAGAAGCTGTCTGTAAGTAATTATATCCTGTTTTTGTACTATGTTCATATTTTCTATTGCATGTCTGGGGATTGCCCACATGGGTATCTTATCATTTAATTTGTATTGATATTTTTTCCAGACCCGCAGTAGAGCATTCCTTAAAATATGACTTTTAAAATTCTTATCCACTTTTTTGTTATATAGCAGGTAAGCATGCCAACCATATACCAAATCATGCCCCTCGATATTAAGTATTCTATCATTTGTTAAATTAATCCAATCACTAATTACAGATAAAACTACTGCATCATAGTATAATTTTAAATTGGGTAATTTCAAACCTCTCCTCTCACGCACATCTTGCATTATTTTTAGTTTTACTCTCAGCTTCTTCCCTGCCCATGCAAATTTATTAATACCCTTCTGCCATTCTAACAGGTTCACATCTTTTTTAAGTATTGGTAGCACTTGGAAAAGAAATAAAAATTTAGGTAAAATGTTTATTTTCACTGCTGCTATTCTTCCCAGCAAGGATAACCATAACTTCTCCCATTTTTTCATCTCTGTCTGTGTACTGTGCCAAAGTGGTTCATAATTATACTTATATAGTTTCCCGTTTGAGCTCAAAATATGAACTCCTAAATATTTAACCTTTTTAACTATTTCACATCCTATCATTCCTTCTAGTTCTTCCTTTTGTTTAGTATTCATATTTGTAGCTAATATCTTTGTTTTCCCTAAATTTATTTTGAATCCTGACACTTGACCATATTGATTAATCATATTCATTAAGACCTTACTAGATTCCTGCGGTTGGGTTAATATTATAACCAAATCATCCGCAAAAGCGCGGACTCTATATTCTTGCTGCCTAATCTTGATTCCCTATAAGCCCTCCAAGCCCCGTATTTTATTCAGCAATATTTCCAAAGTTATAATAAATAATAATGGGGACAAGGGACAACCCTGTCTTGTACCTTTTTCAATTTGAAAAGAATCTGTTAAACTTCCATTAACTATAATTTGAGCTGTTTGTTGTTGGCATATTGCTTTGATTGATTGTAAAAAATGTTCTCCTATTTGCATTTTTTGCAATGTTTTCAACAGGAATTGCCAGTTAACTCGATCAAAGGCTTTCTCAGTGTCTAGAAATATGAGCATGGCAGGAATTTGGTTATTCTTTCCCAAATATTCTAGTGCATTAACAATTAATCTTACATTACTTCTCATTTGTCTCCCTGTTTGATCATTATGGATCAATTGTTGAATAACCAACATTAACCTGTTTGCTAGTATTTTGGTAGATTTTATAATCTACATTAAGTAGTGATATAGGTCTGTAATTTTTTGGTTGAGTAATATCTTGGTCTTCTTTGGGTATCAGGGATATAAAAGCTGTCTTCCAAGATGGGGGTACCTTGCCTTCCGTTTGAATCTTATTAAATAATTCCTTAAGAGGTTCTACCATTTCTAATTGTAGATTTTTATAATAAGCCGCTGTCAAGCCATCTGTACCAGGTGCCTTCCCTGCCTTTAACTGCTTGATTACCTGTAGGATTTCCCCAAAGTTATTGGTTGATTCAATCTTTCCCTCTGCTCTTCTTTAACTATGGGTATTTTTTTCTTTATCCAAGTATCTTTCTATATCTAGACCTTTAATTTTATCATCCTTGTATAATGCTATAAAGAATTCATGAAAGACCTTTTGAATCTCATCCTGTTGATACACTTCTTTCCCTCTGTAGTGTAATTTGGTTATGTTATGAGATTTCTGTTTTTTCCTAATCAGATGTGCTAACCATCTACCAGATTTATTTGCATTGCAGAAAGTGTTATGTTTTGCATATAACAGACTGGTAGCTACCTGGTCTGAGATCAGCAAAATTGGTCTTTTAATAAGGTAATTGCTTCTTTAATCTTTTTATCTCCTGGTTTTAAAGTTAACTCTTCCTAATTTCATCTTCCAGTTCTGTTCGCTTTTCCCCCTGTTTGTGTCTAATTAATCTATTAAGATTTATCAAACCTCCTCTCATATACGCTTTACTTGCATCCCATACAATTTCCATAGATGTACCCTTATTCATATTAAAAACAAAGTATTCTGTTAGCAATTTTTTACATTCATTAATATATTTCTCATATCTAAATAAATTTTCATTCAATCTCCAAGACCTTCTTGCATGTGTCACACTTCCCAACTCCATCCAAACCGGGTTATGATCTGATAAAACTCTGGCGCATATCTTTGTCTTCTTTACCCTAGAAAGCAAATCATTGGTAGCTATATGAAATCAATTCTAGAAAAAGATTGGTGTCTATCAGAAAAGAAGGTAAAGTCATATTCTTCTGCATTTTTTTCTCACCAAATATCTCTCAGTTCAAAATCATCCATCATATCAAAAAAGGACTTAGGTAGTTTCGCTCGCATTTGAGTATTTGTCTGAGAAGCCTTCTTATCTTTCTTGGTGTCCAAAACACCGTTCCAGTCGCCCAATAGTATACAGGACCTATAATCCCACTGTACTAATTTAGCATGGAGCTTTTTATAAAATCCATCTTGTTGTTGGTTGGGAGCATATATTCCCAGTAACAATGTCCTTTTCCCTTCTAGTACCAAATCTATTACAATATATCTTCCTTGGGAAGATATAGCTCATGTCTATTTCACAGGAATGTTCCCAGACTGGTGGTTTGCAGATAAGGTTCAACAGCATTCAAGAAGAGTTGGGCCTTGTTTTCTTGCGCCTAGGGAGAGATTCCAAACTAACTTCCTATTTGACTCCTCTCTCTGGTGTCAGACAATATCTCTCTCTCCCTCTCTCCCTCCCCTCTCTCCCTCCTCCTCCCGTCTCCCTCTCTCCCTAGTTCTGCCTCCCCCTCCCCCTCCCTCTAACTCAATATCTAATTGATGTTATCCTGGCTCAGAACTACCGTATTTTTTGGAGTATAAGACACACCTTTTTCCCTCAAAAAAGAGAGTGGGTGTGTCTTATATACTGAATACAGCATTTTTGGCCTCCCGAAACCCTGCCCCTTCACAAAAATGGCTGTGCATAGCCTTTAGGAGACTTCCAGAGTGCTCCTGGCAGCTAGGGAGGGCAGAAATGAACAAAAACCGGGCCGTTTTTTGCTCATTTTTGCCCTGCCAGCCACCAGGAGCCCTCTACAAGATTCCTAAAGCCTATGCGTGCCTTTTTTTTACATCTTTTTGACATTTTTTGTGTGTCTTATACTCCGGTGCATCTTATACTCCGAAAAATACAGTAAGTTGCATGGAGCCTGGTTGGTATTTCTGTGAGATCTTGCCTCTTGATTAAACTGTAAAGTCAAAGAGCATCTTACAAGGCCTTGGCAAACTATTTCCAAGTATACCATATGCACATTCTTCAGTGGCAGCCAACATTCCCAAATCAATAACTTATGTTTATATTGATATTCCTCAGCCCTGTCTTCTTCCATGTTCTTCTGAAGGCCACAAGAATCTAGTTATACTCTGTGAGGTAAAGGGAAGAATCTACCTTGGCAAGTTTCTGTAGTGATCATTACCTCACTTTCCTTAGGGATATTTCTGTGTCCTGATTAAAGGACATGCTTAATGTTACTGTGCGAATAAACAAGGGAAGCCCTAAGAGCTGTTAATAATTAAACTGGGCTCCACAGTAAATCCCAAACTATTTGTTAACTGGAGATATAATTATTCTTTTTTTAAAAAAACAGGTCTGCATTCTCAGGTTATATACTGCGTAGAATTCTTCTGAGAAAATAGAGTAAGGTACCCCTTTATGGTAAGATTCCATTAACTCAATCTTGCAACTCTGAATTTACATTTCTTCCCCGTCACCTTTACAGCCCAAGAAACTAGGGAAGGTCCCTTCTGAGATGTTTGCCATGCCCCGTTCCTTCTGTGGGTTCATCTCAGTGGTCGGGCACCAGGCACCGTTTTGGTACAGTGCTCTGCACCACCTGCCCACCCGCTTTCCTTACCTGTGTTTGACCCAACTGGGCCATTTGTGCAAGCGCACGGAGCGTACGGCGCCTGCATAATGCTCCACCAAGCACCTGGAGCATTGCGAGTGGTGGGTATGCATGCATGCGCTGTGCATGTGCACATGGTGGATGCCCAGCCCCTGGTGGATGCCCAGCGTAGTGGTTGCAACAGGAACCCACCACTGGTTCCTCTGTTGTAATCTGATGGTTTCCTAGTCTGCATCCCTTCATCCAGTCTTCCAAGGTCATTCTCCTACACTACTGGGAAGGCCTTTGGAAGAGCAGCAGTAGCCACATCCTCCAGATAATAGCAAAAACATAAATCCCGCAAACAGAAGGATACTTGATAGGTTCCTTGTTATCCTTTCTTCTTCAGGTTTCTCTTTCAGCATGATTAAAGATAATCTCATTATCACCTTGGACATTTATATGGTGACATCATTGCAACAAATTGCTCCCCACCATTTGAGAGGACATCTGGGAATTATTATTTATTGTGCCACTTATGCCCAGTCTAATGTTGCAAGTTGTGGCTTGTCAAGGCTCCTTTGCTAGCAGCTACAAGCAGTCGTTTTAGCCTTCAGGCATCCGTTCCTTCCTTGAGTTGTGAAGACACCGTAACATACCCATGTATCCAACTCTGCTCTTCTTTCATTTAAAAACAACACATATTATTTTCAGCTGAAGTCATGAGAAGTTTGTGTTCCTATCACTTGGAATAACAGAGTTGGAAGGGACCTTGGAGGTCTTCTAATCCAACCTCCTGCTTAGGCAGGAAACAATACACCACTTGAGACAAATGGATATCCAACATCTTCTTTAAAATGTCCAGGGTTGGAGCAGTCAAAATTTCTGGAGACAAGTTGATTAATTGTTCTAACTGTCAAGAAATATCTCCTCGGTTCTATGTTGCTTCTTTCCTTGATTATTTTCCACCCATTGCTTCTTGTCCTGCCCTCAGGTACTTTGAAGAATAGCTTGACTCCCTCTTCTTTGAGACAGCCCCTGAGATATTGGAAGACTGCTATCATGTCTCCCCTAGTCCTTCTTTTTATTAAACTAGACATACCCAGTTCCAGCAACTGTTCTTCATATGTTTTAGCCTCCAGTCCCCTAATCATCTTTGTTGCTCTTCTCTGCACTCTTTCTAGAGTTTCCACACCTTTTTACATTGTGGTGACCAAAACTGAATGCAGTATTCCAAGTGTGGTCTTACCAAGGCCTTAAAAAGTGGTATCAACACTTCAGATGATATTGATTCTATCCCACTATTTATGCAGCCTTGACCTGTGTGGGCTTTTTTGGCAGCTGCTGCACACTGTTGGCTCATATTTAAGTGGTTGTCCACTAGGACTCCAAGATCCCTCTCACAGTTACTACTATCCCAAAGGAATCACTTTCTGGATAAGGGAATGAGCTGGTGTATAAAGCCATATCCTTTGACTCTAATATGTGGCATGCTTTTCTCATTCTATAGAAATGATGCTATATTATCATACAATATTGAAATGGGAAAACTATCTCTCTCACACACACACACCAAATATCTCTGGGCCACAGTCCCCCTCTCCTTTCTTCACTGGCCAAAACACAAGTGGAAATTAGAGTCCAAAACATCTGGATGCCTGCTCATTCTCTAGCTTGATGTAGCACCTCTAACCGGATTAAGCATTTGAAAGTATTATTTTAAACAATGACTGAGAAAAACAGAGTATATGGAATTAAAGGGTTGGAAGGAAGCTTAAAGGTCTCCTACAATAGTCCAGGTCCCTGCTAAAGCACAAGATCCTATACCTTTCCAGACAAATGGCTATGCAATCTCTTCTTAAAACCTGCAGTGTTGAAGCATTCACAACTTCTGGAGGCAAGTTGTTCCATTGATTAATTGTTCTCACTGTCAAGGAATTTCTCCTTAGTTCTAAGTTGCTTCTCTCCTTGATTAGTTTCAACCCATTGCTTCTTGTCCTACACTCAGGTGCTTTGGAGAATAGCTTGACTGCCTCTTCTTTGTGGCAACCACTGAAATATTGGAACACTGCTATCATGTCTCCCCTAGTCCTTCTTTTCATTAAACATTAGACATACTCAGTTCCAGCAACTGTTCTTCAGGCTGAACCTCTGTTTAATGATCTTCTACCTGTAACTTCTAAAGTGCTTTGGAGAACAGGTTGATTCCCACTCTTCTCCGTTATTGCTTCTCAAGAGCTCAAAGACAGTTAGCATGCCCCCACCCCAATCTTTCTCTTTGTTAAGCTAGACATACCTAGCTCTTTCAAGCATCCATCGTATGATTTAGCCTCCAGGTCCTTTATCATCTTTATTGCTCTTCTCTACACTTTTTCTAGGAACTCAGCACTTTGTTTGTTTTAAATTCAACTCCTTAATAAAGAAAAGGAAATCTCTCTCCAAAAGTACATTGTTTGGGAGAAGACAAAAAGGTTAGGCAATTCTCTTCCTCTCCCATTTTCACATTCCTATGGGAATTAGGAAACTATGAGCATCAACACTTCACGTAGAATTAATGAGGGAATAAAGTCAGAGTTAGAATTAGCATTGTCGACTAGTCCACTACCTTTAAGGTAAAGGTAAAGACTCCCCTCGTGCATGCGTGCTAGTCAGTCCCAACTCTAGGAGGCAGTGCTCATCTCCGTTTCAAAGCTGAAGAGCCAGCGCTGTCCGAAGACGTCTCTGTGGTTATGTGGCCGGCATGACTAAAAGCCGAAGGTGCATAGAACGCTGTTACCTTCCCACCAATGGTGGTTCCTATTTTTCTACTTGCATTTTTTCATGCTTTTGAACTGCTAGGTTGGCAGAAGCTGGGACAAGTAATCGGAGCTCACTCCATTATGCGGCGCTTGGGATCCGAACTGCTGAACTGCTGACCTTCTGATTGACAAGCTCAGCATCTTACCCACTGAGCCACCATGTCCCTTCAACTATCTTTATAAATGGACAATATTTCTCTTTTTGTAGACCAAGTACCCCAGCAAGACCAGAGCTATGGTATCACAATGTTATGCAATTTTTTTTTCTGGATTTGTTAGGGGAGGTGTCTTCTTGTTGTTGTTTTGTGAGTGAGTTTCTGTTGTGCTGAGTCTTATATTTCACATGAGTGATTTCCCATGCTTGTTGTCTGTCGGATCTGGTGGGGGGAAAAGCCAACATGGCAGCCATGTAGAGGCACTCAAAGCCCTTCCAATTTTTTTAAAGGTTTTGCACATTAAAATATGGATGGACCTTCAATTGCATCATTTATCAGGCATGAAGAATTCGGACCACATCTTAAATTCTGCTTAAACTGATTTATTGATTGTTCCTATGTACAAGAACCCTGACTGCTCTTTAGAAGGCCAGATCCTGAAGAGGAAACTCAAAGATTTTGGCCACCTACTGAGAAGGAAGGACTTCCTGGAGAAGAGCCTCATGCTGGGAAAGAACCTAGTCAACTAATGGTCAGCACTAAATTCACTAAATGCAAGAGAGGTTGAAATTAGTTCACTTGTGGGAATGTAGTGATTCTAGGCTGATTATCCTCTTAACTCCACCTCCGTATCTGGATGTCCTTTTCCTACAATAGTGGAAATCAGCCCTAAGACACATCACTGACATTGGCCTACTTGCTGCCATAGTGTTGGCTACAGTTAGCTCTGGGTCTTTTAAAATAGAAGGTTTCAGGGTGACACGCAGCCCACCGACCAGTGGTGGGATTCAAATTTTTTTACTACTGGTTCTGTGGATGTAGCTTTGTGGGTACGGTGTGGCTTTGTGGGCATGCTTTGTGATTGTGGCAGGGAAAGGATACTGCAAAATTCCCATTCCCTCCCCACTCCTGGGGGAAGGTTCCTGCAGAATCCCCATTCCCTCCCCACCAGTGGTGGGTTTAAAAAATTTTTAGAACCTCTTCTGTAGGCGTGGCCTGCTTTGTAGGAGTGGCTTGCTGGCCATGTGACCAGGTGGGAGTGGCTTGCTGGCCATGTGACTGGGTGGGAGTGGCTTGCCAGCCAAGTGACTGGGTGGGCGTGGCCAACTCGTAAAATGTGGTGAAACTCACTTAACAACGCTCTTGCTTAGCAACCAAAATGTTGGTTCAGAAACTCTGGCATTGAAGTGTGCAAGTCTTAAAGCTGTCAAATTACAAGACCCTTCCACCCCTAACCCTTTAGAGAAAATTACCCCAGGGGTGTTCAAACTTGGCAGCTTTAAGACTTGTGGACTTCAACTCCCAGAATTCTTCCTCTCGCTCTTCATCTTGATGATCTGCAGACGGGCGGGGGGAGGGAGCTGGAACTGGTTCTAAACAGCACTGTAGATTTGTGGAACCTCTTCTATAGAAGAGCTTAGAACTGGCAGGAACCCACCCCTGCTCCCCACCCAACTAACCTGCTTTTCAGCTCTGTTCTCCTGTTCTGGACAACAAAATAAGATCAGCTGGAAGTCTGAGAGGCAGCAGGGGTGGGGCCAGCCTATTTGCCGGTTCTCCCAACTACTCAAAATTTCTGCTACCGGTTCTCCAGAACCTGTCAGAACTGGCTGAATGCCACCTCTGCCACCAACCAAAGACCCTCACCGATGCAGGGGAGGACACAACCTGAACTTGTTCCACAAAATAAATCAAAAGTCCCAACAGGTCAAAGACACTTGAAAATGCGAAGCAAGCAAAACGCAATAAAATAAAGCAGCAACAGTGGAGATTAGAAAACGAACCCTTGCAAAAATGCTCGCTGTAATCCTACCTGGTTCGGGGATTTATTGCTGAACCATCTTACCTCGGTAGTTGATCTATCATCCCCTATTGGCAAGAGGTGCTTCATCATATATCTGCCAGTATCCCCAATGGTGCAAAAGAGCCCAGAAAACCTGGAAGGTAAATCATATGAAAAATGCCTCCCCTGTGGCCAGACGATGTCATCAGAGGGATGAATGCTGTGTGAATAAGAGATTGGTGGGGGGATTTACAAGACTCTGGGGGAAAGGAGAATAGAGGGAAATATTTCAAGGGGTATTTTGCACAACAGTTTGGATAGCAGCGTAGGAAAGGAGGAAGGGAAGGGGTGGGTGAAAGAAAACTAAGGTGGATAAAGTTTCTTAAAAGCATTAGGCTGCTTCAGAGCCATTCCTAAAGAACTACAAAGAAGGGAAATACATTCAGCTCTCACCAAAAAAGCCAACACAGCTCTAGGCTGCATTAACAGAGGGATAGAATCAAGATCACATGACATGTTAATACCACTTTATAATTCCTTGGTAAGGACACACTTGGAATCCTGCATCCAGTTTTGGTCACCACGATGTAAAAAAGATGTTGAGACTCTAGAAAGAGTGCAGAGAAGAGCAACAAAGATGATTAGGGGACTGGAGGCCAAAGCCTATGAAGAACGGTTGCAGGAACTGGGAATGTCTAGTTTAATGAAAAGGAGGATTAGGAGTTGCATGATAGCAGTGTTACAATATCTTAGGGGTTGCCACAAAGAAGAGGGAGTCAAGCTATTCTCCAAAGCACCTGAGGGCAGGACAAGAAACAATGGGTGGAAACTAATCAAGGAGAGAAGCATCCTAGAACTAAGGAGAAATTTCCTGACAGAACAATGAATCAGTGGAACAACTTGCCTCCAGAAGTTATGAATTCTCCAACACTTGAAGTTTTTAAGAAGAGATTGGATAACCATTTGTCTGAAGGGTTGTGGGGTTTTCTGCCTAATCAGGGGGTTGAACTGGAAGACCTCCAAGGTAACTTCTAACTCTGTTGGAAGCTATTCTAATTCTAATCCTAGTCCTCTTTCCATCCTATTCCCTTCTTCTGAGTTTAAATGCTGGTGTGCTGAAAGAGTTTGGGCTTTGTGAATTCTTCTGTGGAATATTGGAATTCTTTACTGGACAAATGTGTGAACTGGAATGCAGCTGTCCGCTCTATTTTCTATTTTGTAAACTTTGCCATGGGTTTTCCCCCTTATCAGCATACAAACTAAAATGCTATTTGTAAGGAAAATTAGGGACGAATATGTATAGATATATTCATACATATATTTATGTATATGCATGCACGGTATGAATTTAAGCCTTTGGTGTAGTTCTTAGTACAACAAGACAATAGAGAAAACAGAATGATGAATAATATCATTTTGCAAAAAAGAAAAAGAAAGCACTTTGATTTGATGATCACAACACAAATGAAGCAAAGCAGCAAAAATGGAATGCTGAGCTGAACTGTGAATCTAGAATTGTGCACCAATTCTTAGAAAACAGAGAACCTTTTTTTTGTTGTTAGTTGCAAAGTCATGTCCAACCCCTGGCAACCCCATGGACAACGTTCCTCCAGGCCTTCCTGTCCTCTACCATCCTCTGGAGTCCCTTTAAGCTCACACCGACTGCTTCGGTGACTCCATCCAGCCACCTCATTCTCTGTCATCCCCTTCTTCTTTTGCCCTCCATCATTCCCAGTATGAGGCTCTTCTCCAGTGAGTCATTCCTTCTCATTAGGTGGCCAAAGTCTTTGAGTTTCATCTTCAAATGAACCTTTCTAACATTCATAAAAAGATCTTAGCAAGGAAAGTCTTAGCAAGAAAAATGTCAAATCGATTATAATTAAAACAGTAGGGTCATCAGTTCTTAACAATTGACAAAACAAGCTTCCATTCAACCTTTGCTTTTGTAAAATGTACACCTATCCCATCCTTTGGGCTAAGTCAGATTAGAATTCCAAATATTTGTTCAAAGTAACAGTGGTTGGAGCATGTCACCAATCTTAGAACATAGACTCATAGAACTGGAAGGGACCTTGGAGGTCTCCTAGTACAACCCCCTCCTCAAGCAGGAGACTCTATATCATTTCAGATAAATGATTGTCCAGCCTTCTTTTGAAAGCCTTCAGTAATGGAGCACCCACAACTTCTGAAGGCAAGCTATTCCATTGATTAATCTCAGAATCAGGAAATTTCTCCTTGGTCTAGATTGCTTCTCTCCTTGGTTAGTTTCTTGTCTTGCTTAATCCTTACTACTACCTTGCTCAATAGCAGTAACTGTGAGAGGGATCTTGGAGTCCTAGTGGACAACCATTTAAATATGAGCCAGCCGTGTGCAGCAGCTGCCAAAAAGCCAACACAGTTCTAGGCTGCATAAACAGATGCATAGAATCAAGATCATGTGAAGTGCTAATACTACTTTAATATTACTTGGTAAAACCAAGTATGGAATACTGCATTCTGCTTTGGTCCCAACGATGTAAAAAGATGTGGAGATTCTAGAAAGAGTGCAGAGAAATGCAACAAAGATGATTAGGGGCCTGGAGGCTAAAACATATGAAGAACAGCTGCAGGAACTGGGTATGTCTAGTTTAATTAAAAGAAGGAGCAAGGGAAACATGATAGCAGCGTTCTCATATCTCATGGCTGCCACAAAGAAGAGGGGGGCAAGCTATTCTCCAAAGCACCTGAAGGCAGGACAAGAAGCAATGGGTGGAAACTAATCAAGGAGAAAAGCAACCTAGAATTAAGGAGAAATTTCCTGACAGTGAGAACAATCAGTGGGACAACTTACCTCCAGAAATTGTGAATGCTCCAACACTGGAGGTTTTTAAGAAGAGATTGGACAACCATTTGTCTGAAGTGGTGTAGGGTTTTCTGCCTAATCAGGAGGTTAAACTAGAAGACCTCCAAGGTCCCTTCCAACTCTGTTATTCTAAATTCTAGTCTTCATGTGTTAAGATGTCAGCCCTAGTTAGAACTCAGATGGGTGTCCATCAGAAAATGGAAGACTATTCTGGAAATTTGGGGGGGAGGGAGAGAGAAATCAATGTATCAGAGGTGAGCTAGCATACCATTTCCATATTGTTGCCAAGCAACCTACATGGACCTGTAGAGGTTGAGTTTCATTCAAGGAAGTATTCCTTCAATTGTTATTTGTTGGAAAGAGTAGCTGGAAAAAGTTGTTCCAGCGTCTATCAATGGTGAGGTAGACCATAATTTTGTAATCTAAAAGGCACGCGTTAAGTAGATAGGTTCCCTTCAAATTAGGCTTTACTCCTGGTAACTGCTTGAACAATTTTCCGTGGTTTCTTGCAAACTGGCTTTTGTGCTTAAAATGGGACTGGAACTCACAATCTCCTGGTGAGATTGCCAGCTTCCATGCCTAAGTCAAGACTAGAACTCACGGTCTCTTAGTAATTGGCCCAAATTCAACCAGCTAGCTTTCATGGCTAAAGTGGGACTAGAACATACCATGTTCTAGTTTCTAATCTGGTGCCTTTCCATTGGACCAAACTGTCTCTTAAAAAGTCTCACTACAGAAGGGGAAAAAAGAGAGGAGAAGAGAATAAAATGCAAACTTTTCCATCAGTTCTTAAAGGCATGTAAATGGTCAACTGCTAAAGTGAAGTCTTGGTTTACACAAAGGTGAATCACCAATTACCTCATTTCATTTTAAGGCTAGCTGGGTATGTTGTGGGAACTCATTCCTTGCATGAATAGAATAGAATAGAATAGAATAGAATAGAATAGAATAGAATAGAATAGAATAGAATAGAATAGAATAGAATAGAATAGAATAGAATAGAATAGAATAGAATAGAATAGAATAGAATAGAATAGAATAGAATAGAATAGAATAACAGAGTTGGAAGGGACCTTGGAAGTCTTCTAGTCAAGCTCCCTGCTTAGGCGGGAAACCCTACACCACTTCAGACAAATGGCTATCCAACATCTTCTTTCATGAAATTTCTCCTTAGTTCTAAGTTGCTTTTCTCCTTGATTAGTTTCCAACCATTGCTTCTTGTCCTGAAGGGGCAGGGGGGGGGCATGACCTCATAATTTTTAGTTCTGGTATAACAACATGGCAAACATCCTTAGGAGAAAAAAAATCCACTAACTGATGCAAGCAAACTGCAATGTGGATAAATAAAGTGGAAGGTGAGGTTAAAATAAGAGCAATGCAGCCTCCCCAAAACTGCAGCTTGAGCTAAAAAAAAATGCGCTAGAGAGAAACGATGAAATATTTTGGGTGAAATATTATTGCAGGGTGGATAATCCATCTGTTTCCTCAAATCTGCTCCTTTTGAGATAACATATTAAAATCAAGCAACATGTGGCACTAGTCCATTAGCCCAGAAAAAAAAATGCAAATGCATTCCCAGGAATTTCTGAACTTTGAATGAGACGTCGGTTTCGAAAGAGGTAATATATTAACTCATTCGAGATCTACAGAGATGTCGGTACTGCCCACCTGGTAGCAGCTTAGCCAAACCTAGTGAAAGTTGTTGCTTTTTTCCCAGAAGATGACGATGGCCTCATATCAAGTTTGCCTTGTAGTTGTTTACTATTTATTTATTAAATTCCTACACCATTCACCTTATCTAAGGGAATGTTTTACAACAGCAACATAATAATAAGGCAAAGGTAAACGTTCCCCTCACACATATTAACAAATGGACCCTGTAGGTCATCTATCTCAACCCCCCGCCCAAGCAGGAAACCATACACCATTTCTGACAGATGGCAGTCCAGATCTCTTCTTGAAAGCCTCCAGTGATGAAGCTCCCACAACTTCTGAAGGCAACTTCTATTCTAACTGATTGATTGCTCTCATTGTCAGAAAGTTCCTTCTTATTTCCAGGTTGAATCTCTCCTTGGTCAGTTTCCATCCATTATTTCTTCTCTGGCCTTTGGGTGCTTTGGAGAATAGCTTGACCCCCTCCTCTCTGTGGCAGCCACTCAAATATTGCAACACTGCTATCTTATCTCCCCTGGTCCTTCTCTTCACTAGACTAGCCATGCCCAGTTCCTGCAACCATTCATCGTTATGTTTTAGCCTCCAGTCCCCTAATCCTCTTCTCTGCACTCTTTCCAGAGTCTCAACATCTTTTTTTTATAATGTGGTGACCAAAACTGGATGCAGTATTCTATGTGGAGACTATAAAAGAAACGGGGTGCACAGATTTGGCATAATACCTTTTTCAATGACTATTCCCCACCCCCACCCCTATTCTCTGCATTTTTCTGCTGTTATAAGCGAGGCTGGCTTGATTGCAAGAGACAGGAGAATGGAAAATACCTTTGTTTGTCATTTAAATTACAAAAGGAAGGGAAAATGGAAGTTTTGGTGAGTATTCAAAAGAGCTATTTATTAGCTCCAAATGGCTTTCTGGAGTTGCATATTAGTTAATAAAAAATATAAGCCATTAGGGAGTAAGGAAAGGCAACATTAAAAGCTTGCCCGCTGTTTTCAAAGAAACAGGCGCCTTCTGCTGAGAATATTTAAGCATTGATTGTTCTAAGACAGGAGACCGTCCAAAATGGCTTTTTAACAATGCGGAATATTAGGCCTCAGAATTAAACACACAAAGAAATGGCGTATGAATCACACCAGGGGAAGGGGAATAGAGATAGGATTTAGCAAAATTGACTATTTCCGAGAAAGAACTAGGAAAGGGATTGCATTTCTTTAAAAAAAAAATAATAATTCCAGTTACGATACGTCGAATTCATTTTTTACTCAGGTTCACTTATGACGCAGCTGTCATAAGAGGTGCTAAAATCACAACATGCGTCAATTGGAAAGGATTATACCGGTTGTCCTCGACTTGCAACCATCTGTTTAGGGACCGTTCCAATTACAATGGTACTGAAAAAGGTCACTTTTTCACTCTTAGGACTGTTGCACCATCCCAACCATTTTTTTTAAGCTTTTAATAACCCTGTAAGGCACTATGCTTGCTGATCAGAAAGGTTGGCAGTTCGGTGGTTCGAATCCCTAAACGCCGCCTAATGGAGTGAGCTCCAGTGACTTGTCCCAGCTTCTGCCAACCTAGCATATAAAAAATGCAAGTAGAAAAATAGGAACCACCTTTAGTGGGAAGGTAACAGAGTTCCATGCGCCTTCGGTGTTGAGTCATGCCGGTCACATGACCACAGAGACATCTTCAGACAGCGCTGGCTCTTCGGCTTTGAATCAGAGATGAGCACCGCCCCCTAGAGTCAGGAATGACTAGCACATATGTGCGAGGGGAACTTTTACCTTTACTTTAATCCCTTACATTGTGGTGGAGTCTGGACAACTGAATGGAGCTGGGTGTTTACCAGCCAGATGCCCTTCTTGTCACCAATGCAGAGTTCTCAGCAGATAATTACTCATTGTGCCCAGAGAGAGAAATATCTGCCGCTAGCTAGGATCGAACTCACAGCCTCTTGATTGTGAGGCAAGAGCTCTACCTCTAGGCCACGAAGGCCAATCATCACATGATCAAAATTCAGACGTTTGGCAACTGGCATGTATTTTTTTATTTTCCTTTTTGTATTGTTTTATTGTATTATTGTAAAGCACAAGTGGGACATTAATTGTTTGAGTATAGTGGTATTTATACACTATGGATCGGAGATCATTGATATTCTATCATGGAGAGAATTTAAAACATTAAAAGATGAAGAAAGTGACACTTCTTTCAATATTAACTGATTTCTACAATGATAGTGCTAAGGAGTGCACCGTTGTTTAAATTTTACATCTAAGGCTAAATAAGTGTGCCATTTATTATTTGCCATTTATGTGCCATTTATTATTTGCAACTGCAAATTGTTTTAAATCATATATTATATAATGCAGGCTTCTGACTTCATTGCACTGTTATTATTTGTGTATTTATTTACTCCCTCTATCTATCTATCTATCTATCTATCTATCTATCTATCTATCTATCTTTTTTGAGTCTGTCTATCTATCTTTATTGAATCTATCATCTCCATAACTGTCTGATTTGACTCTGCAACCCACCAAGACACAGACTTCAACAGATAATTCGAAGTGCAGAAAAAACAATGGCTACCAACCTGCCTTCCATTGAGGACCTGTACACTGCACGAGTCAAAAATGCGGCTGTGAAAATATCTACGGACCCCTCGCATCCTGGGCATAAATTGTTTCAACTCCTACCCTCAAAATGATGCTATAGAGCACTGCACACAAGAACAACTAAGCACAAGGACATCACTCTGCTTAACAACTAATTCCCACAACACTGTTAATAATTTACTAAGAATATATTACTATTATTCTTCTCTTCCTTCCTAGTATCTATCTCTCCCCACTTATGACTATAACCATGTTGCTTGTATCTTTAAAATGTATATTGTTTTATTTGTTTACTAGTATGATTTGATAGCTTATTTGTAACCTATGACTATCACTAAATGTTGCATCTTATTATTCTTGATGAATGCATTTTATTCTCTTATATACACCAAGAGTATTTGCACCAAAGACAAATTCCTTCCAAATTCCAATCACACATGGCCAATAAAGAATTCTTCTCTACTCCACTCCACTCCACTCCACTCCACTCCACTCCACTCCACTCCACTCCACTCTACTCTACTCTACTCTACTCTACTCTACATTCTATTCTGTTCTATTCTATTCTACTCTACATTCTATTCTATTCTACTCTACTCTACATCCTATTCTATTCTACTCTACATCCTATTCTATTCTATTTCCATTATATTATATTATATTCTACCTATGTAATTATCTATCATCTACCATCTATCTATTTTATTTCCTGCCTTATTTTTATAAACAACTCAAGATGGTGAACATACCTAATACTCCTTCCTCCTTCTATTTTCCCCATAACAACCGTGTGATGTGGATTTGACTGAGAGAGAGAGAGAGACTGGCCCAAAAGTACTTAGTTGGTTTTCATGGCCAAGGTGAGACTCAAACTCGCTGCCTTCTGATGTTTAGTCCAAAATCACCCAGCTGGCTTTCATTCCTAAACCTGGATGTGAAGTCTCCCAGTTTCCAACTTGGTGCTTTAACCACTAGACCAAACTGGCTCTTCCCCCACCCAAAAAAAGAAACTTTTAATTAATAAATTAATAAATATTGTGGGATGGTTGAATATTTTCCTGTTTTTTTCTCCCCTGAGTTTCAACTTCGCTGTTGCGCTTACAAGTAAATCAATCTTGGTGGGATGAGAGTAGAAAAATTAGTTCATATTTACAAATTGGCTAACCATTGACATGACAAATGAAGCAAAATGAAAATGTTCCTACAGTTGCTGTATTTTTTATTATTTTAAAATGTTTGAGTGTTTTAACTGTAATAGATGGGTTTTTTTAACTATAAGCCCTGCCAGACTCCTTGATTGAGACTAGTAGCTATCGAAATTGAACAAATCAATAAATCAAGGCTATAATGCTGTCTGTAAAGTTTGACTTTGTTTTGCATTTTAACTACCATTGTGTTTTATTATTTGCATGCAATCATCCCCCCCCTTATTGCTTATTGAAACATCTGCACAGCAGGAATTTATCATTGATTGCATTTTAATTATTATTGTTGCCTTGAATGATAAAACCAAAATCTTACTTATGGATTATTACCCCTTTCTAATGAGGGATAATCTCTCCTATACAGTTGGTTTGCTGTGTTTGAGCTAAGTGCCAAGTATTAAACTAAGGTAAAGGTTCCCCTCGCACATATGTGCTAGTCATACCCAACTCTAGGGGGCGATGCTCATCTCAGTTTCAAAGCCGAAGAGCCAGGGCTGTCCAAAGACGTCTCCGTGGTCATGTGGCCGACATGACTAAACACCGAAGGAGCCGGGAACACTATGACCTTCCCACCAAAGGTGGTTCCTAGTTTTCTACTTGCATTTTTACATGCTTTCAAATTGCTAGGTTGGCAGAAGCTGGGACAGGTTATGCGGCACTAGGGATTCAAACTGCCGACCTTTCTAACTGACAAGTTCAGCCTCTTAGCCACTGAGCCACTATGTACTTCAATTACATGTTAGTATTACTTTAAAAATGCAGTAAAATGTAATAAATATGTTACTGTATTTATATGATACAAAGAGCATTGAAGGGTTAACATACCAGGAGAGGGTTCCTGCCAGTTCTAAGCTCTTCTATAGAAGAGGTTCCACAAATCTACAGTGCCATTTAGAACCGGTTCCAGCTCCCTCCCCGCGCCCGTCCGCACATCATCAAGATGAAGAGCGAGAGGAGGAATTCTGGGAGTTGAAGTCCACAAGTCTTAAAGCTGTCAAGTTTGAACACTCCTGGGGTTTTTTTTCTAAAGAGTTAGGGGTGCAAGGGTCTTGTAACTTGACAGCTTTAAGACTTGTGTGCTTCAAATGCCAGAGTTTCTGAGCCAACATTCTGGTTGCTAAGCAAGAGCGTTGTTAAGTGAGTTTCACCACATTTTACAAGTTGGCCATGCCCACCCAGTCACATGGCTGGCAAGCCACTCCCAGTCGGTCACATGGCTGGCAAGCTGCTCCCAGAAAGCAGGCCACACCTACAGAAGAGGTTCTAAAAATATATAGCAATAGCAGTAGACTTATATACCTCTTCATAGGCCTTACAGGCCTCTCTAAGCGGTTTTACAGAGAGTCAGCATATTGCCCCCAACAATCTGGGTCCTCATTTTACCCACCTCCGAAGGATGGAAGGCTGAGTCAACCCTGAGCCGGTGAGATTTGAACCGCTGACCTGCTGATCTAGCAGTAGCCTGCAGTGCTGCATTTAACCACTGCGCCACCTTGGCTCATATTTGAAAACCAACACTGTAACATACACAGATTAGTATGGGGCCCCTATGCTCATGGGGCCACGGGCAAGTGCCTATTAGGCCCATGTGTTAAGACAGGCTTGTGTGTGTATATATATCCATGTTTCTGTCCATGAGTCCATATTCCAATTTGGACAATTAAAAGGAAGCTTTTGATTTAAATTCTGGGTTAAAAGACCATAGAGCTCTGATTACCAGTTGTTTGGGATGAATAAGAGGTCATCCATTGTCATGGTGACATTTCCTTGCTTTTGCCAGAGACATTTATGTAGATTATATGCATAATCCAACACAAATCTCCAGCTTCAGAACCAATTCCAACTGCTGTATTTACCTTTTCTTTGGATAATTTCTTTTTTTCCCCATTTCTCTCTCTTTTCTTTTTAATTAGATTTTTTTCAGTGCAATAAAGAGCATACAAAATTAAGAGAAGATTAAGGGTTTGGGAGAAAGCATATAGAAAATAAGAAAAAAATAAGAATCAGAAAAAAAGAAGTGGAAAAAAAAACCCTGTTAATTTTAAGCTGTATTCCAAGCAGCAGAGCTATTACTTTTAGATCTCTGCAGGTATTCCAGTTGTACTTGGTATACAGATAGTTCTCCACATACGACAGTCCACTTAGTGACCATTCAAAGTTACACCGGCGCTGATAAAAAGTTTTTCACGAAATTTACATACAGATGCTTGACAACTGACACACAATATCTCAATATAGCAATATCCACAAAGAAGAGGGGGTCAATCTATTCTCCAAAGCTTTTTGTCTGAGGCCAGGACAAGCAATGAGTGGAAATGAATCAAGGAGAGAAGCAATTTAGGACTAAGAAGACATTTCCTGACAGTTAGAACAATTAATCAGTGGAAAAACTTGCCTCTAAATGTTCCAAATGCTTCAACATTGGAAGTTTTTAAGAAGAGGTTGGATAACCATTTGTCTAAGGGGTGTAGGGTTTCCTACCTGAACAGGGAGTTGGACTAGAAGACCTCCAAGGTCCCTTCCAACTCTGTTATTCTATATGCTATATTTACATTCCAATGACTCTTTACCAACTCACTTAATTTGCCTCTTCAGATTAGGTGGGAAATGAAACTAGCCTGCAGGACAAAGATGGTGCCCCCCTAACCAACTTGCTCAGACTGAAGATACTACTTGGACAAGCAGTGAAACATTTCAAACCAACAAGGAAAGAAGTCCAGTTGCATGGCTCAGCTTCTGGAAGGTCTACCTGCTTAGACTGAGAATCTTCACTGACATATTGCTTCAAAAATAGTTTCATGTTTTTGTATGATTCTTTCATGTCTGCAATATAAGGTAAAGGTAAAGGTTCCTCTCCCACATACATACTAGTTTTTCCCAACCCTAGGGGGCAGTGCTTATCTCATTTCAAAGCCAAAGAGTCAGCGCTATCTGAAGATGTCTCCGTGGCCATGTGGCTGGCATGACTCAACCCCCGAAGGCACACGAAACGCTGTTATCTTCCCACCAAAGGGAAGCATTTTTACATGCTTTCAAACTGCTAGGTTGGCAGAAGCTGGGACAAGTAACAGGAACTCACTCCATTACACCTCGCTAGGGATTCGAACCACAAAACTGCTGACCTTTCTGATTGACAAGCTCAGCATCTTAGCCACTGAGCCACCACATCGCTTGCCTCCAATATAGACATCTAATATTGTGAGGGAGCATGTTGCCACTGTATAAAAATAGATCACAAAATATTCATGATAGATTAAATCACAGCTTATTTTCATGATTTAGCAGACAAAGATAGACCCAAAAGTGTTTAGGAAGCCAAATCTTTGTTGTCCAGTGAGTTGATCACAATACAGGAGTCTCTTAAGTAACTATTTAAATACTCAGTAGATCAGTTTGAGGCACAGATTTGATTTATGCGACTTTCATGTTTGCCTTTGTGCAAAGGTAATATGTTTTATAATTCCCCTGGATACTGTCCAAATAGCCCACCTTCATCTTCATCATGGGTTATTGATGCAGCATTAGGCATTGTGAGTAAAGATTCACAGGTGTTAGCTTTTCTAGACCTTCAGTGTTGCTGACTATCCAATACATATTTTGGAATCTCTTTTCTGAGCTAGTAAATATTGACTGAATTGCTTACTCAGGTTGACTCAATGGATTAACCACAAAAACAGAAAACGGGAAGGACAAACTCAATGAAAGCATCCATTCATCCAAAGAAGCCTGGATATCAACCACAAGCCTTGTGCCACCAAACCCCACCCTAACCCTAACCAGCCACTAACTTTAACCCTAACCCAACCCTAACCCTAAATTGCCCATTCATCATGGAGATCATATTGCATTATAAGAGCTGCTGCGATGCAGTGGTTAGAGTGCAGTACAGCAGGCTACTTGTGCTGACTGCCCAGCTGCTTGCAATTTGGCAGTTCAAATCTCACCAGGCTCAAGGTTGACTCAGCATTCTGTCCTTCCAAAGTTGGTAAAATGAGGACCTAGATTCTTGGGGGCAAATATGCTGACTCTGTAAACCCCTTAGATGGCTGTAAAGCACTGTGAAGCAATATATAAGTCTAAGTAATATTGCTATTGCTATTGCTATTGCTATTTTATTCCATCTGTTGGACACCAGGAGAGGCACTTTGTATCAGTGGAGTTTCATCCCTCTTTAAATTTTTACTCTCCGTTTCTATAAATTTGTTCAGGATTCCCTCTGTTTTACTCATGCATGTCCATACATTCCTACAGGAGTGTTTTTAAGACTTTGTCTCCACTTTATGAACAACTGAATTACTTTCAGCACTAAAACCAATGGACAGCTCCTAATGTAAAATAGGAGTGCTTTCTAGGTTCTGATACTAAGATACATGATATTTTAATGTGGCTTTTTCCCCCGGGGGAGAGGCTAGGGAGATGATCATATTAATTTTAGATTACTACTGATTTACTTATGAGGAGCTTCAAACTCCATCATCTTTCATTATCATTCCAGCACCTGCATTTGTTTCAAAATTGCACAATAATAGGAAGCAATTTCAACTTATTTTTCTTCCCATTCAGGGGGAAAAAGTTAATGAAAATCAAAAGATTTTTTCCTCCTTGTACAAAGGTACTTTCGCTTCCATAATTACATTTTCAGTGTGTTTTCTTTGAAGTTGTCCAGTCTTGATTGACATGATACGAGATCCCTTAAGTTAACAGAGTTTCTCTGACTTTGTCGCAGCTCTCTAGAGCTTTATAAATCCTTCTTTGAATATTTCTCCTTTACTTTCTTGATTTATTAGTTTAAAATTAGGCTTAAACATAAAATATATATTGTACAATTGTCTTCTAATCTAAGCCAGAGAATCACTTTTTGATGTAGGAACCTAATGAAATGAGGGCATTTATATTTTGTATTCTACTCTCCCAAGAGCACTCAAATATATAAAAAAAATGATCATTAATTATTCTTGTTTACAAATCAAAACAGCTTCTTTTTTTTCAGCTTCTCTTTGCAAAATGGAAATATTCCTTTTACACAGTTAGAGTTTATAAAGATCCATCATACTTTAGGATTAAGAGAAGGATCCTCAATTGAAATCGAGTCCTAGAAAAGTTAAGATTAAGTGGAGAAACAGTAACCCTCTTTTTTTTAAAAAAATAATAAGTCACTGAAGAGTTGCTACTGCATAAAGCTGAGAAAAACCCATCCATTATTGCTTGAACAAGCACTAGAAACAAGGTGTTGAAAGCATTGATAAGAATATTTTGGCTACATCTTTTTGAGCAAGTCCTTTTAAAGAAAAAAGTCCACCAAATGTTGACCATATTCCATCTAATGCATCAATATTGGCTCCCTGTATTCCTTCAAGGGCAAACTTTGTCTATCTGTCTAACTTCTGTCTGTGGTTATCTTTCTATCTCTATCTGCTAGGTGCCTGTCTGTCTATCATTGATTGCTCAGTCATCTGTCTTATCTGTCTGTCTGTCTGTCTGTCTATCCATCCATCCATCCACCCATCCTCTATCTATCTATCTATCTATCTATCTATCTATCTATCTATCTATCTATTCATTTGTCACAATAGAAGGTATGGAATAGCAGAGTTGGAAAGGACCTTGGAGATCTTGTAGTCCAGTGCTTAGACAGAAAACCCTACACACTTCAGACAAATGGTTATCCAATTGCTTCTTAAAAATTTCCAGTGTTGGAGCATTCACAACTTCTGGAGGCAAGTTGTTCCACTGATTGATTTTCTCACTGTCAGGAAATGTCACCTTAATTCTAAGTTGCTTCTTTCCTTGATTAGTTTCCACTCACTGCTTCTTGTCCTGCCTTCAGGTGCTTTGGAGAATAGCTTGACTCCCTCTTCTTTGTGGCAGATAAGATATCGGAACACTGCTATCATGTCACCCCTGGTCGTTCTTTCATCAGACTAGACATACCCAATTCCACCAACTGTTCTTTATATGTTTTAGCATCCAGTCCCCTAATCATCTACCTACCTACCTATCTACTTACCTACCTAAAATATGGCTCCAGCTGGATCAAAGATGCCTCGCCTGGATTTACTGCATACTTTGTGCTTCAGCTCATCTAACTGTGACATGTTCAGTAGACTATTATTAAGCAAACTATGACTTAGATTGATATGTGAGCTGACTCTTTTTGCAACTTTATTCAGTTATTCTTAATACAATTGTATTACTCCTTGCAAGTACTTTTTCCCCTGCTACTTGGCCATGTTGCCTCTTCCTCTAAGCTATTCCATCTTGAAAAGAGCCAATCACATCAGAAACTTTTTTAAAGTCCTGAAAATAAAATTAAAAATTAAAAAGGGAAAACCAAACATGCAAGCAGGAATATTTTTAAGGGAATTTAAAACAGAAGTCAAATCACAGCAAGATATCTTGGAAGTCTGAAGAGAAAAATAAGCACATAAACAAACAAAAAAAAAAGAGAGAGAGAGAGAGAGAGACCGATCCATGAATATTTCGTTCCCATTTCAAAACTTACGTTATAGAAAATTATATGATCCCATTATGTTTTCAAAGTGAACAAACCAGATCTTAACAGAATGCAGACGCTGAAATATAATAGTCATTCTTTTGAAGGGAAGGAGTACAAAAAGAAAAACAGAGCATTTTGTACATGTGTTTCAGCTCACTTTATATGCAGAGTTTAAAAGAGGACAGGGTCCCTGTGGATTGTTCTAAGCACTTGTATTGCAAAAAGGGATTGGCAAGTGCTCCATGGGCCTTTTCTTCTTATAGGCATTCTGACCTAGGCTTCCTGGGAAAGCATAAATCACAATCTTAGTCCCCAAATCCCTCTTTTATTTATATGGCTGTAAATTATGGCCATTTACAGTCGGCAAGCCTTCACAAACAGTCTGTGAAGGTTCCGACAGATGTCTGCTCGAGTTGCCACAGTCTTTCAGGGGAATGTTGACAAACACCCACCTTTATCTCCCTTGGAATGCTGTCAGAGACCTAATAGCCAAATGAAGAGCAAGGCTAAACTTAGCACAGAGTCAAACAGAACTTTTCAAAGCTTGAACCGATTAGTTGAACTAATTGCTTCCTGCAAAAGCTCATGCTCCGTTAGCTCCCCCCTCCAATCATCTCCAAACCTTACTCCCAAGTTGACCCTATTTTCTTAATTGTTCTTGCCTTCTGGCAGCGCTGTGCATGCTCACACTGGGAACAGGCTCCCACTGTTCTTCTGCCTCGCTGATGTCAGACTCCGGAGGCTTCAGAGGCAGCAAATAACTACCGGATGGCCTTGGCCCTCTCTCTGTCTCTGATGCAGAGCTCTCGTCCAAGCCTTCCCCAGACTCCAAAACATAGCCCATGTTCCTCCCCAACCTCCTCACTATCTGAATATGCCGCTAGCTCTGCTGGCCGCTGGCGGGCCACAACAATAGGTAGTTGTGGTGGTGCAGTGGTTAGAATGCAGTATTGCAGGCTGAGTCTGCCCACTGCCAGCAGTTCAATTCTCACTGCTCAAGCTTGGCAGCGTTCCATCCTTCTGAGGTCAGTAAAATGAGGGCCCAGAATGTTGAGGGCAATACGCGGACATTTATAAGTGTCCCAGAGAGTGCTGTGAAGAAGCATAGTATGGCATGTCCATGAAGATTCTCAATCGTCCAGGTCATGGTTGTCCCAATGGCACTTTTTTCAAAAGTCAACTGGACTTCATTTTTGCCTTGATGACGTTTCGCTTCTCATCCAAGAATCTCCTTCAGTTCTGACTGAATGGTGGAGAATTCCACCAGAACTGAAGAAGCTTCTTGGATGAGAAGAGAGACATCTTCAAGGAAGCTTCTTCAGTTATGACCGAATGATGGAAGATGGAAGGATTTATCTTCCTTGCAGTCATCTGGTGCTCAGGACACTCTTTCTGTGACTCCTTTCAGCAGTTCCAAAAAGGTTCCACACACATTTGGACTACTCAGATGGACCTTGAGGGCAGAGATAAACTTCCAAGTGGCCTCAACGACTCTCAGAAAGAGTGACCAAAACTGTATGCAGAATTCCAAGTGTATGATCTTACCCAGGTGTTCTGACCCCCTCCTCCTTCCAGTAACAAATGCCGAGACAAGCTTAAATGGAATGTCCTTTAATAACAAGACACAAAAACCTCGATGGCTGAAAGCCAAGCAAAACAAACAGATAAGGACCTTGGCAGCAACTCAGACCAACACAGGCAGCAAGAAACACAGATAAGGCTTGGCAGCAATCCAGTCTGCCAAGCTCCCAGTACTGTCCTCCGACTTTCAATCCTGTGTTGACTTCTACAAAGAGGGCCATGTGCACAAGTAGCTTTTTATAGTCTGGAGAGGAGCCTAATGACCACCAGCTGAGTACAATCACCTCCTGTAATTGCGTAATTGTTCCTGACGCCTAGTAGCTCTTCGATAGCGTGCATCCAGGAACAACTCACTGCTGGCTTCTGGCTCACTCTCCCTTGTCTCCTCCCCACTGGTCCAAAGCTCAGGTGCCACCTGATGGCCAACCTGTCTCTCTGCGCCCTGCTCGAAGTCAGAACCCTGTCCAGGGTCCTCCACATCCTCCAGGGCCCCTCACTGTCGGAGTCTGGTGGCAAATCCTGCTAGGCCACAACACCCAGGCATTATAAAGCAATATTAACCCACTTGATATGATCTTGATTTCCCCCCCTTCTGTTAATGTAGAGTCCCTGTCATTTGCTGTCCCTTGATGGCCACATCAGTGTAAATTTTAAGTGGCTCTGAACAGATTTCCATGCTGATTACCTTCATAATTCATTGCTGAATCAGGTAACAAGCCACAAGAGTCCGGTTGATGCATAATGAATTGCAAAGTCGATGGCTGGGTTCACATGTGACTTACAGCCAAAGCAAATCACCATGCATGCATTAGGGCAATGTGTGAACCGAAAACTAGATCAAAATAATAATAGGTGTTCATGAATGAACCCAGTTACCGTTTTTCCCTGAAAATATGACCTACCCTGAAAAGAAGCACTAGCTATCAACTCCTAAAGTTGCCATAGTGAGAGAAGGGGGGAGCGCATTCCATGCATGCTTTCGGCTGAAGGTGGATCTTAGATAACTGCAACTGGATTGGGGGGGCGTGCACCTCATTGGGGAAGGTGATTTATGACACAGACTAAGGGGAGGGAAGGAATAGGGGTAAAGTTCAACTATAACACAAACGCAGCTCAGATCTGACTGTGAAAAGGCCTTGCCAAATAAATGCTCCTAATAAATGACTGGTTTTATATTGAAACTTGGCTCGATACTTATGAATCAATTAAGGACGTTTTAGGAAACCTGACACTAGCCCAGTGATGGCTAACCTTTTTGTGGTCGCGTGTCAAAAGTGCAATATGTGCAAGATACCTCCCCCCTGTGTGCCCCACCCTATATATGGATGTGCAACCCCCTTTGGCCCCTTGCGCATGTGCCCCACCCACCCCTTGCCCATTTTTGGCTTCCAGGTTAGTGCAGGAAGTCTCCCAGACCCAAAACGGGCACGGGGGCTGTATGTACTCCTGTTTTGGGCCTGGAAGGCTTCCTGCATTAACCTGGAAGCCAAAACGGGGCATGGGGGCACTGTGTAAGCCCCCCAAATGCAATGGGAGTGCCCCAATGCATGCACCCATCCCCTGCACATACGCACATATCCCCGCATCCACCCCACCTCCCACCCCCCACGCATGCGGGGATACGTGCGCATGGGGTGATGGCTGGTGTGCCCGCAGAGAGGTCTCTGCGTGCCACCTGTGGCATATGTGCCATAGGTTCGCCATCATGGCCCTAGCCCGAGGTTCACATCTGTACCTAATATAAGCCCTACCCCCAAAATAAGCCCTTGTTAATGTCAGAGTTCCAAGTAATATACCCAATGGATTCAAAACTCCAAGGCAGGCACGTTCCTCAAAGTATCCATTTATTATGCATGTCATACTGGCACATCTGGGGAAACTCGACTCTAAACCCTCCCTTGGGTTTCCCCCTTAATTAAAAGTTAAATTCCCTTCTGCCTGCCCATGTACTTCATCACATGGACCATTCAAGGCACAGTTGAACAATTGCTCGGGCACAGATCCCTCCTTCTTGCACCTGGTGGGAAAGTCAGTGATGAAATTCAATTTTCTTTTACTACTGGTTCTGTGGGCATGGCTTGGTGGACATGGCAGGGGAAGGACATTGCAAAATCTCCATTCCCACCCCTGCAAAATCTCCATTCCCACCCCACTCCAGGGGAAGGATTGAAAGTGCCAGGGAAGGGGGGAAATGGTTCCAGGGCTGCCCACTCCATCTCGCTGTCTGGTTGCTTGTGGCCACATGGCAGGAGACCTCACAGCACCACCACGAGGTAGGTGGCAGGAGGGAGTTGCCACATGTGTAATAATAATATTCAGTAATTCATAATTGACAAAAGATGGGGAGCATTAAAGTATCATTAGCATTTAACTTATTTGGCTGCTCTGCAAAGTGGATGCAAAGAGAAGCTTATGTGTTTATTTGTAGAGGCTTGGTTTTGCAACCCACAAGACAGAGACAGAATTCAGAGGATAATTAGAACTGCAGAAAAAACAATGGCTACCAACCTGCCTTCAATGGTGGACCTGTATACTGTACAAGTCAAAAAGAGAGCTGTGAAAATATTTACAGACCCCTCACATCCTGGACATAAATTTAATTCCTACCCTTAAAACAATGCTATAAGGCTCTGCACACCAGAACAATGAGACACAAGGACAGTTTTTCCCCAAATGCCATCACCATGCTAAACAAATAATTCCCTTAATACTGCAAACTATTTACTAAGTCTGCACTACTATTAATCTTCTCATTGTTCCTATCACCCATCTCCTCCCACCTATGACTGTATGACTTTAACTTTGTTGCTTGTAACCTTACAAATTATATTTATTGTTTCCTACCATGATTTGATTGCTTATTTGTACCCTATGACTATCATTAAGAGTTGTACAGTGTGATTCTTGACAAATGTATCTTTTCTTTCAGGTACACTGAGAGCAAATGCACCAAAGATAAATTCCTTGTGTGTCCAATCACACTTGGCCAATAAAGAATTCAATTCTGCTCTGCTCTGCTCCTATTTTATCCTATCCTATCCTATCCTATCCCAATTCCTATTCTATTCTTATTCTATTCTATTCTATCCTATTGTATCCTATCCCTATCCCATCCTACCCTACCCTACCCAACCCTATCCTATCTATTCCTATTTCATTCTGATATTCTATTCTGTCCTGTCCTGTCCTATCCTATCCTATCCTATCCTACCCTACCCTATTCCATTCTGATATTCTATTCTATTCTATCCTATCCTGTTGTATCCTATCCCTATCCCTACCCCTATCCCTCTATCCCTATCCCTCTATCCCTATCCCTATCCCTATCCCTATCTTATATTATCCTATCCTACCCTACTCTACCCTACCCTATCCTATTCCTATTCCATTCTGATATTCTATCCTATTCTATCCTATCCTATTCCTATTCCATTCTGATATTCTATTCTATCCTACCCTGTTGTATCCTATCCCTATCCCTATCCCTATCCCTATCCCTATCCCTATCCCTATCCCTATCCCTATCCCTATCCCTATCCCTATCCCTATCCCTATCCTACCCTACCCTACCCTATCCTATTCCTATTCCATTCTGATATTCTATCCTATTCTATCCTATCCTATTCCTATTCCATTCTGATATTCTATTCTATCCTACCCTGTTGTATCCTATCCCTATCCCTATCCCTATCCCTATCCCTATCCTATCCTACCCTATCCTATTCCTATTCCATTCTGATATTCTATCCTATTCTATCCTATCCTATCCTACCTTACCTTATCCTATTCCTATTCCATTCTGATATTCTATCCTATTCTATCCTATCCTATCCTATCCTATCCTACCCTACCCTACCCTAACCTACCCTATCCTATTCCTATTCCATTCTGATATTCTATTCTATCCTATCCTGTTGTATCCTATCCTTATCCCTATCCCTATCCCTATCCCTATCCCTATCCCTATCCCTATCCCTATCCTACCCTACCCTACCCTATCCTATTCCTATTCCATTCTGATATTCTATCCCATTCTATCCTATCCTATCCTATCCTATCCTATTCTTATTTGTCCTGTATATTTGCAATCCACCAGCTCTCTTCCCTTTGTTTTCAGTTCTCCTTGCCTCTCTTTAGACATCATGTCCCTTCTCACTAATCAGCAGACTAATGCTTGCTGATATAATTAGGAAAAGTGGGAAACGCAGTTCAGAGTTATTATCAAACCAGCACTTTATTATAAAGTTAGATATGTTTAATTTCTTGTTGTCAGCTTTCATTACGCCAGAAAAATCAATTTGCCACTGTCTCTTTCCCATTATTCAATCTTCTAATGAGCTCGCTTGCAGTCTGCTCAGAATCAGATTTGATGATGAATCACGTGGTGGATGAAGGGCTCACAAATCGACATGCAGATTACAAAACTCTGTTCTACCTAGCACACTTTCCCTCCTATTAAATATACTGGACATCGCAAACAATAAGAGAAAGTGGAATCTGGGCCTTAAAAAAATCAAAACAATCATCGTCATCTTCTGCCAAGAGCTTTGGATAAATCGACACGTTTCATCGTTTTATGAAAAAAACCAACCCCCTTTTCTTTCTTGCACATTTGCAGTAATAACGGTAAGTCAAAAGGTCTGATACTTAAGTCTGTTCTTTATATCGCTTTATTCCTGGATCAATACATGCACAGTAATCATTGCATTTCCAGATGTTGGTTTTGATTTTTTGATTTTGTATTGTTCATATTTCAATCCCGCTCCTGAAGGTGTCTCCCGGAAGTGAACCTTAAATGACCTTGAATCCACAAACATACACATTGTTTGTTTTTAAACAAAATTATTAATAGATTTTTTGGGGGGGGCTGAAGTTTATGTGAGCCTGTTTCTTCATTTATCATCATGGTTCACTTTATGAAAAGGGGAATTCAGTTCAAGTTTGCAGAGTTTGAACATTGCAGCCCTGGTCAAAAGGGCCCAGCAGAGGTTATACTACCTGAGACTTCTCAGGACAACTGAAGGAAAAACTGCTGGTGACCTTCTACCGCTGCACCATACAGAGTATTTTTACTTACTGCCACTGTGTCTGGTTTGCCAATTGCATAGGGGCAGATAGGAGAGTGCTCCAGAGGGTCAACATCATTGGCCAGAGGATCATGGGTTGTTCTCTTCTCCCTTTGGAAGAGCTTTATAGCTCCCGCTGCCTTAAGAAAGTTCAAAACGTCCTTAAAGATCCATCTCATCCTGGGCTCCCTTTTTCTTTTGAACTATTACCACCTGGCAGGACAGTAAAAACAAGGACAAATAGACTGAAAAACAGCTTCTATCCCAGGGCAGTAACTACATTGAATTCTACAGTATAGTGCAATATGAATGCAATAGCAGGGGTTTTCTATTTCAATTATATAGAATGCAAAGGATGTGTGCTTTTGTTTTTATTTTTATAGTTATAATGTACACTGAAGATGGCATTTAATTTTGTTGTACCATGGGCAATGACAATAAAGTAAACTAAACTAAACTAAAGTCCACTCCATGGTTGAGTGGAAGTTTGCACTAGAAGCTTTCGAGTGTCAGTCTCTTGGGGAGAGAACAATCATTACACCTCACTAAGGAGGTGTCCAGACAGAGATAAGTCTAGAAACCAGGAGATGGTGAGTTCTAATCCCACTTTAGGCATGAGAGACCGCCTACTGCCAATTACCTCCACCAGACCGATACGATCGCATCGATTAGGCCTCCTCCGAATTCCATCTTCCAGCCAGTGCAGACTGGCAACTACCCGGAGGAGAGCCTTCTCGGTGGCTGCTCCGACCCTTTGGAACGAACTCCCCATGGAGATTCGGACCCTCACCACCCTCCAGTCCTTCCGCGCCGCTTTAAAGATCTGGCTGTCCCGGCTGGCCTGGGGTTAAGATTGTAGCCCCACCCGAACTGTGTGACTGTTGTGCTCTTTTTTTTAATATGTTGTATTGTCTACTGTTTGTCTTCCCCCCCCCCCCTTTTTGAATTGTGAGCCGCCCTGAGTCCCCCCAGGGAAAAGGGCGGCATACAAATAAAGGAAAATCAAATCAAATGAAATCAATGAAAGCCAACTGGACAACTTCAGGCCAATCATCCGGAGGCAGTGAGCTCTATTCCCACCTTAGGCATGAAAGCTGACTGGGTGACTTTTGGGCAATGACATAGGGAGTTCTAGTACTATCTTAGCCATGAAATCCAATCAGATGACTTCACGCCAATCACCAGGAGGCAGTGAGTTCTAGTTCCACCTTGGGTATGAAAACAAACTGGGTGACTGTGGGCCAAACATTTCTTCTCAACCCATCTCACTTCACAGGGTTATCATTGTGGGGAAACTAAGGGGAGGAAGGAGGATTAGATATATTTGCCCCCTTGAATTATTTATAAAAATAATAAAGGTTTGATTAAAAAAAGAACTGGCAAAAAAAAGTACTGAACTGGAGGAGAGAGTGGGGCTTGGAATGTCTGATTGGCAGGAAGAAGGACAAGTCAGATCCTCCCTAGTAATTAATAGAGTATCTCTATAGTTATACAGTTATACAGTCTGGCAAGATTCTGTCTGTAGGTGAACAATAAAAAAAGTAAAGATAAAGATTCCCCTCGCACATACATGCTAGTCATTCCTGACTTTAGGGGGCGCTGCTCATCTCCATTTCAAAGCCAAAGAGCCAGCGCTGTCCAAAGACGTCTCCATGGTCATATGGCTGGCATGATGAAATGCCCAAGGCTCACAGAGTGCTGTTACCTTCCCACCAAAGATGGTTCTTATTTTTCTACTTGCATTTTTACATGCTTTCGAACTGCTAGGTTGGCAGAAGCTGGGGCAAGTAACAGGAGCTCACTCCGTTACACGGTGCTAGAGATTTGAACCGCCAAACTGCCAACTTTTTCCTGATCGACAAGCTCAGCATCTCAGCCACTGAGCCACCATGTCCCTGTAAAGAAAGCACTCCACATGTCCTTCTTGGTTTGTTGAGTTTGACAGAATGGTCCTGCTACTCATTCCAAGGCTCCCTAGCCTTTTGGAATGTTTGAGTGGCCCAATAAAATAAACTGTTTTTCTACACTCATCCCCTGCACCCTTTCCATTCCAAAGGAAAAGAATCCTTACTGACTTTGCAGTAAGGAAGAGAGAACCATCAGGATCAAGAATTATAGAAAGCATTTTTTTTCTCTGCCATGCCACTGTCCTAGTTTGAAAGTTTCTGCATGAAAAGTTAACCCTCTCAAGTAAGAAAGAAGGCATCATCTCTCATTTGTTGATCAATAGTAGACCTTACTCAGAGGTTGTATTCAGCCGGTTCAGATTGGTTCGGGCAAACTGGCAGTGGCGACCTGCCCAGCCACTTCGGTTCTAAGCCATCCTATTTAGCCATGTTTTCAAAGCTGTGTGCATGCGGGCAGGTCCCAGGCACAAGCATGGAAGGTCACCCACAGGCACGGAAGGCGCACGTGCTCACAAAGCGAGTGTGCGGGTGGCGAACCAGTGCTAAACTTCTGTGAAACCCACCTCTGACCCAGTGGTGGGTTTCAAATAATTCAACATTCAGTTGTCTGCCCTAATGACCAGCAGGGTAGGTGGGGCTTGGTGGTCATGTTACTGGGTGGGCATGGCCAACTCAACGCTCACGTTGATGGGCGCTTCACCATAGCTGTTACAATGTAATAAGGGTTAACCAGAGAGGCAGTTTCTGTAAGCAGGGCAATAAAGATTAGGCTAGAAACAACACCAGAAAGTTTCCTTCCTGCCTTCCTTATAGGATTAGCCCTGTAAAGTGGAAAAAAACAAAATGAGATTTCTTCCAACAACTGGTTCTCCCAACTGCTTAGAAAGTTACCAACCAGTACTCCCGAATAGTTGCAAATTGGCTGAATCCCACCACTGCTCTAACCTTACTATTTAAACCCAGTCCCTCATAGAGCTTGCCACAGTCCCCCCTTTGCCAGGTTAAAAAAGAAGAGTAAGAATTAGCAAATATTTGCTTAAGCGGGTGTTTAATTTTCAAAGTAAATTGCGGTACTGCCACTAAATTGCTGTTATGCTATGGGTCACATAAGTTTCATGTAAGATGCTTGGGTGAAGTTTATTTTGGGGTTATGTCTATGATACCTTCTTGGTAATAGAAATAGGTTGCCAACGGCTTTGTCATAGACGTTTTGTTGACTTCATGAAGGGATTATGATGACGACCTTGGGGGAAACTATTCATAACCCATTAAGACAACAAGAGTAGAAACATGTGTTAAGCCTCGGGAGGCAGGAAAGGATTTGAAAGAGATTCAGTCTGGCTCTCCCATGACTCACAGGATACAAGAGAGAGGAGAGGGAAAAAAATACACCCAGGCTATTTCTATAATATCAGTAAAGGAGAATATTGGTAGCTCAGGGTTGAAGTGAGGCATTCCTTGATCAGTGGTGGGTTCCAGATCCCATTGCATCTGGCACAGTTGCAACTGAGCCTGGCGTCCACAACATGAACGTGCACTTCAACTGCTCGGCAGAGCTTCGCGCAGGCGGCATGAACTCCATGTGCGTGAGTGGAAGTGTCAAAGACTCAAATACAGATAAGGAGCTCGGGTGGGCAGGTGGGCGCCTTGGAGCACTATACCGGAATGGTACCTGGTGCTCCGGGCAGGCACCGGTACACCCGTACCAGGGAGTACCGCTTGCAACCCACCACTGTCCTTGATGTTCTCTGAGTTTGGTTGTTTTCTTGTAGACATTTCACCAATCCAACCATCTAACATCCTCAGAGTTCCACTTTTCATTAGATGCACTGATTATGTTACCTACTTGGGTAATGAAACATCTGCAAGTAAATCATCAAGCTCAAACAAACAACCAAAACAACAGAGACTGCTTAGTTTATAAGCAGTGCTGATGACCCGGTGTTGCCCTGGTATGTATTTATAGGAGGAAAATGTTGACCCCTCTTCTTTAGATGTTCCCTTCATCTGGCAGCTCTGCGCATGCACACATAGGGAACAGGCTCCAGCTGTTCTTCTGCTGTCTGACTCCGAAGGCAGCTGATAACTGTCAGAAGTCATTGCCCCCTGCTCTGCCTCTGACACAGAGCCCTCATCAGAGCCTTCCCCAGACTCCAGGTCTGGCCCAGATTCCTCCCCAACCTCCTCACTGTCCAAATCTGCTACCAGCTCCACTGGCCCATGGCGAGCCACAACACTAAGTCGCTTTTTCAGTGCCATTGCAACTTCAAGTGATCATAAAACGAATGATTGTAACTACCTGGACAGCCCTCTGCAATTTTTCTTTTAAAAAAATGGCAATATTTATGGTGCCTATGTGGAATTGGATTTGGAAGTAAAGATGACAGTGAGCATAGATGCCTCACAAAATCTCACTTTTAATTTAAAAAGTGTATTCAAAACATTTTGGCATCTCTTTAGATTTGTTTGTTTGTTTGTTTGTTTGTTTGTTTGTTTGTTTGTTTCAAAGAGGGATTTCCTCCATAGCAGGTTTATTCCTTGGCACTTTCCCTTTAATAAATATACTGGGAACAACTGATCATGAAGCCTCGCAGCCTCAAGCCCAGGGCATGTGGTTGGAGTGGACAAAATTGGAAAGGACGGGCTGGAGATCTGTTCTGATTTACAATGCTGCTTCCGGCATTTCCATGTCAAGCTTTTTGATTCAAGAGGAGACGCACAAGTGTCTGAACGAAGCACAATATATGAGTAGTCGTCTATCCCCATATTGTCAGCTATAGATAACACAAGATCTCTGAACAATTCTGGCAAATAGATGGGGGATCTGTCTTACCAAACAAAATGCGGTGTACATCATGTCAGTGACACAGAAAAGGACTGCATATTCTGATCTTTGGAAAAATAACCTGCCAGTAACCACTTTTTAACGTCCCAGTAGTCCCTCCATTAGTGGGACATGGTGGCTCGGTGGCTCAGACGCTGAGCTTGTCGATCGAATCTCTAGTGCCACGTAATGGGGTGAGCTCTCGTTACTTGTCCCAGCTTCTGCCAACCTAGCAGTTCGAAAGCTCGTAAAAAGTGTAAGTAGAAAAATAGGGACCACCTTTGGTGCTCATCTCCATTTCAAAGCCAAAGAACTAGCATTGTCCAAAGACATCTCCGTGGTCATGTGGCCGACATGACTAAAAGCTGAAGGTGCACAGAACGTTGTTACCTTCCCACCAAAGGTGGTTCCTATTTTTCTACTTGCATTTTTACATGCTTTTGAACTGCTAGGTTGGCAGAAGCTGGGACAAGTAAGGGGAGCTCACTCCATGATGCGGTGCTAGGGATTTGAACTACTGAACTGCCAATCTTCTGATCGACAAGCTCAGCATCTTAGCCCCTGAGCCACCACTCAGTGACTCAGTAACCAAATAGCAGTAGTAGTAGTTGTTGTTTTCATATTTGCCACGCACTAACTTGTCATTCTCTTGGATGATGGGCTACAACTCCTAGAATCCCATGAAAAGGTGACATCGGTAGACTGTGACATGATCAGGATGTTTGGCTCCTCTATTTTTTCCCCTTCGGAAAATGAGTGAGTCTTTTCCAAAGCACATCACCACTTGTCAGTTTTGCTTTGCGTCATCTTCGGGCCAACGAGAAGGAAACTGGCAGGGGAGCTTGCAATACAAAGGCTGGCAGGGAACATGCCAGAAATACTACCCAAAGAGTGAAATTGATTTATAGCATCCGTGTCTCCATGCCAAAAGCTCTTTCTGTTGAAATGTGTCTGCACAGTTATTTTTCAACTCTGACAAATGATGATAAACAACAAAATAATGTTTGCAAGCCGTGGAAACCAAAGTAGGCTTTAAACCGACTCAGATAAAACAATTGGGAGATAAGGCTTTCAGTGCCATTTAACACACGCAATATCCTGCGAGCCTACTGTCTTTGGTTTGCTTATTCTTCTGTTTTCACCCCAATGCCTATCTCAGAAATGTTTTGCTTGCTTTTGTTATGTTTGGTTTGCAAACAATGGCAAGGAAAGCATTGGGTATGCACACAAACCTGCAAGGCTTGGCCAAAGATATGACCTCTGCATCTGCAGCATGATGCATTACATTCCTCAAATCAGTTCCCAGCAGGGGAATTGATTGGATTTTTAATGCCATCCCAGAGGAATTTTCATTAGTGGACAAGTTCTTCCGCAAAGTAGCTCACTCTGCAAAGTCCTGAATGTGAGTTCAAACAAAGTCTGGAAGTTTTCAAAGGGAATTCCAAATCTGGGTCTGCCCAAAGGAGATGAAGGCCAAAGCTCATTCCAAATAATGAAGGGTTCAGGAACAAGTGCAGTGTAGTCCATAAGGCTCTGCGGGGTTTTGAGAAACTGCTTGGCTTAGAACATAGAACATCAGAGGTGGGATTCTAGAACATAGAACTTATAACCTGGCATATAAATAAAACAAATCTCAATCTCTCTCTCTCTCTTTTCACAATCACAACCTTTGCAGTATCTCCATGGTTGCATGATCAAAATTCAATTGGCAATTGGTTTGTATAGTTTAACATTTTTATTGAGTTATAAAGTATTGTAAAACATACTTATGATGGTCATAAGAACATCAGAGTTGGAATTCTAGAACATGGAACATAAGAGTTGGAATTCTAGAACACAGACCATCAGAATTGAAATTCTAGAACATAGAACACCAGAGTTGAAATTCTAGAACATAGAACACCAGAGTTGAAATTCTAGAACATGGAACACCAGAGTTGAAATTCTAGAACATGGAACACCAGGGTTGAAATTCTAGAACATGGACCACCAGAGTTGAAATTCTAGAACATAGAACACCAAAGTTGGGATTCTAGAACATAGAACACCAGAGTTGGGATTCTAGAACACAGACCACCAGAGTTATATATTGTGTGTGAGTATAGAGATGAGAGATAAGAGTTGGTGATGGAGATGGAGTTGAAGTTTGAGATGGAGATGGAGACAGAGAGAGAGATGATAGAGAGACAGAGAAAAATAGAATTAGAAAGAAAGAGAAAGAGAGAGAAATGATAGAGAGACAGACAGATGGAGAGACAAAGATAGAGATAAAGAGAATTAGAATTAGAAAGAGAGAAAGCGAGAGATGAGAGAGAAAAATAGAAACAGAAATAGAAAGAGAGAAAGAGAGAGAGTCTGTCCACCTGTCCCTTAGAATTAGGTTTTAACTGATACAGTTCCTTGGCCAAGAAAAAAGAAAACAATTCTTCTGATCATTGGAAATATTGAATTATATTTTAGACAAACACTGCCTAGAAAGGACCTAGGACAATTCTCCCTTAATTATTACTTTTTTGCCTTTAACCCAAGTTTTATTCTGATTTCCACCCCTCCTACATCTCTCTTCCATCCCATTTGGTTCTCCCATTCTGTGTCTTTTCCTTCCCTTTAGCTTCAGATGCTGCTGACTTTAATCAGTTATTACTATCATATCTGCTTGTCTGCATCCGTTTGCAGGAAGAAACTGCCACCGATTTCTCTGGCCCAATTCAAAACCTGCAGCAATGGAAGGACAGGAAATTTAAAGAGCAAAAATCAGAAAGATGCTTTGTGGATTACCAGTCCTATATTGCAATGAGTTGACCTGACATTTCATTTTGGCTGGCACATGGTTGGGCTGTACATTGGCAAGGACACCAAATGATAAGAAGCACTTGTGTTTTTAGAAATAAATAATAATCACGCAGAACAACCCCTGCATATAACACAGAAAGTGTTAAACCTTCAAGAAATTGATAGCAATAGCACTTAGACATATATACCGCTTCACAGTGCTTTGCAGCCCTCTCTAAACGGTTTCCAGAGTCAGCCTCTTCCCCCCAACAATCTGGGTCCTCACTTTACCCACCTGGGAAGGACGGAAGGCTGAGTCAACATTGAGTTTGTCAGGATCAAACTGCTGGCAGTGGGCAGAGTTAGCCTGCAACACTGCATTCTAACCACTGGGAGGGAGGGAGGGAGGGAGGGAGGGAGGGAGGGAGGGAGGGAGGGAGGGAGGAAGGAAGGAAGGAAGGAAGGAAGGAAGGAAGGAAGGAAGGAAGGAAGGAAGGAAGGAAAATAGCCCTTAGACTTATACACTGCTTCATAGTGCTCTACAGCCCTCTCTAAGTGGTTTACAGAGCCCAATAATGTGGGTCCTCATTTTACCCACCTGGGAAGGATGGAAGGCTGAGTCAACTTTGAGCCTGGAGAGATTCCATCTGCCAAATTGCAGGCAGCCAGCAGGCAGCAGAAGGAACCTGCAGTACTGCACTCTAACCATTGTGCCACCACAGTTCTTCCACCATAAACGAAAAGAACATCAGAGTGGGAATTCTAGAACATCCTAGTTGGAATTCTAGAACATGGACCATCAGATTTGGATTTCTAGAACATAGAATTTATGATCATTTTTCACAGTTATGACCTTTGCAGCATCTCCATGATCACATGATCAAAATTCAGTTGGTATTTGGTTCATATTTATAGTTTAACTTTTTATGTTATAAAGTTATAAAAGTATTGTAAAAGTAAAATATATTTATGATAGTCCTAAGAACACCAGAGTTGGAGTTCTAAAGCACAGAACACCAAAGTTGGCTTCAAGAAAACTTCATAGGAAATTGAAGCATCTTTTCAGCTTTCCGTAATGGAGAGATATATGGGCTTTTTCATTGGTCCACTAAATCTATAACAACCCAGGCTAAATTTCAGCTGGAGGATAAAGCAAATAAAGCTCTGTTCTTTACAGGTAGTCCTCAACTTAACAACAGTTCATTTAGTGACCATTCAAAGTTACATCAGCACTGAAAAAAGTGATTTATGACCAGTTTTCACACTTATGACCATTGCAGCATCCCCATGGTCACATGATCCAAATTCAGCTGCTTGGCAACTGACTCATATTTATGACTGCTGCAGTGTCCTGGGGGCATATGGTCTCCTTTTGTGACCTTCTGACAAGCCAAGACAAGGAGGAAGCCTCAATGAGAAGTCACTTAACAACCATGTTACTAATTTAACAACTTTTGCCTACATATGATGTAGACCTGGTTTTGATATTGTTTGAGGACCATATTCTATTGCCCGTCGCATATTAGAGAATGGACCTCCTGACTTATCAGGCTGGTAGCTATATTTTTCACAGTTCATATTTCCCAAAGTGGGCATAGGTGTGTCACAAATAGCTTGTCTCCAGAAGTTGTAGGTGCTCCACCACTGATGGTTTTCAAGAAGAGCCTGGGCAGCCATTTGTCTGGAATGGTATAGAGTCTCCTGTCCTGAGCAGGGGGTGAGACTAGAAGACCTGCAAGATCCCTTCCAACTTGTAATCATCTAAACCACAAGTCCCAAGTGATTTCCCGACAGAAATTATAAACCTATTTTCCAAAACACCAGAAGGCTGGACAAAAAACAATGGATGACAACTAATCAAGGAGAGAAACAACCTAGAACTAGGGAGAAATTTCCTGACAGTGAGAACAATTAACCAGTGAAACAACTTGCCTCCAGTAGTTGTGAATGCTCCAACACTGGAAGTCTTTAAGAAGACATTGGACACCCATTTGTCTGGAATTGTATAGAGTCTCCTGCCCTGAGAAGGTGTTAGACTAGAAGACCTCCAAGATCCCTTCCAACTCTGTTATCGTGTTTCTTTTGACCGCCGAAATAAGCGCTTGGGCTTATTTTTGGGGAGGTCTTATTATTTTTGAGGGTGCAGGAGATGGTGAGAGTGGTCACCTCATGGTTGCTGCTGCGTTGCAATATTTTGGGAAGGGCTTATTTTCAGTGGAGGGCTTATTTTAGTGCATGCGCTAAAAAGTCCGATTGGGCTTATTATCCAGGGAGGTCTTATTTTCAGGGAAACAGGGTATTATGTACTCTGAGCAGATGGTGGAGCTCTTTCTGTGTCCCACAATTGCCCTACAGTGCCACTCCATGTTCTCCCTATCGCCGGCCTGACAAAAATAGGCAACAAACAACGCACCAACAAAACCCAGCTCATTTCACTGCAGTTGTTAAATAGCTACGCTTTCAAAACTCACTTCCTGCAAATCAAACATTTCATTCCGATCTTCCCACTTTCTGTTCTAAGAAGAATCCCTAGCAATCTTCTGAACAGCAATTTCTCTCCAGCCCTGAGGAATTGGCAAAGAGAAGGGGGTAGAGAAAGGTTTGACCTGTTTGTGTTTTTTTTTAAATTCCCCCTCCCCTCTTTTTTTTTTAAAGCAAAGTGTTCACCAAAGTGGTAAATTAAAACAATCCAGAATTTATTGCCTGCAAATTCATTGGCTGAATCATCTGGCTTTAACCCAGCTACTGCCAAGGGTAATAACTTGTTCAGGTTATAAGCTATTGCCATTCTTTTATAACAATCGCTGGGTCATCTTCTATTCCGATAATTTTGAGAAAAGGATTTGGAGGCAGCCATTCAAAGCTGCTGTATTTTTTATGACTCTTTTTTTTTATTTTCCTAATTTGTATAGGTTGGAGAAATAACTGATTAGTTAAAACTTGTTTGCTCAAGTTTGACAAATAGGACTTTTTACACCTATCTATTTTACATCAGCAAATCCCATGTTTAATAATTAGTTGGTGTTTACTTACCATGCAGTCCAATAACTGCCTAATTAAATATGGATTTGCAAATCTTAATTTAAAGCAATACCGATACTGGCTGCTCTGCCAAACACTTTTCTATCCCAGTATCATTTTCCCCTCTATTGTATGATTGTTTTTGTTCATTTCCAAATATGTAAAATGGATTTGAATTGCAACACTTGGTTTCTCTCTTTCCTCCAACCTTACACCAGGGGGGATGAGGCACGGATTTCAGGGCCCATGTACTACATCTACATGGCTAAGATGCTGAGCTTGTGGATCAGAAAGTTCGGCAGTTAGGCGGTTCGAATCCTGAGAGTCGCATAACAGAGTGAGCTCCTGTAACTTCTCTCAGCTTCTGCCAGCCTAGCAGTTCGAAAGCACGTAAAAATGCAAGTAGAAAAATAGGAACCACCTTTGGTGGGAAGGTAACAGCGTTCCATGAGCCTTTGGCATTTAGTCATGCTGGCAACATGACCATGGAGACGTCTTCAGATAGCACTGGCTCTTCGGCTTTGAAACGGAGATGAGCACTGCCCTCTAGAGTCGGGAACAACAAGCACACTTGTGCAAGGGGAACCTTTACCTTCTACCTACATCTCCATCTCCAAAGAGTTGGTGTTGGTATAGGATACCCAACAATTAACTACCAGCATTTGATAATTGACTTGTAATTAACATTTAGCTTGTAGTGCATCGATCGCAAGCAAAAAGCCGCTATAATATAACTTACAAATATAAAATACGAGCTGATAACCCGGCATTGCCCATGTATTTATTTATCCTAGTCCTGTATTAGACAGGAAAATATTTGCTAATTCTTACTCTTCTTTTTTAACCTGGCAAAGGGGAGACTGTGGCAGGCTCTGCAAGGGACTGGGGTTTAAATAGTAAGGTTAGAGCAGTGGTGGGATTCAGCCAGTTCACACCTATTCGGGAGAACTGGTTGGTAACTTTCTAAGCAGTTTGGAGAACCGGTTGTTAGAAGAAATCTCATTTTGTTTTTTTTCCACTTTACAGGGATAATCCTGTAAGGAAGGCAGGAAGGAAACTTTCTGGTGTTGTTTCTAGCCTCATCTTTATTGCCCTCCTTACAGAATCTGCCTCTCTAGTTAACCCTTATTACATTGTCACAGCTAAGGCAAAGCGCCCATCGACCTGAGTAATGTTGAGTTGGCCATGCCCACACAGTCACATGACCACCAAGCCCTATCTACCCAGCTGGTCATTAAGGCAGAGAACCGGTTGTTAAATTATTTGAATCCCACCACTGGGTGGAAATTAATCAAGAAGAGAAGCAACTTAGAACTAAGGAGAAATTTCATGAAAGAAGATGTTGGAGAATCATTTGTCTAACAGTGAGAGCAATCAACCAATGGAATAGCTTGCCTTCAGAATGTCCATGGAGATTTCCAGTCACCCACACAGGTCATGGTTGTCCCAAAGGTGCTTTTTCAAGAAGCAACTGGACTTTCTTGTTTTTTATTTTCTCATGTTTTTCATCATGAGAAGCAAAACGTCTTCTAAGAAAAACCCATTAAGCATTTTATCATAGATGGGGTGTCAGAAAATTCCTTAAGCAAGTGGACAAGGATTCTGCATTGCTTCCCAATAGTTGCTCCTGTAGCCTGTTTCCCCCCAAAATAAGACCCCCCCAGACAATAAGCCCAATCAGGCTTTTGAGCACATGCACTAAAATAAGCCCGCCCCAAAAAATAAGCCCTCCCTGAAAATATTGCAACACAGCAGCAACCATGAGGTGATCACGCTCACTGTGGTCACCTCATGTCTGAGAGAAAAGAGAAGAGGGAAGAGAGAAGAGAGGGAAGAGAAAAGAGAAAAGAGTGAAGAAAAAAAGAATGAGAATGAGGCTCAGAAGATAAAACTTTTGGTCCTGGTGATCAACCCAGATTGGATCCTACAAAAATAAGGCCAAGCACTTATCCGGACCTTACCCACTCTCATGGCCTTCAGGAAAGCTGTTAAAACCTGGCTGTTCTGGCAGGCCTGGGGCTGTTGACCTTATTGTTAAGGTCCAGCCCCGATTAGAACAAATGTGTGTTTTGTGAATTTTAAACTATCCTTTTCTTATTTTCCGTTTCTTTCTTTTGTTTCTTTTCTTCTAAGCCGCCCGGAGTCCTTCGGGATTGGGTGGCATATAAATTTAATAAATAATAAATAAATAATAAATAATTTTGGGGGTCAAAGGAAAATAAGGCCCTGTTTTATTTTTGGGGAAACACTGTATGTTCCCAGAACTATCAGTAAGAAGATTTGACTATGTAGGCATGTAGCTAGAGAAGATCTACAATCTGTTCCATTCGCCTTCTCCAAATCCTGTTTTACGGTTACATTAGATCTGACACCATTCATACAATCTGCGTTCATCCAGAATAGAAACTTGGCAATGTTTGAAGCTTTCTAATCCAGGTCAGTAAGGGGGAAACAGTTGCCTTCTATTTGCATTAAGAGGAAAATCCCCACTGGCAGTTTCTGAAGCAAAAAATGGCCAAAGAAGAACCCATTAATTCCTTTCTTGGAGCTTTGTAATGAAGTGAGCCACTTGATCCTGAGCAAACTTGACAATTTATTATATTTCTATACACTTGAATCTATCATAGTAGTTTGCAGCTGATCGTTATTCATGATACAAATATAATTAAAACAGCCAAACTAAAAGGAAAATAGTTCACAATGTAGAGAAGAGCAAGAAAGATGATTAAGAGGTCTGAAGGATAAAGCATATAATGGATGTTTGAGGGAATTAGCTATGTCTAGCCTGTGAAAGAGAAGAAATAGGAGTGACATAATAACCACCTTTCGATATCTGACGGGCTGCCACAAAGAAGTCCACCTACTCTTCAAAGCACCAGAGTGTCAGGCCTGCAGTTATATTCCTTATATTCCTTTTAGGATCTTTGGCCTCTCTCTCTCATTCTTTACTATGCTGTTCATTAGTGGGGAATTGGGAGGGGGGAAATAGTAAGGGGTAGAATGTGTTTGTTTTCAAACTAAAAAAATCCTTTCTAGAAATCAAGGTCATTCTTTGTCTCTGCACCTCTGCACCTGACCGAACTGGATGGGTGGAAATGCCAGTGTGGCAGAGGAAGATTGGACTATGTGATGAACCTGTGGGTGTCGGGACAAGATCATGAACTTTCAACTGGGTGGAAACCCATGAAGCTTTCAGATTTGGGTTTCCACAGTTTGTACCAACATGTCTCTCTTTTTAAATTGGAACTTTGATGAAAGTTATGGCTTGAACTCTGATTTAATTCTGGATGATATTTGGAATGCTGACACTGAGGGCAGGACAAGAAGTAAGGGATGGAAACTTATCTAGATCCAATCTAGGAGAAATTTCCTGATAATGAGAACAATTAATCAGTGGAATAGCTTGCCTCCAGAAATTCTGGGTGCTCCATTACTAGAGTTTTTAAAGAAGAGATTACACAACCTTTTTTTCTGGCATGGTAGAGGGTCTCCTGCTTGAGCAGAGAGTTGGACTAGAAGACCTCCAAGGTCCCTTCCAACTCTGTTATACTGTTACTGATTTTTTACATGTGCTTTGCCAACTACAATGTGATTTCCTGGGAAAGCTCTCAGTGTTCATACTCGTCCTTTTCTCATTTTTCTCCTCTCATTATTATCTCCCACTCCATCATAAGTTGTCATCCTTCACCAAGGAGTAAGATAAGCTGCTTAAGGCAGAGATGATGGCACTGATAACAATGATACTGTCAAGAGACATAAGTATAACCTGCAGTTGTGATATTAATTGAATTCTGAGTATTGCATTTGCTTGTGGATGTGGTGAAGAAAAACCGGTGAACTGCAGTTTGCACATGTGATTCAGATACACAATTAGTGCTGCTGCATTATTGCACTAAGATCTGGTTAACACTGGCAAAGACAGTAGTTAGATGCTTGCAGAAAGGTGTAAGCAAGATCTGAGGCAACAGCTCGTTATCTTATACAACTGTCTTGTAATAAGATGCTCCAGGAGAGTAAATTAAGCTTTTGAAATGCCTGATGGTGATAACTTAGCCAAAGTTCTTGTCACAAAAGAGTTTTGGAGCCTGCCTTCAATTCACATGAAAAAATGAACTGCTGAGTGGGACAAAGAATCTGTCCTTCACACAGAGAGAAAAAGAAAAGAGAGAGGGTTGGGTGGGAAGGAGGAGGGAGGGAAGAGAGGGGGAAGAGGGAAGAGGGAAGAGAGGAGAGGGAAGAGAGAGATGAGAGAAGAGAGAAGAGGAAAAAGAATGAGAACAAGGCTCAGAAGTTAAAACTTTTGGTCCTGGTGATCCACCCAGATTGGATCTCACAACATTATCCTGGGAGATGGATGTTTGCCTTCATGTGTGAGACAATGAATTAGTTCTTGGAAGCATAGCTTCTTCAGATTTAAAAAAAAAATGAAACAAGAGCTCAGGGCCCTCTAATGCTGCCTGTCTCTTGTCCACCAACAGAATGCAACAAAGGTGAGTATCAGAACTCACATTTTTAATGAGGCAAAAAAACTTTGGTTCCCAGGCTTCACACAGGAAATGTCTGTTAATCCAAAGATGCTGTTCCATCTGTGACTACTCTGCCACACAAAACCCAATGTGTGAGTAGGCAGTGATATTTGAATGTTCTGAAGATAAATGAAAGTATTATATCATTATTATTTTATCGCAACAACAGAATTGTATCACAGTGGCCAGTTGTTTCGCTGGATTTGGCATTGATTACTAGTCGGGCCCTACCCAGAGGCCTAGGACGTCGTAACATATTTTCGTAATATGCGTGCGGATCCAAGCAGTGCGGCTTTTTGCATTTGACTGATGGTGATTTTGACAATTTTTAACTGTTTTAAATGTAATTCCAGTGCTTTTGGAATAGCACCCAGTGTGCCGATTACCACTACTGGTTTGTGCCATAATAGTTGCATTTCGATTTTTAAGTCCTGGTATTTTGCAATTTTTTCATATTCCTTCTCGTCAACCCTGCTATCACCTGGTATTGCGATGTCTATGATTGTAAGCTTATTTTTCTCAACCAGTATGATGTCTGGTGTATTATGCGCCAGTACTTTGTCTGTTTGTATGCGAAAATCCCACAAGATCTTGACCATCTGATTTTTGATGACTTTTTCAGGCTGATGTTCCCACCAGTTTGTTGCTGTTTTAATATTATAATTTTTGCACAAATTCCAATGGATCATTTGTGCTACTGAATTGTGCCACAATTTATAATCAGTCTGCATGATTTTTTTACAGCAGCTGAATATGTGATCAACAGTTTCATCAGCTTCTTTGCAAAGTCTGCATTTGGCATTGGTTAGTAGTCGGGCCCCACCCAGGGGCCTAGGACGTTGTAACGTATTTTCGTAATATGCGTGCAGATCCAAGCAGTGCGGCTTTTTGCATTTGACTGATGGTGATTTTGTCAATTTTTAACTGTTTTAAATGTAATTCCAGTGCTTTTGGAATAGCACCCAGTGTGCCAATTACCACTGGAATTATCACTGCTGGTTTGTGCCATGGTCGTTGAATTTCAATTTTTAAGTCCTGGTATTTTGCGATTTTTTTCATGTTCCTTCTCAGCGACCCTGCTATCACCTGGTATTGCAATGTCTATGATTGTGACCTTATTTTTCTCAACCAATGTGATGTCTGGTGTATTATGCACCAGTATTTTGTCTGTTTGTATGCGAAAATCCCACAAGATCTTGACCATCTGATTTTCGGTGACTTTTTCAGGCTGATGTTCCCACCAGTTTGTTGCTGTTTTAATATTATAATTTTTGCACAAATTCCAATGGATCATTTGTGCTACTGAATTGTGCCGCAATTTATAATCAGTCTGCGTGATTTTTTTACAGCAGCTGAGTATGTGATCAACAGTTTCATCAGCTTCTTTGCAAAGTCTGCATTTGGCATCATCAGAGGATTTTTCGATTTTGGCCTTAATGGCATTTGTGCGGATAGCTTGTTCTTGCGCAGCCAGGATTAGTGACTCTGTTTCTTTCTTTAATGTACCTGTTGTTAACCATAACCAAGTTTGTTCACTGTCCACTTTATCTTTTATTTTTTCCAGAAATTGGCCATGCAGTGCTTTGTTCTGCCAACTCTCCATTCTTGATTTTATCACATCTTTTCTGTATTCTTGTTTCGTCTGTTGGGCCTTCAGTAGATTTTTGTTCTTTACTTCAATTAATAGATGTTCTTGACTTTCTTTTAAATAATCAGCCAGTGCATATTTTTCTTCTTCAACTGTTTGCTTCACTTGTAATAATCCTCTGCCACCTGATTTTCGGGGCAGATATAGTCTATCAGTATCACCACGTGGATGTAAACTGTAGTGCATTGTCATTAGTTTCCTGGTTTTTCAGTCCAAAAGGTCCAAATCAGCTTGTGTCCAGTTAACTATACCAGCTGTGTATCTTATAACTGGTATTGCCCAGGTATTTATGGCCTTGATTGTATTTCCACCATTCAATTTAGATTTCAAAATTTTCCTAACTCTGTTGGTGTACTCTCGCCTGACAATAGTTTTTACTTCTTCATGCTTGATGTTTAGCCAATAGACCCTGGGCGATGTACAACACCACCACTCCAAATCCATAAAAATAGATGACATAAAACTGCATCAAACAACCCAGACTGAACAATTAGCAGTACACATCAAACAAAAGACCAAAATGCAATACTATATCAATGGAGAAATTATAAGGCAGAAAAGAAGACAAATCGGCAACAGGGAAGGCAGAGTGAAGAGAAAGGGACGATGGTGTAGAACAACCTGGATACAATATAAAAACTCTGGTTTTTTTATAACAGAGTTGTCGACATCTGGAATATCTTACCCGATTCAGTAGTCTCTGCGACTAATTTTCACAGTTTTAATTCCAACTTAACCTCTGTGTATCTCACCTCACATTTTTAGAACTTCCTAAAGGAATGTGTATAAGTGCATTGCATACTAAAAAGCAGAGACATCACCCTGCGAACAAAAGTGCATCTAGTCAAGGCTATGGCTTTCCCAGTTGCAATGTATGGCTGTGAAATTTGGACCATAAGGAAGGCTGAGCACCAAAGAATGAAGGCCTTTGAATTCTGGTGCTGGAGAAGACTCCTGCGAGTCCCTTGGACTGCAAGGCCATCCAACCAGTCAGTCCTAGAGGAGATCAGCCCTGACTGCTCTTTGGAAGTCCAGATCCTGAAGAGGAAACTCAAATGCTTTGTCCACCTAATGAGAAGGAAGGACTCTCTGGATAAGAGCCTCATGCTGGGAACGATGGAGGGCAAAAGAAGAAGGGGATGGCAGAGAAAGAGGTGGCTGGATGGAGTCACCAAAGCAGTTGGTGTGAGCTTAAATGGACTCCAGAGGATGGTAAAGGACAGGAAGGTCTGGAGGAACGTTTTCCATGGGGTCACGATGGATCAGACATGACTTCGTGACTAACAACATAAGTGCATTAATATACCTATCATCTATGTCACATTTTAGGTTTTTTTTTCATTTTGTTCATTCAGATTTGTCCTTTTGGTTTGACAAATAAATAAAGTAAAATATTTGAACGACCATCCATCAGCGGGATGGTGAAAAAAATCAAGACTTGGGCAGGGATCAAAGCCACCATCCCTTCCATGAGGTTGATCTTACACGGCGACTTCCTTCCATAATAGGGCATCTCTAGTGTTGGAATAAAACATGGGAGCAGTTTTGAAAAACATATTGCCCATAATCTCTTTTAAATAATTCTATAAGATTTTCCAATCTGAACTTTTAAATAATTTCTTTTAACATTGTAGAGCTCGCAAGTCAAATCTGAGCCTCCTTTTAGGGCTTCTTTAGAATGTTTTATGCAAACATGAATAAATATTCATCAAAGCATATCGGTAGAAGGAATCTCTCGACTATTTCCCCCTTTCTTTTATTCATGTCTTGTTTGAGCCCCTACATTATTAAAGCCGAATATATCTTAGTTTTCCCTTTTGAATTCAGCCCCAGAGCACTTCAGATTTCATTATACTTAAGACAATTCATAGGAGTTCAATAACTCGCTCTGAGCATCTATTCTGAGGTTGGGGGGTGTCCCCCCACACAATAGCTTTTAATGTGTACATCTGGATTAATGAATAGCCAGAAGAACTTATCCTTTTTTTAAAAAAGAGAGAAAAATCTCCAAAAAGCCATTATTTATTGCTTCGATCGATGAAGTATCTCAGTCCAAGCAGTAGATTCTCTTACACCAAAACTTCATTCTTCCAAAGAATTCCCCACCTCTTTAAGACTTTTCTGATCTTCCACAGAAGGATAACATCAAAATCACGCAAAGTTGATAGTACCACTTTATACAGCACTGGTAGAATACAGCATCACATTTCAGGGATCATGATACCCCAAAAAAAAGATTTTTGAGACTCTAGAAAGAGTGCAGAGAAGAGCAACCAAGATGATTCGGGGACTGGAGGCTAAAACATATGAAGAACTGTTGCAGGAACTGGGCATGGCTAAACTGTATACGATAAATGGTTGAAGAAACTAGGTATGTCTAGAGCAGCAGTCACCAGCTGGTGGTTCATGGACCACTGGTAGTCCACGAGAAAATTTTGATCGTCCGCAGAAAAATGATTTGCATTTTTTTATATTGCACTAAAACAGGAATCCTCAAAGTACATCCCCTGGGCCGGATATGTGCAATGAAGGTTTGTGTCGCTGCAAAGAGTCTCCCCCTCCGGGGTCTTTTTGTGTGGGTCGGAGGGTGGCAGAAATTCCAATTTGGGGTCTGCTTCGGCCTCCTGGTGGGGGGCTTTGGGCGAAGGCTGGAGGGAAGCACTGCTGGTGGTGAAGAGCCGGAGGGCCTCATTCCAGTGGGACTGCATCATGGCCTGGAACTGGCTCACCATCTCAGCCCACTGAGCCTCCAGGTGCCAGCACCTGGCCTTGCACTCCTGCAGGTCTTCCCTCTGCTTGGAAAGTCCTCAGTGAGGTGCTTCTGCTGAGCCTGTTTCTCGGTCAGATCCAATTTGAACTGAGCTGTTTTGCCAACTCTTTCTCATGGTGGCTGCTTAGCTCCAACAACTGCTTCCTGTTGCGGCCTTAAGGAACCCGGATGGGGAAGCAAGGAATAACTGGGTGGGGAGGGGTGATTAGAGAGCAGTGAGGCACCCCTTAACTTGAGTGACAACAAGTTGGCCACACCCACCCAGTTATGTGACCACCTAGCCATGCTCACCTCATTAGGCAGATCGTATTAGTGGTCCGTGGGATTTAAAATTATGGATTTAGTGGTCCCTGAGGCCCAAAAGGTTGGTGCTTCTTGGTCTAGAGAAGGATTAGGGAAGAGAGGATAGCCATCTTCCAGTGATTGAAGGGCTGTCACAAAGAAGAGGGGATGGACTTAGTCTTCAAAGCAGCTGAGGCAGGAGAAGAAGGTGGAAGATCATAAAAGAGAGATTCAACCTAGACCTAAGCACTAATTTCCTGAAAGTGAGAACAATTAACCAATGGAAGAGCTTACTTCCCAGAATTGTGGGTGCTCCATCACTGGAAGTTTTCAAAAATAGACTGGGCAGCCATTTGTCCAGAATGAAAATATAGGGCTCCGTGCTTAAGGAGGTAGTTGGATTAGAAGCCCTCCAATCCCCCCTTCCAACCCTATTACTTTATGTTCTACCTCCTTCTGAGGCTGCTGAAACATTTCTTTGGATGGTGTTGTGGCTCAATTTGTTACTGGAGGTAGCAGAGGGTGCGTTGTTGGTATTGCTTGTTGTGTGTGGGGGGAGAGAGCTACAAAAAGCAATATCAACAAGACTTCATTCTTGGCTTCTTGATCCAGGGTAGACCTTTGCCGTTCTTCCAATTCCGCTTCTGTGAATACTTTATTTTGTATTTTAAATCGATGGTGATCTGGTAGCCTCTGTTACTTCTGGATTCTGAATGCTGTAAAACTGGCACATTCTTTTCAAATATCGTCTTCTTGCCTGGGCTTGATTTGAAATGACAGATCATTATTTCGGTGTTTTCTATCTCTGTATATTTGCGATAGGTAAACACCTCTCCCCTTTCCCCCCATTAATCCTGCAGCTACTGGTCCTGGTTCCTTAGACAACAGTCCTGAATTCTGTAAACCCATTTCTCACCAGATGTCCAGAAACTCCAACACCTATAATGGTCCTTATTGACCCAGTCAACAGAATATACAGAATAACAGAGTTGCAATGGATCTTGGAGGTCTTCTAGTCCAAGCCCCTGTATAGCCCACCCATATTCCAGACAAATGGGTGCCCAATCTCTTAAAACATCCTAAACCTCCATTTCTGAAGACAAACTGTGGAGGCAAGGACCCACTCACTGGCACTAGAACACAGATTTCTTAACTGCAGTACGTACGTACGTATGTACGTACGTACATACGTCAATAGCAATAGCAATAGCATTTAAACGTATATGCCACTTTATAGTGCTTTACAGCCATCTCTAAGCGGTTTACAGAGTCAGCCTATTTGCCCCCAACAATCTGGGTCCTTATTTTATCCACCTCAGAAGGATGGAAGGCTGAGTCAGCCGGTCAGAATCGAACTTCTGGCAGTCAGCACAATCAGCCTGCAATATTGCATTCTAAACATTGTGCCAACCTGGCGCTTGCTCCCTCACTCCCTTCCTTCCTTCCTTGCAATTAGTAGCACTGGCACTTAGACTTATATACTGCTTTACAGTGCTTTACAACCCTCTCTAAGAGGTTTACAGAGTCAGCCTCTTGCCCCCAATAATCTGGGTCCTCATTTTACTCAACTCAGAAGGAGGGAAGGTTGAGTCAACCTTGAGCCGGTCAGGATCGAACTGCTGGCAGTTGGCAGAGTTAGCCTGCAATACTGCATTTGAAGGAGAGAGGGAGGGAGGGAGGGAGGGAGGGAGGGAGGGAGGGAGGGAGGGAGGGAGGAAGGAAGGAAGGAAGGAAGGAAGGAAGGAAGGAAGGAAGGAAGGAAGGAACAATAGTAATAACAATAGCATTTACACTTATTTAGACACTTAACCATGCTTTACAGCCCTCTCTAAGAGGTTTATAGAGTCATTCTCTTTCCCCCAACAATCTGAGTCCTCTTTTTACCCACCCTGGAAGGATGGAAGGCTGAGTCAACCTTGAGCCTGGTGAGATTCAAGCTGCCAAATTGCAGGCAGCCAGCAGGCAGCATAAGTAGCCTGCAGTACTGCACTCTAACCACTGCGCCACTGAGACTCTATGTATAAGAATGCATGCATGCATGTATGTAGTTAGTTTATAGTTGTATATAGTTGTATATATACTGTATATAGTTCAATTCAACCCAATTTAGGTACTTCCTGATTCCAACTGACTCAAGTGGATTGGAATAGATTACAAATAGAAACAACAATGCTAAACAAATAAGATGGGATATACCATCTTAAAACTCTTGAATCTTGAAAGATTGCTATAGGAGACCTTATACCAATTTAGACAAATGGTTGTCCAGTGCCTTCTTCAGAAGACTCCAGTGTTGGAACACTCACAACTTCTGAAGACAAACTGTTAACCTAGTTCATTGTTCTCCCTGACAGGAAATTTCTCCTTAATTCTAGGTTGCATCTCTCTTTGTTGAGTTTTCATCCATTGTTTCTTGTCTTGCTTTCCGGTGCTTTGGAAAATAAATTGACCCCCTCTTCTTTATGGCATCCCCTCAATCCAGCATGGGTTTCTGTAACCTATATCTCACTCTATTGTATATGGAAGATATTTTTTTAAAAAAAGAACCCTTAGAATCGAATTTAAAAGTGAGCAGTGAAATGGATACTCTGTGAAAGACAGGAGAATTACACACTCAGTTGCACCCTTACTAATGTAAGCACAAGATCTCTCCACTTGTCTTCAGGATGGGGGTGGAATTAAAAGTAATTTCTTGCCCATCAAACTGAATAAAACCAGCAAGAAAAAGGTACCATGAATTAATTTGAGCATGAAAATAGACACAATTTTGGCCATGAAGAAGAAAAACACAGCAGCAATAAATTATTGCCATTCCTGAAGAACACCTCAATAAGCTGTCTGAGTTATCCTGGTTTATTCTGCTGGCTCAATCTACTCAGAGGTAGTTCTTTGCCCTTCTGAGAAATAGTTGATATTTCTCTTCATGTTGCTTAAGCCTTAGCAGATTACAGCAGAATTTTTTTTTTTGTGGTGTTGTTATCTCTTTCATTGCAGGTACTTATGAAGAGGCCAAGATTTGAGATGATCATCTTTTATATCTTTGGCCTTCACACTCCAGATCTGGGTTTTCTCAGCAAGATTGTTGGCATAAATGGCCATTCTGAAGTGATGTCTTTACTGAAAGATTTCCGCGTTGTACATAATATCTTTTGACTTTTGACTCATGTTATCTTTTATTAACTTTTACTTTGATTTGTTTTTCCTCTTTACTCAGCAGGATAAGATCGGAGTGCTTAACAAATGTAGTAGCTAAAGAATAGAGGGATAGAATCAAGATCCTGTGAAGTGTTGATACCACTTTATAAGACCTTGGTAAGGCCACACTTAGAATATGGCATCCAATGTTGGTCGCCACAATGTCAAAAAGATGCAGAGACTCTGGAAAGAGTGCAGAGAAGAGCAGGGGACTGGAGGCTAAAACATATGAAGAATGGCTGCAGGAACTGGGTATCTCTAGTTTGATTTTAAAAAAAAAAGGATTAATGACCAAAGGTGGGTTGCTGCCGGTTTTACTATCGGTTTGCAACCTGCATGCAATGTGCTCATGCACTGTTCAATGTAAATTGTTCTTATTCGAACTGCCAAATTGCAGGCAGCCGGCAGTCAGCAGAAGTAGCCCTACAGTACTGCACTCTAACCATTGCACCATTGCAGCTCACTATAACAACACATACAATAAAAAAATAACAATGAGAGTGGAAAGAAAGCTTGAATATCCAGTGATGGAGCATCCACAACTTCTGATAGAAAGCTGTTCCAATGATTAATTGTTCTCACTGTCAGGAAATTTCTCCTTAGTTCTAAGGTTAGCTCTCTCCTTGATTAGTTTCCAACCATCGTTGTTGTTTTTTATAATCTTGGCTTCTGGTGCCGAAAACAGGTTTACAATAAATCTACATTTATTTATGACAGGAAAGAATGGAATGGAATGGAATGGAATGGAATGGAATGGAATGGAATAGAATAGAATAGAATAGAATAGAATAGAATAGAATAGAATAGAATAGAATAGAATAGAATAGAATAGAATAGAATAGAATAGAATAGAATAGAATAACAGAGTTGGAAGAAACCTTGGAGGCGTTCTAGTCCAACCCCCTGCCTAGGCAGGTAACCCTACAGCACTTCAGACAAATGGATATCCAACCTCTTCTTAAAAACTTCCAGTGTTGGAGCATTCACAACTTCTGGAGGTAAGTTGTTCCACTGATTAATTGTTCTAACTGTCCGGAAATTTCTCCTCAGTTCTAAGTTGCTTCTCTCCTTGATTAGTTTCCACCCATTGCTCCTTGTTCTACCCTCGGGTGTTTTAGAGAATAGCTTGACTCCCTCTTCTTTGTGGCAATCCCTGAGATATCAGAACACCGCTATCATAGCCCTCCTAGTCCTTCTTTTCATTAAAATAGACATACCCAGTTCCTGCAACCATTCTTTGTGTATTCTAGCCTCCTTGTTGTTGTTGATTTAGTAAAGATAACTTATAGGACAAGGGTTCAAAGCAGCCTTCCACAACCTGAGGCATTCAAATCTATTGGACTTCCACTGTCTTAATCCTTCCAACCTCCAGTTAGTAGAAGAATGGAAGAGCACCATGATTGGCTACATGGAAACAGGACTAGAGTGGAGATTTTTTTTTTCTTCCTGTAGGATTGGAAGTACACAAAGAGCTCTCTCTGCAGGATTCAAATGAGAAAGTAATCACTATCTGAGTGTTAGAGGGAGGCTCAGAAGAAAGAAAGAAGCATTGACCCCATGAAAAATGTCATGTGGTCAAGCAGAAATTTTGGAAACTAGGCAGTGGAAGAGGGTAGAGATGGGAGAAATACCTTGATTGAACAGCCAAAAAATAGATGCAGAAAGAGACAAAGATCCAAAGATATGGGAAGCAAATCAAAAAAAGCATAGCAATTTGTTCTGACCCCCCCTTCTCCGTCCAGGAACGAAAGCCAAAAGCCACGTAACTAAAAAGGTTTCTTTTAATCAGGCAAGACTCTCGTTGGCTGCAAGCCAAAATAAACAAATAGATAAGCTCTCTGGCAGCAATTACTACAAACCTAGGCAATGCAAATAAGCTTCTCACAGCAAACCACTTATCCAAGTTGGTTTCTCTGAATCATGAACGTGAATGTTGACTCCTGCAACCAGGGTGTGGCACAAACAGTTCACTTTATACTCAGGAGAGGATCCCAATGAGCAACAGCTGCTCACAATCATCTCCTGTAAGTACTCAGTTGTTCCTTCCATCAAGTAACATCGACGGGGTGCATCCTGCAACAACTCATGAGTGTTTCCCTGAACACTCCCTCTGATCCAAGGCTCCGCTGCCACCTGGTGGCCAACCAGTCTCTCCTCGCCCTGCTCAGAGTCGACACCCTGTCCAGGGTCCTCCACCTCCTCCAAGGCCGACTCATAAGCCCCCTTACTGTGGCTCCTGCCGGGCCACAACAGCAATTAAAGTACTAAAGTGGGCAAGAGACAATGGATGGATGATTTCTTTTTATGGTTATTGTTCTGATTTGCTTCTCTCTCTCTCTCTCTCTCTCTCTCTCTCTCTCTCTCTCTCTCTCTCTCTCTCTCTCTCTCTCTCTCCTTTCCTTTTTTAGGTAGGTGACATGATTAGAAGTTAGGTAGGATAGAAAGAAAACCTTTTTAATAAAGGTTGATATAATTAAAAGTTAGACCAAGAGATAGAAATAAGAGAAAAGGAGAATATAAATGTATATATTTTTATATAATAAAATAAGAGCAAAAACAAGAGAAAACATGGAATAATTGAATGATGACACACTGCAACTTAATATAATTATGTATTACGATTAGAAATATACAAGATGGTTGAATGTAGCAATTATGATTAATTCTATTAGTTTTATTTGTATTTTTCTTAACTTTGAAGCATTTCTCCTTCTAGGCAGTTGCATGCAATCCCGTGCCATGTATCTTAAGCAACTTATTCCTCCCAAACGGACTGACAATTCTCTTGGCTTCAAATGAACGTGACAGGTCCAGAGTAATGGATGACATTGTCTCCTTCGATAGAAACGCAAGCACAAGATGACAGTTCCAGAAGCAACAGCAAGATCTCGCGTTCTTCATTCAACAACAAGAAGGGGGTTCAGAGTCACTGTGCAAAATCACAGCCATGAATCATTGTATTAAGTGAGTGTTTTGCTAGCAAAGCGCTGGCAATAAAAGATTTAATTTTTATTTGCTCTTAAGAGGAAAAGGGAAGCAAGGAAGAATGACCTGCTGGGAAATTTTATGCTGACCAGGACAATTTACGGCATTTTCACATCTGAAAGTCATTCTTGCTTAGGCATCCATCAGCGGCAAGTACAACAATAACATAAACGGTCTTTCATCTTCAGCTGGGCTCCATAAAATCCACTCTTTTGCTATTATTTCTTTTTCTTGGTTTTTTTTTTTAATGTGTTAAAAGTCAGTATCAGACAGGCATCCAGATTCTCTCTTTTCAGTGCTCCAAACTGTTTTGTTTCCTTATTGATTTGATTTCTCTATTTATTCATTTGTATCCTACCTGTATTATATTTTTAAGCAATAGTTCAAGGCACGTAACACATCTAACATGATATGTTGAGAGGGACTGGCCCAATGTCACCCATCCAGATTTCATGGCTAAGTTGGGACTAGAATAAGGTGACCAGACGTCCCGATTTTGGCGGGACAGTCACGATTTCACACAATTTGTCCCACGTCCCGGGGCGTTCTTAAAAAGTCCTGATTTTTGTGACCAGACCCAGAAGTAAGCCTGCCCCACCCCCAGCCCTGTATACCCGTCCCAGCCAGATGGTATTTTGTCCCTTCTGTCTCCCTGTTGCTCAGAAAAGCAACTTCGGGAAGGTCCTTTGCTAGCAGGCAGGTTCTAGGATGCCTGCCGCCACCAAAGGATCTTCCCGGAGTTGCTTTCCTGAGCAACAGGGAGACAGAAAGGACAAAGTACCCTCCATTTTCCCCGTGCCACAAGGGCAGCAGGAAGACTAGGACAGGGATCTCCTCTCGGCTCCAGCCTGGGAGAGAAGCAGCAGAGAAAGGTAAAACAGCATTTTATATTTTATTTGCTTTATTTGCTTTCAGCCCGAGTGGGGCAGGGAAAACACCTTGCCAGAGGCTGCTGGAGAACTCTTTCCGAAGAGAGGGTTTGGGAACTGGGCGGGCGAGATTGGAGCGGGCAGGCGGGGAGCGCACTTGCTCCCCTTTCCCATGGCCTGCCTTTCCCCATGGAGCCTCTGGACGCGGCTGCTGGCTGTGCAGGCGGCCGGGAGGGAAGCCTCGATCCCCCTGGCGTGGACCTGGCATTGGAGATCCGCATTTCCAAAGCGTAGCATTATTTCACTCCTCTCCCGTTTTCTGGGGGGGGGAAGCTATGAGAAGCGGGTGGTGGCCACTTGGGGAATATTTGTGTCCCTGGGAGATCTGCTCTTCCCCGCCCCTTACCTCCGAAGGGGAGGCCAGGCGTGGGAGAGAGTGCTAATGATAATGACTGATTCCCTCCTGTTTCTGCGGGGGGGGGGGGAGAAGGTAATTGCAGAGCCTGGACTGAAGTTAGGAGGCTGACTCACTACAATAAGCAGTGACCATTATTTGGAGGAAGTAAAAGCGTAGCCATGCGATGGAGATTCGCTCTTTCAGAACCTGCATCATCTTTTTTTCAAATTAAAAAAAAAAGCCTTTTAAACATTCTTATTCCTAAAGGCAAAAAAACCCATGAGACTTGCTGGAGAACGGAGCAGAGGTGACGAGCGAGGGGGAGGCGGGGTGCCGTGGTGGTGGGAGATGTTGCTGAAATAATTCGATCTGTCAGGAACTCGGAGGTGGGGGAGAAGGTCAGTGGGAAGCCTTTGCCGGCCCGATGCCAGCCGTAGCTCTGAAGTTGCTTTCCTTTCTACTGAAGCCCCCACTCAGCAAAGCAAGTCTGGGGAAGTCCTTTGCACCAGCTAGAAAAGGTCTTCACTCACTCCCTCTTGCAGCACGCCCCGATGCGAAAAACGCCGAGATCGGCGCACTTGGGGCTGCTGCTGCTGCGACATCCAGGGAGGCTCCACTGGTCTGGAACCCATCTGCGGGGGGAGGGATCTCCCTCCTGTTACTCGTCTTCCCGGATGGGCTGGTAAGGGGATAGAAAAGGTTTTTCTCCAGTCCCAGGTTTCAGCTTCTTGGCTTCATTATCTCTTTCCAGCTTCTTTTGTTGGGCCTTTAATTAAGGTTCTTTTTTATGTCTTAGGAAAGATCACCTGGTTAAAAAGAAGGAAGAGGCTCCACTGGTCCAGAGCCCATCTGCAGGTTGGGAGGGAGGGACAGACAGACAGACAGACAGAGACACAGAGAGAGACACACACAATGTGAGTGATTAAGTGAGTGAGTGACTGAGTGAGTGAGTGAGAGACAGACAGACACACACAAACACACATACACACAGAGTGACAGAGAGAGAGGAAGGGAGGGGAGAGAGATAGAGAGAGAGGGAGGGAGAGAGCTTTCCTGCTCTCAAAAAGATGAGCAGGGTTGAACCTGACTAATAATTGGAGGGGAACCCACCTGGGAATCTCAGTACTGTATATTTAATAGGAAAATATTAAAAATTGTCCAAAAGCAACAATGACAATTTCCATACTACTGCTAAGAAAATTGCGACACATCAATAAAATTATAGGAACTGAGTTTAACTCAAGAAAAACTTTTCTAAAGGTAGACAGTCATATAACAATTCCGCAATTCTGAAAGAACAAGCTTGTTCTATATGAAATTTAATGCTACAGCAGAATGAAGTAACACTGAAGATAAGTGCAGCTAGTCCTCAATGCATGACCACAATTGAGCCCAAAATTTATGTTAAGTGAGAAATTTATTGAGTTTTGCCCCATTTTACAATTTTTCTTGCCACATTTGTTAAGTGAAAAAAAAGTTTTTTAATCAACCCCCCCCCCCCCCCCCCCGTCAATGGTGTCCCTCTTTACCAATGTTAAAATCTGGTCACCTTAGACTAGAACTCACCATCTCCTAGTGATTGCCCCAAAGTCACCCAGCCAGATTTCATGGTCAATTTTGGGACAAGAACTTCCTGTCAGGCCTGCAGCAATATTCCTTTTGGATCTTTGGCCTGCCACACTTTCTATTATTCTATTATGCATTTTCTATTGTGGGAAAACGGGAGAGGGGATTGTACAGACTTAGAAGATATGTAGCCCAAACAAAATTTCTTTCTAGAAAGCCAAGGTCATCCTTTGTCTTTGTACCTCTGCACCTGACCAGAACAGGATGGGTGGAACTGCCAGCATGGCAGTAGGAGATTGGACTTGTGGGTGTGGGGGCAAGATCTTGAACTTTCAACTGGGTGGGAAAACCAGGAACCTTTCAGATTCAGGTTTTCCCAGATGTGCCAACATGGCTCTCTTAATAAATTGGAACTTTGAGCAATATTTTGCCTTGGACTCTGATTTAATTTTGGATGCTATTTGGAACCCTGACACTCATCATCTCCTAGTGATTGACCCAAAATCATCCAGCCAGATTTCATGGTTAAGGTGGGACTAGAATTCACCATCTCCTAGTGATTGGCCCAATGTCACCCAGCCAGATTTCATTGTTAAGGCGGGACTAGAACTCACCATCGTCTACTGATTGGCCAAACTCACCCAGCTGGCTTTCATTCCTAAGGCAGGACTAGAACTCACTATCTCCTAGTGATTGGTCCAAATTCAACCAGGCAGATTGCATGCCTATGGTGGAACTAGAACTCACTGTGTCCAAGTGATTAGGTCACAGTCAACCAGCTAGCTTTCATGCCTAAGCCAGGGCTAAGTTGTGGGGGGCAGTAGGATTGACTTTTAATTAATCAACCACCTCCCGTGTGATACACCCCCATTGGGTCCTCAAGGCATCAGGCAGATCCAGGTCTTAAGGCTTCTGTGGAAATCAGAAGGGTGGAAGCCGATCTCAACTCAGGGGGAGGGGTGTGCTATTCCAAAGGGCAGGGGCCACAGCCAGTGGTGGAAAAGATGTTGAGACTCTAGAAAGAGTGCAGAGATGAGCAACAAAGACAATTAGGGGACTGGAGGCTAAAACATATGATGAACGATTGCAGGAACTGGGTATGTCTAGTTTAATGAAAAGAAGGACTAGGGGAGACATGATAACAGTATTCCAATATCTCAGGGGCTGCCACAAAGAAGCTATTCAAGCTATTCTCCAAAGCATCTGAGGGCAGGACAAGAAGCAATTGATAGAAACTAATCAAGGAGAGAAGCAACTAAGAACTAAGGAGAAATTTCCTGACACTTAGAACAATTAACCAGTGCAAAAACTTGCCTCTGGAAGTTGTGAATGCTCCAACAGTGGAACTTTTTAAGAAGATGTTGGATAACCATTTCTCTGAAGTGGTGTGGGGCTTCCTGCCTAAGCAGGGGGTTGGACTAGAAGACTTCCAAGGTCCCTTCCAACTCTGTTATTCTATTCTATTCTAAGTTGGATCTCTCTTTGATCATCTTCCATTTGTTACATCTTATCCTGCCTTCTGGTGCTTTGGAGAGCAGGGGAATCCCCTCTTCTCAAGTACCAGAAGAATGCTATTATATTATCACCCCTGGTATCCTTCTCTTCATTAGACTTAGACATACCTAATTCTGTTTCAACTTCTGACTTCCCTTTCAAATTCTGATCATAGACGGGGATATTTTTAAACGTCAGATTCTAAGGCCTGCATGCTTTAAGTCTGGGCAGAATGACTGAACTGATGTTTCCATTTTAGGTCTGCAGCAGCATCAAAGCCCTCTGTAAAATTTTAAATGTCATTCTTGCTGGCTTTCTCACGCGATCCCAGTAGGGTGTAGGGAAAGCTGTGCTGTTTAGTAAGAAGAGATGCGTTACACAGCAAGTGATAGTTCCTTGCAGGTCAAAGCACCTTCTATCTATCACTTCTATCATGATAACCATGTCAGTTATTTTTAGTTTCTCCTAAGGTAAAGGTTCCCCTTGCACAGATGTGGTAGTTGTTCCTGACTCTAGGGGACAACGATCATATCCGTTTCAAAGCTGAAGAGGCAGTGCTCTCCAAAGACATCTCTGTGGTCATGTGGCCAGCATGACTAAACGCCGAAGGTGCACCGAGCACTGTTCCCTTCCCACCAAAGGTAGGCCCTATTTTTCTACTTGCATTTTTTAATGTGCTTTCGAATGGCTAGGTTGGCAGAAGCTGGGACAAGTAACAGGTGCTCACTCCATTATGCGGCACTTGGGATTCAAACCGCCAAACTTTCTGATCAACAAGCTCAACTTGTCCTGTTACTTAGCCACTGAGCCAGGGGTTTTTCAGGATCAGGAATCTGCTTCATGCCTTTTTGGAGAAGCCTAGATCAGAACACGTGTGCATTTGTGCACTTGCCCTCCGCTCATGAAAGTGGAGCTTCATGCATGCGTTCTTGTCCATTTCTCCCGCAGCCCGGTTTCAAACAGGCCCGGTAGTGGGTCATGCCTTGGGATTGGGGACCTCTGTACTAAGGGATTCATCCCCAGCTAACATTTATCCGGAGTTGCAAAACAAGTCAAATGGCTTCCAGGTTTCTTAGTGTTACTTTACATTCCCTAATTGTTTCCCCAAGGAAACAATTGACCATTTAACAAAAGTGTGGTGTCATAATGCAAGCAAGGGCACCGGAGCCAAGAATGAAATAAACATCTTGTTTTCCCCTTCATTTGGCTATAAATAACAGTTAATGCAAGCATGATGTAATCTGATTTTACAGTAATGAAGGCTCCTGGGGGGGGGGGGTTGTTGGATCAGCCCCAAGGCTTGCTGAAAGCCTTAGAACCTCTGCAGCTTCACCACTGCAATTGCCCAGAAGGCAGTTTCCCATTCGGGCCCAAACTGTGAGAACCTCTAGTCGATAGAACATAGAATAATGGGATTGGAAATGCCTTGGAGGTCTGTGATAACCCACAGCTGGGCATGAAACAGAGGTTGGTTCCTACCAGTTCGCACCTATTCGGTAGAACCAGTTCGTCAAATCTACCAAACCAGTTAGAAGAGGTTCCACCAGTGGACCCGGAAAGCAGGCCACAATTACAGAAGAGGTTCCCAAAATTTTTGAAACCCACCACTGGTCCTTGGATATGATTATTCTACACTATCATGCTCATATTTATAAAACTCAGTGCCTCTGTGAAAGATAAGGATGACTACTGCATTTGTGGTACAATCAGAACAGTGTGTGTGTTGAAGTTGTTTTAACGCAAACCAAAGATGCCTTTTAAAAAACAAGTTTACATCATATTCTTATGTATGCCAGTGCTGTGTGTGAGGTAATTTAAGGTGGTTCTGACAAGTGTTGTCGGCATCTTCATATCCAGTCACATGGGTGGCAAGCCACTCCCATCCGGTCACATGGGCGGCAAGCCACTCCCACAAAGGAGGCCACACCCACAGAGTAGGTTCGAACAATTTTTGAAACCCACCACTGGCATGAAAGCAATACAGCCAGAGTGAAAGCTTAACTCCCTTTTATTGCTCCAACTCCCCCTCCTCCCAATTTCCTGTATAAGTCCAAGAGCAACGTGTTCTGACTTAGGCTTCCTGATAAAGCATAAATCACCTGCTTAGTCCCAAACATCCCTCTTTTATTTAAATGGCTGTGAATTATGGTCATTCACAGCCTGTAATGATTCACAAACAGTCTGTGAAGACTCTGACAGATGTCTGCCAAAGTCGTTCAGAGTAATGCTGATAAGCACCCACCTTTATCTCCCTTGAAATGCTGCCAGAGACCTAAATGTCAATTAGTTTTGCAAGGCCAAATGGAGCACAGAGTCAAACGGAGCTTCTTGGAATTTGACCCGACCAGAATGAACTAATTTCTTCCTGCAAAGGCTCATGTCCATTTGCTCTTCTTTTATGTCTTATGGGAGGGGCCAGTCATCTCTAAGCCTTACTCCCGAGTCGCGCTTTTTGCCTTAACTGTTCTTGCCTTCTGGCAGCTCTGCACATGCACCCACTGGGAACAGGCTCCCCTTGTTGCTCTGCCTTACTGATGTCAGCCTCCGGAGGCTCCAGAGGCAACACATCATTACCAGATAGCCTTGCCCCTCTCTCTGTCTCTGATGCAGAGCCTTCGTTCGAGTCTTCCACAGACTCCAGGACTGACCCATGTTCCTCCCCAACCTCCTCACTTTCTGACTCTGCTGCCAGCTCTGCAGGCCACCGGCAGACCACAACACAATGCTCCACACACACACACAAACACACCTCCACTAGTTCCTGGCTGCTGTGAGTCCAGAGGAGCACCCAGGTGTAAGAGCAGACAGTTCAGGGAACTTGGTTCCAGGGAGTCTTCATCACACAGAGGGGTCGCTGGGGCTGCAGCACAGTATATGGCTGGCTGGAAACTTCAATTCCCAGAAATCTCCATCCAGCCATATACACATAGAGATTCTTGTCCTATACCAATCCAGAGAAGTGGCTTTCTGGTCTCTATTAAAGTAGGATGTAAAGTGAGATTTGGACATTAAGTGTGAAACCTACTGGGTCAGGCTGGACAGCCTCTCGGGGACCCTTTACTTCTATATTAAAAAGCCACATAGGCAGAGTTGCAGCTTGCAAAAGAACAGGAAGCAAGTGTCTAACCGCAGAGTTCAATAGTCTCACAAGACCACAAGGGTCAGTTAAAGTTCGTTTAGAGACATGTACTCAGTACCTATGACCCAAGACAAAAGGAGAAGACCCCATCTCCTTATAAGGCTTTCTCCTCAAGGTAACCAATAAGAAATGAATTAAGTGTTTCCGTGTTATGCTGCCTTTGAGAATGTATAAGAACGTGTGCTTTGATGTTGAAGGTTAAAGAGCCGAGGTGGCGCAGTGGTTAAATGCAGCACTGCAGGCTACTTCAGCTGACTGCAGTTCTGCAGTTCGGTTGTTCAAATCTCATCGGCTCAGGTTGACTCAGCCTTCCATCCTTCCGAGGTGGGTAAAATGAGGACCCAGATTGTTGGGGGCAATACGCTGACTCTGTAAACCGCTTAGAGAGGGCTGAAAGCCCTATGAAGCGGTATATAAGTCTAACTGCTATCACTATTGCTATTTTTCAGAATTTGCAATGTTAGCTATTTCGCTAACTTTCTGAACCTGGCTGCCAAATAAACTTTTCCTGTATCCTGAGAAGTCTAAAGCTTGTCATTTTCTGCAACACTATAGGAAACCTCCAGTGTTGGAGCATTCACAACTTCCAGAGGCAAGCCATTCCACTGATTAATTGTTCTCTCTATCAGGAGATTTCTCCTTAATTCTAGGTTGGGTCTCTCTCTAATGATCCTCCACCTGTTGCATCTTCTCTGTAAAGAGCTATGAAGGCAATGGAGGAGATTTGTACTTTCAGACTTAGAAGATTCTGTAAATTGTAACCTACAATAAAGCAGAATTAACTCGGGGGGGGGGGGTCCTATCTGGGCAAGGCTGAGAAGAGCAGAATAAATTGGTAGATGTATAGGGGACTAGAGAAGAGAGAAGCTCTTAGCTGTCTAGAGGTACTGAATTGAAATTCGTCCTTTGGCTGCAGAAAAACCACCATTGACTGTAACTCAAGTTGAAATGGAAATTCCCATCATCTCAATTCAATTCAAACCTTTTATTGTCATATAGTACAACTATGTGCACAATGAGATTGGCTGAGCCTCCCTTCATGTACTTGCCCCCAACACAACACAACTCACAGTAGAAGACAAAAAATCCCTGGCCCAGTGAATCCTATTAACTAACACCCAGCCCATTTTAAAAAAAAACTTTTATTTTATTTATGCAAACTTCACATCTTTGCAACACATTACACTTATTTTACATATCTGTTGTGATTCTTCTATCTGTACATATAAGTCTTGTATAGCTATAACTATATATATGTGTTTGTGTGTGTGTATGTGCATTTATATTATTTCATACATCTTTTTTCTTAATTCTATATATAACATTCTATATATTCTATGTATAACAACCTTTATTACATTTGAATCGTTTGGCATCAATTTCCTATTATTTATTTGCTACAGTCTATTTTGTATTTCTATCTTTTAATCATTTTCCAGTTTTGTAGTTGCTTTTTTAATTTGTTGATCTTCCTTCCTTCCTTTTTTGCTTTCTTGCTTCTCCCCCTCCCCTCTTTTCCTCTAGCCAATTATATCATAAATCCCATACAGAGCAATATATTCAGATTCTTCTTTCTCTTTTAATTCTTTCGTGAGCCTATCCATCTCTGCACATCCCAATATTTTTTTTATTACGTTTTCTTCTGTTGGTGTGTAATTATTTTCCCAGTTTTGTGCGAACGTAATTCTCACTGCCGTGATTATGTGTAGAATTAAGTATCTAATTTTTTTTTTCATAATCTCCTTTTATAATTCCTAACAGAAATAATTCCGGTTTTAGTTCAATTTGGTGCGTGGTAATCTCCTCCAGCCAATCTTTTATTTTTTTTCCCAATATTTTTTTCACAGATGTGCACATCCACCACATATGGGAGTATGTTCCTTGTTGTTGGTTGCATTTCCAACAGATAGGTGAGCACTCCGGGAACATTCTCGCTGGTGGGAGATGCCAAGATGTTCTACAGATGGCATTTCCCACCAGCGAGAATTGCGAAAATGTTGCCAGCCCTATTGCACCATGTGGACTTATTGCACATCGCACCAGCCCCGCAAGTCAATCGTACTATGTGGTTATAGAGTTCAGGAGTCTAACAGCCCATGGATAGAAACTGTTCTTCAGCCTGTTTGTGCGGCTACCTATGCTTCTATATCTCCTTCCCGACGGTAGGAGGGTAAAGAAGGGCCGTCCAGGGTGTGAGTCATCCCTGAGGATTTTCCTCACTCTTCTAAGGCAGCGAGCCCTAGTGATCTCGTCTAGTGGTATCAGGGGGCAGCCCACGATGTTTTGTGCTGTACTCACCACCCTCTATATTTTCTTTCTATCTGCAGCTATCAAGGCAGTATACCATATTCTAGCAATACTAAGAGTTACTGTGGCAGATTAAGCAAAATAGCTATTGCAAAAAAAATATAGACATCTCTTTTAGAACCACAGAATCATAGGGATGGAAGGGACCTTGAAGGTCTTCTGGTCCAATCCCCCTGGGCCCAAGGCAGGAGTTCTGATACCATCCCAGACAAATGGTTGCCCAGTCTTTTTCTTGAAAATCTCCAGAGATGTTGCATCCACAACTTCCGCTGGCAAGTTGTTCCACTGATTGATGGTTCCTACTGTCAGAAAAATCCTCTTTATTTCCAGGTTGAATCTCCCACTAACAAGCTTCCACCCATGGTTTCTTGTCCAGCTAGGGAGAATAAATTGACTTTTGGGGTATGGGGGTTTCCTGTGGCAGGCCTTCAAGTATTTACAATGATAGCTTTTCCTTGGCAGTTAATCTAGCTCAGGGGTATCAAACTCAAGACCCGGGGGCCAGATCTGGCCCACAGGTTGCTTAAATGTGACCTGCAGGACCACCCTGGAAACAGTGAAGGACCAGCCCACAGTGCCTTGGCCAGCAAAAATGGAGCTCAATAAGGCTGCGGCCCAACTGAGCTCCGTTTTCGCTGGCAGAGGGTTTCAGGGGGTCATTGCAGCCAAAAACGGAGCTCCCAAGGGCCACGTATAGCTCTCCAGAGCTCCATTTTCACTGGCAGAGCATTGCAGATTTTGACATCCCAGTCAAAAACAGAACTCCCGAGGGCCACGTGTGGCTCTCCAGAGCTCCATTTTTATTGGCAGAAGGTTGCAGCTGGCGGAAGGTTGCAGGAGGCCATCCCAGACAAAAATGGAGCTCCCAGGGGCCACATGTGGCTCTCTAGAACTCCATTTTCACTGGCAGAGAATTGCAGGAGGCCATCGCAGCCAAAAACTGAGCTTGTGAGCCCATTTTCGCTGGCAGAATGCTCAGGCCACCCCAGGAATCGCCAACATGAGTGACATCAAGCTGGCCATGCCCACCCAGGCCCCCTGAGGCCAAACACAACCCTGATGCGGCCCTCAAGGAAATTGAGTTTGACACCCCCGATATAGCTAAATAATCACCCCTGAATCAGTGCAGCAATCATTTAAAATTCACTTTTTTACATGCTACAACACAGTTTGTCAATAGCGACAAGTATTAAAAAGAGAGAATCAAGTTTTTTTTTTTAAAAAATGGGCAAATTCTGAAAAGTATACGTGTATTTTCATGAAGAAGAGCATACAAAGTAAGCATATTGCAGCCCAAAATTACCTGAAAATATAGATACAATTTTTATGCAGCTTACTAAAAGAAAAAAGTGCAGAATCAGGATGCGATAAAATGTATAAGGCTGGAAAAATGAGATAATCAGCAAAAATGAACTGGAATGATTTGTCCACCTCTGCTCATAAGATTACTTTTCGTAAGCCATTCTGCCTCTTACCCCAACTGTTCTAAAGTCTTCTGGGTCAATTATCCATGATATATATATTTGTTCTTTTATTTGCTGTTTTTATTATTTTTACTAAGTAATGCTGCTTTTAAAATTCCCCCCTTGTCCTTTGGTATTTCTTTTTTACTTAACGGTGCACTTTAATATGAAAGGAGAAGTGGAAAAGGAAAAGCAAAGAGAAGAATATCTTAATGGAGGGGAAAAAACAGGATATTAATCTCAGGTGAGTCTGCCTTGGCCTCCGAAGATGACTTGTCTTTTAAAATAAGCCAAATATAAATGGGGGGAGGGATTTCTCCCTAAGAAACCTGGGTATAGACAGCATCATTCATATGTAATACTGATACTATTATTAATAATAGCATCAATATAATTTTAGAAGATGGACAGAAGGATGGACTTTCAGATAGATAGATAGATAGATAGATAGATAGATAGATAGATAGATAGATAGATAGATAGATAGATAGATAGATAGATAGATAGACAGATGAGAGAGAGATGATAGGTTGATGATAGATAGAAAATAGGAGAGAGAGAGAGGTATGATAGGTTAATAATTACAGGTAGACAGATGATAGATGATAGATGATAGATAGATAGATAGATAGATAGATGATAGATAGATAGATAGATAGATAGATAGATAGATAGATAGATAGATAGATAGATAGATGAGAGAGATATGATAGGTTGATGATGATAGACGGACAGACGGACAGATGGACGGACAGACGGACAGACAGACAGACCAATAAAGGAGAATATTGGTAGCTCAGGGTTGAAATGAGGGTCCTTGGTGTTCTCTGAACTTGCTTGTTTTCTTGCAGACATTTCATTACCGTAACTAGCTAACATCATCAGTGCTAGCAATGACTAGCACTGATAATGTTAGCTAGGTAGGGTAATGTAACATCAAGAAACAAGCAAGCTCAGAGAACACCAAGGACCCTTCAGATAGACAGATAAACAGATAGACAGATAGACACATAGATAGACAGATAGACAGACAGACAGATAGATAATCATATAAATAATGGTATATAAATTCTATAGGACCTTCTGCTTGAGCAAGGGGTTGGTCTAGAAGGTCTCCAAGGTCCCTTCCAACCCTATTATTTTCTATCTTCTTCTATATGATTGGTTCACAAATGTCACGAGGCAATGCGCTCGTGGGTGATTAAAACTTCATTTTCTTCCATCGTCTTCCTTTCTTCCCTTTTCAACCAGTGAAAAGCAACATCAACCAATCCCCTTTATTCCCTAAAGTTTCAAGATTCACTTCTTAAGACTTTTTCTAAAAGTTAGCAGGAGGTTGAGTAGGACTGGGGAAAGGAAGAAAACCAAAGCTGTCTCCGGGGGTCACTTTACCTGCAGAACACATACATTTTTGTTTTCCCCAGTCATTAAGGAACACCATTCCAGGCCTCTTGCCTTGATTATCTCTTTGCCTGACTGTTTACTTTGTTGTCGTCTGATCAATTCCGAAGAAGCATCCTAGTTTTGGAAGACTTGGGTTGAAATGAAAATCGAATGGCCCTGACAACACAAAGCCATTTGCCGATTGGACAAAACAAAGACGTGTGTGTGTGTGTGTGTGTGTGTGTGTGTGTGTGTGTGTGTGTGTTTTGTTTGTGTGGGGTTTGAAGAAAGAGTTCCTGCAGAGAGCTAGTTTGCCTCTAAGAGCCAATGTTCAAGAATTCACCCTGGGTAGCAGAACTCACTGGAGAAGAGCTGGGAAAGATGGAGGGCAAAAGAAGAAGGGGACGACAGAGAATGAGGGGGCTGGATGGAGTCACCGAAGCAGTCGGGGTGAGCTTAAATGGACTCCAGAGGATGGTAGAGGACTGGAAGGCCTGGAGGAACATTGTCCATGGGGTCAGGAAAATTCGGACATGACTTCATAACTAAGAACAACAACAACAACATAGAAAAGATGATAGATAGATAGATAGATGATAGATAGATAGATAGATAGATAGATAGATAGATAGATAGATAGATAGATAGATAGATAGATAGATAGATAGATAGATAGAAGATTGGAAAGATGGACTGCAAGGCAATCAATTTTAGCAATAGTTAGGCTTATATGCCGCTTCATAGGGCTTTCAGCCCTCTCTAAGCGGTTTACAGAGTCAGCATATTGCCCCCAACAACAATCTGGGTCCTCATTTTACCCACCTCGGAAGGATGGAAGGCTGAGTCAACCTTGAGCCTGGTGGGATTTGAACAGCCAAACTGCTGAACTGCAGTGCTGCATTTAACCACTGCGCCACCTCGGCTCTTAATCAAACCAATCATTCTAGAGGAGATCAACCCTGACTCTCTAGAAGGCCAGATCCCGAAGAGGAAACTCAAAGACTTTGGCCATCAAATGAGAAGGAAGGACTCCCTGGAGAAGAGCCTCATGCTGGGAAAGACTGAGGGCAAAAGAAGAAGGGGACAGCAGAGAATGAGATGGCTGGATGGAGTCACTGAAGCAGTCGGCATGAGCTTCAATGGACTCCAGGGGATGATAGAGAACAGGCCTGGAGGAACGCTGTCCATGGGGTCGCGATGGGTTGGACACGACTTCGCAACTAACAACATCAAGCAGAACACAAAGCTGTTGTCAGGCCTGGAAGCCACCTTTTGCATTGGGCCTTCAGGCCTGCCACATTTAATGCTGTGGGGAGGGGAGGGGGGTTATATGGAGTATGGGAGCTCTATAGTCTAAATAACATTCCTTTCTCAGAGAGTCAAGGACAGCTTACCCTGCACCTGGAGTGGTGTGACTGGGACGCATCTCCAGGTTTGGATAGTTCAGGATTGAACTCCAGACTGTGGGCAGAGTCAGTCTGCAATATCATATTCTAACCACTGCACCACCAGGGCTGCTAATGCACCGTTTTATAGTTCTTTTACAGCCCTCTCTAAGCGGTTTAGAGTCAGTTCCTTATTTTACCAGTCTCAGAAGGATGGAAAGCTGAGTGAACCTTGAGCCTGGTGAGATTCGAACTGGCAAATTGCAGGCAGCCGGCAGTCTGCAGAAGTAGCCTGCAGTACTGCACTCTAACCACTGCGCTGCTGCAGCTCTTAATAATGGTACTTAATAATAGAATAGAAGAAGCAAAGCTTATAGCCATGTCCCCACCTTTTGGGCACCAGGGACCGGAGGGGGCGTGGTTTCATTTGCTCCCTGCGTCCTGGGGATGGGGCTTCACTTGTTTGCACAGCCCGGATTCTGGCATGCCACAGACTAGTGCTGGGCTACAGACCGGAGGTTGGTGACCCCTGGCTTACAGAATACCCCCAATTCACATACTACTTCTTCACAGTCTTAAATAATTTAGAAGAATAAGAGATGTAATGAAACATTTTGTTAGAAATGTGCCTTTAGCAAACTTCTTGCCTGTATCATTGGTCATTTTCCAGTTTTCTAATTCACAAGTCACTCCTAGCATCCATCCATCCATCCACCCACCCACCCACCCACCCACCCAACCCAACCCAACCCGTCCGTCCATCCGTCCGTCCGTCCGTCCATCCATCCATCCATCCATCCATCCATCTTTCTATTTCTTTATCTATCTATCTCTCTATCTCTATCTCTATCTCTATCTATCTCTATATCTATCTATCTATCTATCTATCTATCTATCAATTTCTCTATCTCTCTATCTCTCTATCTCTATCTATCTCTATCTATCTCTCCCTCTATCTCTATCTATCTCTCTATATATCTCTATATCTCTCTATATCTATCTATCTATCTATCTATCTATCTATCTATCTATCTATCTACCTACCTACCTACCTACCTACCTACCCACCCACCCACCCACCCACCCACCCACCCACCTACCTACCTACCTACCAACCATCTATCTATCACCAAGAGCTGTGGTGGTGCAGTGGTTAGAATGCAGTACTGCAGGCTACTTCTGCTGACTGTTGACTGCAGGCTACTTTGGTAGTTCAAATCCCACCAGGCTCAAGGGTCTCAGCCTTCCATCCTTCCGAGGTGGGTAAAATGAGGACTCAGATTGTTGTGGGCAATAGGCTGACTCTGTAAACAGCTTAGAGAGGGCTGTAAAAGCACTATGAATCGGTACATAAGTTTAAGTGTTCTTGCTATCTATCTACTTCTTTTATGTATCATATTGATCTATCATTGTCTGTCTTTCTGTCTGTCTATCTATCTATTTATCTACACACATATAAGCACAAATACACATACACACATATATAAGTTTGATGCTAAATAAATATACCAATTGCCACATAAGCCAAACAAAACAAAAAAAGGGGGAGGGGAGAAAATCACGCTATATTTAGTGCTTAAGCATTGGCAGATGGTTCGCAAGGGCTACATTTTAATGACAATAAATCTTTATTGGTTTGTAACTACATAGTCATTTGATGTTCCGCCTTGGCACTTTAAACCCACTTAAGCAATCCAAACGTAATTATCACTCATTTAGTCTGCCCTGTGGTTTAAGAAGCAAACTCGATTGTGTATTTGACCTGTAATATCTTATTACCCTCTGTCTAATTCTCATTGTCATGTAGTTAGCTGGGACCGACTTCTCTTTGCAGGAGAGGCACATGATTCCCGTCAGAAGTTCTCCACTTGCATAGCAAATCCACTCCTTGGGCCTGGAGCGTGCATATAATTAAGCAGGGGTCTTGAGGTTTGCACACTACGACTTCCCTTTGCCCGTTCAAGCATGCAATTGGCATGCATAGGGGCTGACTCTCCTAGACCTTAGATGGCCTGACAGCAGCCCAAGTTCCACATTATTATGTGCCAGCATTTATAGATAGTTGGCTTCTCAAATTAATTCTTTTTTTTCCATACTTGCAAGATGGGCCCATTTGTAAAGGGGCTTCGTAGCCATTTTTTAAGCAAACACTAGACCATGTTCAAAGACACCCCTGCCTAGAAGAATAGAATGGCAATAGCATTTAGACTTATATATTGCTTCACCATGCTTTCTGAGCAGTTTACAAAGTCAGCCTATTGCCCCCAAGAAACTGGGTCGTCATTTTACTCACCTCGGAAGGATTGAAGACCAAGTCAACCTTGAACCAGGTGGGATTTGAACTTCCAAAAAAGCCGGAATTAATCGCAGTCAGCCGGCAGTCAGCAGAAGTAGCCTGCAGTACTGCACTCTAACCACTGGGTCACCTAGTGGCAATCTATAGATATAGATAGATGGGTGGGTGGGTGGGTGGATGGATGGATGGGTGGATGGGTGGATAGATAGATAGAATGGTTGGTGGATGGATGGATGGATGGATGGATGGATGGATGGATGGATGGATGGATGGATAGATAGATAGATAGATAGATAGATAGATAGATAGATAGATAGATAGATAGATAGACAGACAGACAGATAGATAGTGATAGCAAACTTACAGTATATACCACTTCACAGTGCTTTACAGCCTCTCTAAGCAGTTTACAGAGTCAGCCTCTTGCCCCCAACAATCAGGGTACAATTTTTCCCACCTCAGAAGGATGGAAGGCTGAGTCAACCTTGAGCCTGGTGGGATTTGAACTGCTAAAGTAGCCTGCAGTAAATCACAGTCAGCAGGCAGTCAGCCTGCAGTACTGCACTCTAACCACTGGGTCACCGAGTGGCAATCTATAGGTATAGATGGATGGAAGGATGGATGGATGGATGGATGGATGGATGGATGGATGGGTGGGTGGGTGGGTGGGTGGGTGGGTGGGTGGGTGGGTGGGTAGGTGGGTAGGTGGGTAGGTGGGTGGATGGATGGATGGATGGGTGGATAGATAGATAGAATGGTGGGTGGGTGGGTGGGTGGGTGGATGGATCGATGGATAGATCGATGGATGGATCGATGGATGGATCGATGGATGGATCGATGGATGGATCGATAGATCGATAGCAATAGCAGACTTACAGCATATACCACTTCATAGTGCTTTTATTTTTATTTTTTTTAAGATTTTTATTAACAAATATGTAAAATACACACACACAAAATTTAGACGTACACCACATTTACACAATCATAGTTCTTTTATAGCCCACTCTAAGTGGTTTACAGAGTCAGCCTCTTGCCCCCAACAATCTGGGTCCAATTTTACCAACCTCAGAAGGATGGAAGGCTGAGTCAACATTGAGCCTGGTGGGATTTGAACTACTAAAGTAGCCTGCAGTAAATCACAGTCAGCCAGCAGTCAGCAGAAGTAATTTTTTACTTATTTGAGTGCCAAACTGGCAGTAATGCCAGTAGCAACCCACCCCTTGGTCCAACCCCCTGGTTAGGCAGGAAACCCTCCCCCAGACAAATGGTTACCAATCTCCTCTGAAAAACCTCCAGTATTGAAGCCCCCACAACCTCTGGAGTCAAGTTGTTCCACTGGTTAATTGTTCTCACTGTCAGAAATTTCTCCTGGAATTTGGTGCTTGAGATTTGGGGGGGGGGTGAAACTTTGATTTTGGATTCCATTGATTAGATAGATTTGTTGATATAAAAATGGCTAGTTTGTTCTATTATGTAAAAGTAAAAAATTGAGGTTGGATGCTACTACTATCTTATTCTACTGCATCAAAGGGAGTTGAAAATCAACGTCTTTTCTTTCTTTTCCCCCTTTACATTAGATTAGATTAACAGAGTTGGAAGGAACCCTATAGGTCATCTAGTCCAACCCCCTGCCCAAGCAGGGAACCCTACGCTCTTCTTTTCTACACTCTTCCTTTCCCTTTTCCCTTCCCTATATTTCCTATTTTTGTTTTATATTATAAACTAATAAAAAAGACAATTTGAAAAATTAAATGAATTAAATTTTTAAAAAAGAAAGAAAGAAATTTCTCCTTCGTTCTAGGTTGGATCTCTCCTTGATTCGTTTCTATCCATTGCTTCTTGTCTTGCCTTCTGCTGCTTTGGGGAATTGGTTGACCCCTTCTTCTTCTTGGCAGCCCCTCAAATATTGGAACGCTGCTATCATGTCACCCCTAGTCCTTCTCTTCGCTCGACTAGGTGTACCCAACATTTTGCTTGGGAACTGTATCTGCTACAGAAAGACCACTGATTTCTAAAAACTGCACACTGTGTACCAGGCCGCAGGCAACCTCAGAGGCAGAAGAGAACAATCAGTTCAATTCAGACAAGGCAGACTCAAAATGAGAGAGACAGAAGCGGAGGGTTGCTCAAAATTAGACAGATGATCATCAGACCACAGAAGAGAGGAAGGCGCCGACAGAAGAGAAATCAAAGAACAAATTTTGATCTCTGAAGCGGAAAGCTCAAATACAGGTGTAAGTCCTCAGCGTATGACCACAACTGTGCCCAAATGTTCTGTTGCTCAGTGAGACAGTTGAATTTTGCCCTGTTTTGCCACCTTTCTTGCTGCAGCTGCTAAGTGAACCACTGCTTGTTTAAATCAGAGCTTCAGAAGTTGTGGGAGCTTCACCCCTGGAGGCTTTCAAGAAGAGACTGGACTGACATCTGTCAGCAATGGTGTAGGGTCTTCTGCTTGGGTAGGGGGGGGGTTGGAATATATGACTTACAAGGTCCCTTCTGACTCTGTGAATCTGAATTTGTAAAGGAATGCAGCTTCTCCATTGACTTTGCTTGCTAGAAGGTTTGCAAAAGGGAATCACATGACAACCCACACACACCCCCGGGACACTGCAACTATCCTAAACAGGAGTCAGGTGTCAGGTGTCTGAACTCAGATCACGTGACCATACTGCAGGGGTCATAAGTGTGTCAAAATAGCAATAGACTTCTATACCACTTCATAATGCTTTGACAGCCTTCCCTAAGTGGTTTACAGAGTCAGCCTTTTGCCCCCAACAATCTGGATCCTCATTTTACCCATCTCTGAAGGATGGAAGGCTGAGTCAACCTTGATCTAGTGATCAAGGCACTCCTGGCAGTGGGCAGAGTTAGCTTGCAATACTGCATTCTAACAGGAAGGGAGGGAGGGCCATAGCAATAGCACTTAGACATATACAGTATACCGCTTCATAGTGCTTTTACAGCCCTCTCTAAGCGGTTTACAGAGTCAGCCTCTTGCCCTTAACAATCTCCTGGCAGTGGGCAGAGTTAGCTTGCAATGTAGCATTCTAACAGGGAGGGAGGGAGGGAGGGAGGGAGGGAGGAAGGAAGGAAGGAAGGAAGGAAGGAAGGAAAATAGCAATAGCACTTAGACTTATATACCACTTCTCAGTGCTCTTTCAGCCCTCTCTAAGTGGTTTACAGAGTCAGCCTCTTGCCCTCAACAGTCTGGGTCCTCATTTTACCCACCTTGGAAGGATGGAAGTGGAGTCAACCTTGAACCGGTGAGATTTGAACTGCCGAACTGCAGCTATGGTCATAAGTCGCTCTTTATAGGGTTGCTGTAACTCCAAATGGTCACTAAACATGCTGTTGTAAGTTGAGGACTTCCTGTACTTTGGCCAACAAATGAGAAAAAGAACTCATTGGAAAAGCCCCCTGATGTTGGAAAAGATTGAAGGCAAGAGGAGAAAGGGACTGCAGAGGATGGGATGGTTAGACACAATGAACTTGGGACGACTCAGGGAGAAAGTTGAGAGCTTGGGGTGCTATGGTCAGAGGTGGTAGTCAGCCAATTTCTGACCAGTTCTGGAGGACCAGTAGTGGAAATTTTGAGTAGTTCAGAGAACTGACAAATGCCACTTCTGACTCGCCCCGCCCCCAATCTATTCACTACCTTCCGAGTCCCAGCTGATCGGCTGGGTCTTCTTTTGTTGCCCTGCACAGGAGAACGGAGCTGGAAAGCAGGTTAGTGGGGTGGGGAGGGAATGGGGATTTTGCAGTATCCTTCCCCTGCTATGCCCAAAGAACCACTAGTTTAAAAAATTGAATTTTTTTTTGGGGGGGGGAATTGGGATTCAGCCAGTTCCCACCTATTTGGGAGATCCAGTTGTTAACTTTCTAAGCAGTTCGGAGAACCGGTTGTTGGAAGAAATCTCCTTTTAGTTTTTTTCCACTTTCCAGGGCTAATCCTGGAAGGAAGGAAGGAAGGAAGGAAGGAAGGAAGGAAGGAAGGAAGGAAGGAAGGAAGGAAGGAAGGAAGGAAGGAAGGAAGGAAGGAAGGAAGGAAGGAAGGAAGGAAGGAAACATTCTGGTGTTGTTTCCAGCTTCATCTTTATTGCCCTGCTTACAGAAACTGACTCTCTGGTTAACCTTTATTACATTGTCACAGCTAAAGTGAAGCACCCATCAACCTGAGTGACGTTGAGTTGGCCATGCCCACCTGGTCACATGACCACTGAGCCACACCTACCCAGCTGGTCATTAGGGCAGAGAACCGGATGTTAAATTATTTAAATCCCACCACTGCACCACTGGACATAAAGAGTCAGACGTGACCAAATGGCCCCCAAAAAGAGTTTCCTAAGTTCTAATAGGTCAATGTTGAGTAGAAAGCAAGACTGTCTCAAAACATCCGCATACAGCTGCATCCCGCAGGATGTAGGTACCCAGGTTATGCAATCTGGTTTGAATCATCAATTCCATGCCTTGAATGGAGTGGGTTTCAACTCTTTGATTAATGCATGGAGTTAATCCAGAATCAGTTTGATTAATATGGCTTGCAAGCGTGCATGAAAACCCACCAAATGATCAATCCACTCAATGGCGCACCATTCAATGTGATTATTTGAGGTTTAAAAAGGTTAGTTGGTTGAATTATGTTTGAATCAAAGCTCTGCATGTCCCGGACATTAATCTGAATTGCGTATTGACTCAGTTTAACCCACTTTTCTGAGTTTATCTGTCACGCACTGAACATAAAGGCAAAGGTTTCCCCTCTCCCGTGGGGTCCGAATCTAGGGGCTACTACCAGGGGTGGACTTCAAAAATTGCAGCAAGAGGTTTGCTGCCCCATTGGTGGGTGGGCATGGCCATGTTGGGCATCGCCTACTCGGCCTCCTGCACCACAGCAGATGGGGGGAGCATTTTTTACCCTCCCCAGGCTCTGGAGACTTTCCTCAAGCCTCTGGGAGGGTGAAAACTGCTTCCCTGGCCTCCGGAGGTCATCCAGAGGCCAGAAAAAGGCCTGTTTCCGGACTTCCAGAACCACTAGTAGGCCCATTCCCCCCATCCCTGAGCCTCCATGCGGACCCTGCACTTATGATGAATGGGCCATGTGGAGACTCCTTGTCGATCAGAAAGGTCCGCAATTTGGTGGTTCAAATCCCTAGCACTGGGTAACAGATTCAGCTCTGGTTACCTGTCCCAGCTTCAGTCAACCTATCAGTTCGAAAGCACATAAAAATGGAAGTAGAAAAATAGGAACCATCTTTAGTAGGAAGGTAACAGTGTTCCATGCTCCTTTGGCATTTAGTCATACTGGCCCCATAAACATGGAGACATCTTCAGACAGCGCTGGCTCTTCGGCTTTGAAATGGAGGTGAGCACCCCCTGCCTAGAGTCGGGAACGACTAGCATGTATGTGCGAGGGGAAACCTTTAGTTTAATGAAAAGAAGGACTAGGGGTGACATGATAGCAGTGTTCCAATATTTGAGAGGCTGCCACAAAGAAGAGGAGTCAAACTATTCTCCAAAGCACCTGAAGGCAGGACAAGAAGCAATGAATGGAAACTAATCAAGGAGAGAAGCAACCTAGAACTAAGGAGGAATTTCCTGATGGGGAGAACAATTAACCAGTGGAACAACTTGCCTCCAGAAGCCATCACTGGAGGCTTCTAAGAAGAGGTTGGCCAACCATTGGTCTGAAATGATATAGAGTCTCCTCTATAGCAGAGGGTTAGACTAGAAGACCTCCAAGATTCCTTCCAACTGTGTTACTCTGTTATTCTGATTACCTCTACACATCAGAGGTGGTATTCAGACAGTACTGACAGGTCCTAGAGAACTGATAGCGGAAATTTTGAGTAGTTGGGAGAACCAGCAAATAGGCTGCCCCCGCCCCCGCTGCCTCCCAACCTCCCAACTGATCTTCTTTTGTTGCCCTGAACAGGAGAACGGAGCTGGAGAGCAGGTTAGTGGGGTGGGAAGGGAATGGGGATTTTGCAGCATCCTTCCGCTGGAGTGGGGAGGGAATGGGGATTTTACAGCATCCTTCCCCTGGAGAGAGAATGGAGATTTTGCAGTATCCTTCCCCTGGAGAGAGAATGGAGATTTTGCAGTATCCTTCCCCTGGAGAGGGAATGGAGATTTTGCAGTATCCTTCCGCTGGAGAGGGAATGGAGATTTTGCAGTATCCTTCCGCTGGAGAGAGAATGGAGATTTTGCAGTATCCTTCCCCTGGAGAGAAAATAGAGATTTTGCAGTATCCTTCCCCTGGAGAGGGAATGGAGATTTTGCAGTATCCTTCCGCTGGAGAGAGAATGGAGATTTTGCAGTATCCTTCCCCTGGAGAGAGAATGGAGATTTTGCAGTATCCTTCCCCTGGAGAGGGAATGGAGATTTTGCAGTATCCTTCCGCTGGAGAGGGAATGGAGATTTTGCAGTATCCTTCCGCTGGAGAGAGAATGGAGATTTTGCAGTATCCTTCCCCTGGAGAGAGAATGGAGATTTTGCAGTATCCTTCCCCTGGAGAGGGAATGGAGATTTTGCAGTATCCTTCCGCTGGAGAGGGAATGGAGATTTTGCAGTATCCTTCCGCTGGAGAGAGAATGGAGATTTTGCAGTATCCTTCCCCTGGAGAGAAAATAGAGATTTGGCAGTATCCTTCCCCTGGAGAGAGAATGGAGATTTTGCAGTATCCTTCCCCTGGAGAGAGAATGGAGATTTTGCAGTATCCTTCCGCTGGAGAGGGAATGGAGATTTTGCAGTATCCTTCCGCTGGAGAGAGAATGGAGATTTTGCAGTATCCTTCTCCTGGAGAGAAAATAGAGATTTTGCAGTATCCTTCCCCTGGAGAGAGAATGGAGATTTTGCAGTATCCTTCCCCTGGAGAGAGAATGGAGATTTTGCAGTATCCTTCCGCTGGAGAGAGAATGGAGATTTTGCAGTATCCTTCCCCCTGGAGAGAAAATGGAGATTTTGCAGTATCCTTCCCCTGGAGAGAGAATGGAGATTTTGCAGTATCCTTCCCCTGGAGAGAAAATGGAGATTTTGCAGTATCCTTCCCCTGCCATGCCCACCAAGCCATGCCCACAGAACTGGTATTAAAAGATTTCAAATCCCACCACTGCTACACTTAGCATATAATCAAACAGGCTGAGGTTTTACCATGTGCTGCACACAAACAAAAAGCAGCTAAAAAAAATCTACATTTTTACACTTTGGCACCTCTAAATGGCTCAGCGTGTTGGGAGTCCACGTTGGGTGCATAATATGCTGACATAAAGAAGTCAAAAGTTGACCACTTCCCCTCTTGTGCAAATATAGTTGTCGGTTCCTTGCAGCCAAAGGGACAAGGCTGGCCCTTCCTGATAAATGGCAGAAAGAAAAGAAAAGAAAAACTGCCAGAGATGCGTGGCTTTAAATCACAATCTGCAAAACCAACTTTGCTTCACCATCTGTCCTCAATCAATGAAAGCACATAGGGTCCATTTCATTACTGTCCGGCTCACCAATACTGAATTGAACCGCTCTGGGGTGATAGTTATGAATCATACATATCAAAATCAAATTATGCTCCCTGTGATTAAGATGTTCAATTTCGCAAAGACCAAAAGGATTGTCGGTGGAAAGAGCGTAACCCAATTAGTATTGAATGTACAGTACATTCCAACTAGTGAAACAAGATAATAAAAAACCCAGGCAGCGATTGTGGGAAGCAATTTGTATCCATTATAAGCGGTTCAAGCCAAGGATGTGCATGATCAAATTGCACAACTCAAGCAAAGCAGAGGAACACCTCCCGGACGGCAAAGTGGAAAAGCCTCCCTTCCGAATCGAGAGACACAATTTTAGGGGTTTGTTGATGGGATTTGGAAGTTCTTGGGAGGGGCGGCTAGGCAAAGGGTGATACCAAAACTGTGGACACCTGTACTTTCTGCCACTCGAGTTACCCTGCTGGTATTTTCACTGGATTGGAAGTGGCACAATGGATGGATGGAAGGATGGATGGACAGATTAAAGATTATACATGGAAAGGGAGGAAAGGGGAGAGAGGGAGGGCGAGGGCAAGGAGGAGGAGGGGAGGAGGAGAAGAAGAGGAGGAAGGAGGAGGAGAAGTAGAAGAAGAAGGGGGGAAGAGGAGAAGATGGGGAGAAGATGAGGAAGAGAAGAAAAAGGAAGAAGGAGGAGGGGAGGCGAGGAGGGAAGAGGAGGAAGAGGAAGAAGAGGAGGAGGAGGAGAAAGAGGGGGAGGAGGGGGAGGAGGAAAAGAGGAGGGTTAGAAGAAAGAGGAGGAAAAAGAAGAGGAGGAGGAGGAAGAGGAGGAGGAGGAGGAAGAAGAAGGAGAAGGAGAAGGAGAAGGAGAAGGAGAAGGAGAAGAAGAAGAAGAAGAAGAAGAAGAAGAAGAAGAAGAAGAAGAAGAAGAAGAAGAAGAAGAAGGGGAGGAGGAGGAGATGGGTAGAAAAAGAAATAGGAAGGAGGAGGGGGAGGGGGAGGAGGGGAGGAGAAGAAAGAGGAAGAGGAGGAAGAAGAGGAGGAAGAATAGGAGGAAAAGGATGGATGGATGGATGATAAAATCTTATAAATAGATGGGGTCACCTTGGGGCCCACACATACAGGAAGCCCCACATTCCCCATTGCTCCACATCTTTTACAAACTTGATCCCATGAAGGGAGCTTCAAAAGGAGCATCATGGAAGGTAGAAAGGGATAAGGAAAAGAGAAAAGCAATATTAGACCTCCTCCAATACCATTCCCAAGCCAGGTATCATCAGCACCAGCAGCAGCAACAGTGGTACCATCACCTGCTTAATCTAATCAGATCCCTTGAAACTGGAACCTGACAGACCAGATGGCATGGCCACCACCATAACTGTGGTGCTGGAGAAGACTCCCGCCAGTCCCTTGGACTGCAAGGCGAACAAACCAGTCAGTCCTAGAGGAGATCAATCCTGCCTGCTCTTTAGAAGGCCAGATCCTGAAAAGAAAACTCAAATCCTTTGGCCACCAAATGAGAAGGAGGAAGGACTCCCTGGAGAACAGCCTCATGCTGGGAATGATGGAGGGCAAAAGAAGAAGGGGACAACAGAGAATGTGGTGGCTGACTGGAGTTATCAAAGCAGTCAGTGTGAGCTTAAATGGACTTCAGAGGATGGTAGAGGACTGGAAGGCCAACATTGTCCATGGGGTCGCAATGGGTCAGACACGACTTCGCAAATAACAACAACTTCCTTTGCCTGGAGATCCATCAATTCTCCTTAGGGAAATCTCAGAGGACCAGTTCTTTCCTCTTTCCATTTGATGCATCCATTAATCATCTGAAAACCGAGCTTCGTTTCTCTGCCTTTCTCACTTCCACTTCCCCTTCTTTCCTTTTCTTTTCTTCTTCTCTTTCTTTTCTTCTTCCTTTGAGAAGCGCCCTTGGGGAAGGTCCAATCCTTGCCTTTGGCCATCCTGAAACTGACATCAGAAGCTTCAGGTGACCTTTTCTTAATGAAGTCCCAGAGTGACTGGTTGGAATTAGGTAGTCAAGTGCCATACTGCAATCAATAATCAATTCGGCTAAGTTCTTAAAGGCCTCAGTGCTCAGTCCCAAAGGATTGTCTTATGCCAATTGAAAAGCTGAACAGATTTTTCTGTTGCTACAGGAAAATTTAGTTACAAAAGAAATGTCAACTTAGGGCAGCAGGAATACGTATTTTAAAGACTGTACAGTGTGTAGGAGTCCTATTATTCTATAAGTAAAAAAATACAGAGAAATGGATTTTAGGGGGATATTTTATTGCCTTGGTTAGTTTTTGGTTTTGGAGGGGAACTATGTCAGCAGTTCAAATCCCTAGCACCGCGTAACTGAGTGAGCTCCCGTGACTTGTCCCAGTTTCTTCCAACCTAGCAGTTTGAAAGCACATAAAAAACGCAAGTAGAAAAATAGGGACCACCTTTGGTGGGAAGGTAACAGTATTCCATGCTCTTTCGGTGTTGAGTCATGCCGGCCACATGACCACGGAGACATCTTCGGACAGCGCTGGCTCTTCAGCTTTGAAACGGAGATGAGCACCGCCCCTAGAGTCAGGAACGACTAGCACATACTGTATGTGCAAGGGGAAGCTTTACCTTTAGAATGCATACAAATGTATTCCCTTATTCCCCTCTCCAACTGTGTTTGGCCTGAAAAAATCCCTAATTTGATAACCAAATCTGGTTAGGAAATTTAGTTTGAACTTCAGGAAGACTATTACATGATCCAAAATGGAAAAGTTTGACACCACCCACAATGGAGGAATGGTTGGTGAAGATGGTGGCATTTCCAGAGATGGTTATTCTCAGTGGTGATATGAGCAGCATATAAATGTAATCAGTTAATATCCATTTCAATTTCATAATTTAAGAAACGGACTTCTTTAATTAAAGAAAATATAATATCTAACAGAAATAACAGAATAACAGAGCTGGAAGGGACCTTGGAGGTCTTCTAGTCCAACCCCCTGCTTAGGCCACTTCAGACCACTGGTTGTTCAATCTCTTCTTAAAAGCCTCTAGTGATGGCGCACCCACAACTTTTGAAGGCAAGCTGTTCCATTGATTAATTGTTCTCACTGCTAGGAAATTTCTCCTTAGTTCTACGTTGCTTCTCTCCTTGATTAGTTTTCATCCACTGTTTTTTTGTCCTTCTGGTGTTTTGGAAAATAGGTTTATAATAAATCTACATTTATTTCTGACAGGAAATCTCTTAGGGCTTTTGTGCATGGAATGAGGGGGGGGGAAGCACTGGTGACTTGTAGTTTTGATGATTACAAAAATATTGGATAATAGGAGGGGGAGTGAGCTTTTTTGTAATTGCAGAGTAAATGATAACTTTGTAATTGTGCTTATATTGACTGCAAAGGAAATTGGAAGTTTCTTTCTACTTCTTTTTATTATTATTTTATTTCTGTAGGGTTTTTTTTTCCATTCTGTCTTCCTTCTGTCTACTTTGTATTAGTTTGTTAGGTTTTATGTTCTTGGTAAAACTTTTAATAAAAATATTACCACCACTCCCATCCCAAAAAAAGGAAAGTTAGTTTGAGAGAACCCATTAATACTAATGGAAAAGACATTGCTAATTTTTAGTGCAGGAGGACCTTGAGTGAGAATTAAAGAATAAACTCCTGCAATACCATTCAAAGTACATTAATTCTATCTGCGAATCAACGGATGTGGTCAACAGATGTGTGTGCCAGCCACACACAATCTCAGATGATCTGGGTTGTTTTTTTAAGAGTTTTATTATTTTTTTTAGTTACAAAAATAAACATTCAATCTTTCCTTAAGCAGTGTATCATCTGGGTGCAAACATCTTGGTGCAACATCGTTCCTCTTTTTGCCACATCTTTCAAATTCATACTAGCATTATTTCCCTAAGTTTAATATTATAATATATTGAGCATTTAAACGTTATGGAACTCTCCATTTTTCTTCTTAATATCTTCTAGTAATAATATCATACCAACATTAAACATCATTATTCTCATCATACTATCTCCCGTGATTTCCTCTACCAGTTAGGGCAATCTAGTCCAAACTGATAGAATACACCTCTGAAACTAGGCGGCTTCCAGCGGTGAGAGGAGACCCGGATGGCTCCAGCGGTCGCCATCTTGATCTGCCGCCATTTTAGGAGCACGTGGGTGAGCGTGTGATCAGCGTTCCTTTATGGATGCCAAAAGCGCTCACAAGGCACCAGGAAGCCGGAAGAGGCTTCATCTAGGCTCTACCCCACCGGTGATCTGGGGGGTATTCCATGGCTGTGCCTGCCGGCAGCTGAGGCCACAATCCAGCGGCAGAAGAGCAGGGAAGCAGATCCAGGCCCCAGAGGACCAAATCCGCCCTACAGCCGGCTGCAGAAGGAGGAGGTTGGTGAGCACCGTAACCGTAAGTAATGGCGGAGGTGACCAGGAGTAGGGATAACAGGCCTAGAGCCCCAGGGGGAGTGGACCCAGGCGAAGGGACCTCCAGGGCTGTTTCCCCGGCTCCCAGAGGAAGATCCCCAGTGAGGAGGGACAAGGCCAGGGCTCCCAAGAAGGCAGCCCCCAGGAAGGAGGCCAGGGTGACCAGGGCCTTGACCAGGAAGTTCAGGGCAGCCATCAGCCCTTCCCCCTCCAGATCACGATCTCCCCGCAGGCCTTCAGCCTGGGTTGAGACCTGGGCAGCATCTCCAGCCTCACCAAGGGGTTCCCATAGAAGGCACAGCTCCCTATCGCCCCCCCTTTCTCCGGCTCCCCCAGTGGACTCGAGAGCAGATCCCTTTGGCCGCAGGGCAATCAGCCCTGCCAGGCCTCGCCTGGCGCCTCTATCTCCTGGACACAGGGAATATTCCCAGCCGCCAGAGCAGCCTGCTCTGCCCGACCTCACTAGCAGCTTCCAGGACATGCTAGCTAGGGCTCTGGCCCAGGTAATGGCCTCTAGCTTAAGTCAGCAACCTCAGAGCTCCAGAAGCAGGGCCCCACAGGAACCCCACAGGGTTCAGCAAGAATGCCCCAGCACTTCAGCTGCCAGGGAAGCCAGGTCTCCCTCCCCTTCCACAGCTAGCGAGGCTTCAGACCTGGAGGAAGGAGAATTGAAGGATGTGGGTTTCTCAAAGGATGAGGATCCATCCATCCATCTGGCTCTCCACCACTTCAAGGAAAGGGTGACCGGACATCACATCCTAGTCCTGACAGACAATGTAGCGGCCAAGGCCCACGTGAACAGACAGGGCGGCACCCACTCCAGAGATCTTCGCGACGAGGCGCTGCGGCGGGGGAACTGGGCAGAGAGGCACCTGCTGTCCATCAGAGCGGAACACATCTCCGGAACAGAGAACCATCAAGCAGACTGGCTCAGCAGGGAGACGGTCGACAACGGGGAATGGCAGCTCCATCCCTCAATCTTCTGTCAGATCTGCGAAAGATTCGGTCATCCGACGGTGGACCTATTCATGACCCCGCAGAACGCCCAGCTGCCAGAGTTCATTTCGAGGTTTCCGACCATGGGAGCCATGGACACGGACGTACTTCGATGCAGATGGCCACCAGGTCTTCTCTATGCCTTTCCTCCCCTTCCCCTCATCCCCGGGGTTCTGAGGAGGGTGGTAGCGGAGGGAGCAGAAATGATAATGGTGGCTCCCTTCTGGCCATGCTGACCCTGGTTGGCAGACCTCGTGGATCTATCCACAGCCCCGCACTGGAGGATCCCAGCAGGGGAGGTGACATTGTGCCAGGGGTCTCTGGAGCATCCGGATCCAGAGTGGCTTCATCTGACCGTCTGGCGATTGAGCGGGAACAATTAAGGGAGGCCCAATTCTCTGAGAGTGTCATCAGGACAGTAGAGGCATCCAGGAGGCAGTCAACCACACGCATCTACAACGCTTCCTGGGTGGCCTTTGCAGACTGGTGCCGAGTTAAAGACCTCCACCCAGCTGCAGCCTCGGTCCCCCACGTCCTGGACTTCCTCCAGGAGGGTCATGAGAAGGGCCTGGCCACCAGTACTCTTAGATGTCAGGTCTCTGCTCTCGCCACGGTTCTGGGTGGAGGGGGGGTGAACGCTCCTCCATTGTCCCAACATCCGGTGTTAAAGAGGTTCCTCAAGGGGGCGGCAAATCTGAAACCCTCAGTGGCCCATCGATTCCCCACCTGGGACCTTGCCACAGTACTTCAGGCCCTCACGGAAGCACCGTTTGAGCCTCTGAAGGAAGCTTCCCTTCAGCTCCTAACCCTCAAGGTTGTCTTCCTGGTCGCCATCACCTCAACCAGGAGAGTTTTTGAGATCAACGCCCTTTCCCTTCTTAGATAACCGGGTCTTCCTCAGGCTTGACCCCGCTTTCATGCCCAAGGTTAATTCCCCCTTTCACAGGGCCTTGGAAATTATTCTACCGGACTTCTGTCCTCATCCCTCTGGTGAGAGGGAGAAATCCTGGCACAAGATGGATGTCAGAAGGGCCTTGCGCATATATCTCAAGCGCACGGCCCCCTTTAGGTGTTCGGAGGCCCTCTTCGTGTCTTACCAGCCTTCCTCCCAGGGAGCTAAGGTCTCTCCGGCCACCATCAGTCGATGGATTAGAGCGGCCATCTCGCAGGCCTACAGGGCACAAGGACTCCAGGTCCCAGAGGGCATCACTGCACATTCCACTAGAAGTGCAGCCACCTCAGCAGCCTGGTCCACCCAGGCCCCCATAGAGGAGATATGCCGGGCGGCCACCTGGGCCTCCCCTTCTCCATTTATTAAGCATTACAGACTAGACGCCTCTGCCTCCGTGGAGGCTGCCTTCAGCAGGAGGGTACTGCAGGGAGTCCTGGACTCCCCCAGGGGGCTCAGGCCCATCTAATCCCTCCCAGGACATCTCGCTTTGGTATGCCCCAATTGTTACTCCTCCCACACCTTCTCTTCGGAAACTGGTAGTTGGACTTACCTGAACTGCATGTTTCAAGGAAAGGTGTGGGAGGAGTCACTTCCCCCCCATTCAGGGCGCCCCGCGCCAGGGGGCCTGAGCGAGTCCAGGTTCAGCCTTAGCGGTTAGGAAGGATATGTGTTGGCTGTTCTTGTTTGTCCTTCCTTTCAGATGCTGCTACAATCCATCTGTTAATCTGGGAAGCCAGAGGAGAGCAGTAGGTGTGGCTTCAAAAGATTACCTCAGTCTCCAATAGGCAAGAAGGCTTGGTTAATACCCAATTGTTACTCCTCCCACACCTTTCCTCGAAACATGCAGTTCAGGTAAGTCTAACTGCCATTTCAAAGCTTTCCAGGGTCCCATGAGGGAGGGTGCCCTCCTTATCTCTGGGTGGGGGAATGCTGTTCCAGACAATGGAAACCTCAATCATAACCAATAGACATTAGTCTGACGCTTCCATTAATATAGAAGAAAGTCCAGAGAACTGCTACTACGGAATGAAGAGGCTTCCCAAAAGACTAACGGAGGAAGAAGTCTTGGTATTTGGTTTAAGTCTGTGAAGTTTGAGCAGTCCAACACCCAAGAACTTTGGAAATAGTAGCAGAATAACAACACATAGTGTCATGCAAGGCAGTGCCATCCTTATTTTCCTGGGAAGCTGTTCTGCTGCATTCCACAAAGGGTCCCTTTCAAAGGGAAACTATCACAGCTGGAAAAGAAAGGGTCGAATTTGATGGAGAAGAAATGAAATTATCCAGCCCTTTATGTCAAGCAATAGAAATCCATATTCAGGAACATGAGTAAATTATGTATGGAGATCCTTTCCTGTTTAATTGACAATGCGAGCCAGAGTTTTATGCTGAGGGACATCAGCACTAGATCTATGGCACACCGCAAACTTGGCTTTTGTCTTGTGTTTTTTCTTTTTCTTTCCACTCCGAATATCAAGAAATCAGAGCGCTTCTATCTGATGGAGCTGTGCTTCAAGCAGAAACATTTGCAAATTCTCACAAGCTTATTTTTAATTTATCGCAAATTAAAACCTCTCATGTGTACCAGCGGCATCCTGATCCAACTCATTAAATAATCAGACAATAATCTTATTTACTTAAATGCAGAATTCGTTCTGCCGAAAAAATGCTCGAGACAGATTTGAGACGCTCCTGTGATTTGCCTTATCTAAAATAAAACCAAAAGGCTTACGACACCGCACACTGCCAACGTTGTTGGATCACCTGAGGGTTACTTTTCAGACTTTCTAATCTTCCTTATATCTCCTTTCATCATCATCTCCTTTGAATAACCCCATAACCCCTTGCGGGATAGAGTCTGGGCAACTGAGTGGAGCTTAGTGTTTACTGACCCAATGCCCTTCCTGTCACCGATGTGGAGTTCTATTCAGCAGATATATTCTCAATGTGCCCAGAGGAAGAAATGTCTGCCTCTATCTAGAATCGAACTTTCTAATCTTCTTCACCCCACCCACCCCAATATTTAACAGCTTCCCACACCATAATACTAAACTTTTTGACCCAGGTTCTCTTCCCAGTGAATAAAAAATTGCATCTGAGGGACAGAGAGGGCATGTGGTCCATGAGCCCAACTAAGCTTCACTTGCTTAGTTCTCTAAAGCAGTGGTCTCAACCTTGGCCACTTTAAGACCTGTGGACTTCAACTCCCAGAGTTCCTCAGCCAGCAAAGCTGGGAGTTGAACTCTGGGAGTTGAAGTCCACAGGTCTTAAAGTGGCCAAGGTTGGGGACCACTGCTCTAAAGTACCTGAAGGCAGGAGAGGAAGCAATGGTGGAAAATTAATCAAGGAAAGAAGCAACTTAGAACTAAGGAGAAATTTTCTGACAGTGAGAACAATTCATCAGAGGAACCACTTGCCTCCAGAAGTTGTGAGTACTCCATCACTGGAGGCTTTTAAGAACAGACTGGACAAAGACTGGACAAATGGAGCCCATAGGGCAGGGGAGTCAAACTCAAGGCCCGCAGGCCGGATCCAGCCCATGGATCAGGGCTGCGGATCTGTGCTTAGATCTGGCCCAGGGAGCTGCCTCAGAAACAGTGAAGGACCAGACTGTGGTGCCTCTGCCTGTGAAAATGGAGTTCGGGAGGGCCATGTGTGACCTTCCCAGGCTCCATTTTCAGCCTGGACAGCCTCCTGCAGTCCTTTGCTAGTGAAAATGGAGCTCAGGGGGCTGCAGGCAACTCACCCCGCCCATGGCCTCTATTTTCACTGAGGGAGGGCTAGTGAAACAAACTAAATGCCAACCCAAACCAAAGGAGAAATGTTTCCCCTTTTGCATTTGAGCATCCAAGAAGGGACAGGAAGGAGAAAGAGAAAGAGAAAAGACAAATAGAAAGATGGGAAGAGAGCAAGGTAGCGGGGAAAGGAAAGAGAGGAAGGAAGAAGAAAGGAGAATGAAGAGGGAAGGAAAAAGTAGAGAAGGAAGGAAGAGAAGGGAGGGTGGGTGGGTGGGTGGATGGGAGGAAGGAAGGAAGGAAGGAAGGGAAGTCCTGCCTTAGAACTTGGCCACCAGCAGACGGCAAAGGACAAGGGTTTGGCACTGCCCCTGGTCTTGCCTACCTCCACTGGAGACAATGGACACCCCCCCCCAGCTCCATCCGGACCACCATAGGTGCCCCCAACACAAATGATGTTGAGTTGGCCACACCCAACCCAGCCACGACCACCTACTCCCTTAAAAACAACCCTGATGCGGCCCTCAATGAAATTGAATTTGATACTCCTGATAGAGGATCTCCTGCCTGAGCAGGGGGTTGGACTAGAAGACCTCCAAGGCACCTCCAATGCTATTATTCTGCATATAATCAAATTGGAATTTGATTATGTGCAGTGAGATTTTACCACGGGCTAAGCCACACACAAATATAAAATTTTAGGAATGTAACTCCTATGTAATGTAATGTGCAGAGAAGAGCAACCAGGGTGATGAGGGGACTAGAGGCTAAAACATAATGAAGAACGGTTGCAGGAACTGGGCATGGCTAGTCTAGTGAAGAGAAGGACCAGGATAGGAATCTTCCAATATTTGAGGGGCTGCCACAGAGAGGATAGGGGGTCAAGCTATTTTCTAAAGCACCTGAAGGCCAGACAAGGAATAATGGATGGAAACTGACCAAGGAGAGATTCAACCTGGAAATAAGGAGGAATTTTCTGACAATGAGAGCAATCAATCAGTAGAATAGAAGTTGCATTTAGAAGTTATGGGAGCTTCATCCCTGGAGACTTTCAAGAGGAGATTGGACTGCCATCTGTCAAAAATGGTGTAGGGTCTCTCCTGCTTGGGTAAGGAGTTGGACTAGATGACCTACAAGGTCCCTTCCAACTCTGTTAACCGTTAAATCTGTCAATAAAATTGAACTCTTGGATACTTGAAGCAAAAGTCAGTTTTTTGGAACCCCGTGGAATTAAACATCAGTCCATAAACTGGATACCTGAAGAAAATTAGAACCTGGACCTCAAACTGATCTCAAATAGTCTAATGCAACCTGTTTCCATTTTCCACTTTCAGGAAAGAGCATTCAGCATTCAATAAAGATTTGAATTGTTTGCTCTGGTTTTTTTTAAAACTGCTGCAAAGAATTCATGTATTTTTATGAACAATGATAGAATCCAATCAAAGTGACCAGTTAATGTCTTGCTCAGCATCTCTTCACAATACTGAAATTGGAATCTTTTGGGAGAGCGAGTGAGTCATCAACCGATACGAAAAGGACACCCACCAGAATTGTCTCCGCATACATTCATGCCTCACAAAAGATTTCCCTCCCGTCTCCTTCGGTCCATTTGTGAAACGAAAGACTCTGCGGTGAGCCGGAAAATAATTTGGAGCCATCTGCATAATATTCACCGGGTGGGGGGTTTTTTGGCTGATGGCTTGCCTTTTTAGGAAACGGTTATTTAAGAGTGTGATTTTCATAAATGTTTGGAAAATTGATATAAAGGAAGATAGCCATAAAATATCTGGAGCCAACATCTCTAAACCATTGGCTGCTAAATGGCACAGAAGAACATGGGGGGGGGGACGCACTGATCAATCTCTATCTAGAAAAGGTGGAACTTTCTCAGTTGATGGGATCATGGAAGCGTTTCCATGCAGGCTTTGCAGGCACGTGGCTAAATCATCTAATCATTCACTGGGTGCTTACTTGGTTGTGTTCTGACCGAGGCTTCCCAAGAGCTTGAAGCAAACACCTGGTCCCGACAAAAACCCCTTTTATTAATTTACTGTGAATTCTGCTCATTCTCATCCAGCAAAGTCTTTCGAGGGAGGATTTACAGTCACAGACCTTCTCTGGCTTGGAGAGCTGCCAGGCCCATATCTGCAAAACTTGGCCAGGAGTCTCGGAGAGTCACAAACCAATTAAGCAAACTAATGGTCTCCTGCAAACTCCACTCCCTTTTCACTCCTCTTTTATTCCTTTTGGGAGGGGCCAGTCATCATTCACCTGTGGCCTTACTCCCAAGTCAACCCCTGTCCTTTAGCTGTTCCCTTCGTCTGGCCACTCTGCGCATGCACACACTGGGACCAGGCTCCACTGTTCATCTGCCTCAGTGATGTCTGACTCTGAAGTCATCTGATAACTGGCATCTGGTTCTGTCCCTCTCTCTGCCTCCGATGCAGAGCCCTCATCAGAGCCTTCCGCAGACTCCAAGACTGGCCCATCTTCCTCCCCAACCACCACACTGTCCAAATCTACTGCCAGCTCCACTGGCTGCTGGTGGGCCACACAACAGGTCATCCCATTCTATAAGGATGGGAACTGATGAAATACAAGGGTTTAACAAAAGAATCCAGCCAAAAAAAACCCACATGGAATAAGTCAGCTGATCATCCAAATTGCCATCAGACCCCAATCTAGTTATTATTTATTCTATTCCACCCCAAGTCAATAGCTTTTACTGACTCTCATAAAGCCACCTTATCCTAAAAGTTATTAATTAAAAGAAAACAACTAAAACAGACCAACTGAGTTAGACTGAACAGACGGTCGACATACTGGGAGTATCCCGCTTTAATTCAGTGGTTAAGGCACCAGGGTAGGAAGTGGGAAATGGTGGGTTCAGGTCTTGGCTTAGCCATGAAAACCACTCTAGCCATGCCCACTCCAGCCAGAGGCCAAACACAATCCTGATGCGGTCCTCAATGAAATCGAGTTTGACACCCCTGCTATAAAGAAATGCCTGATAATGGCATTAAACTTTGTATCATGATTACCATATTTTTCCGAGTATAAGATGCGCCTTTTTCCTCCAAAAAAAGAGGGTGAAAATCTGGGTGCATCTTATACACTGAATGCAGCATTCTTTGCCTCCCGAAACCCCATCCCCATCACCAAAATGGACGTGAAGAGGGTTTGGGAGGCTTACAAAAGTGCTCCTGGGGTCTGGAGAGGGCAAAAATGAGCAAAACCAGGCAGTTTTTTGCTCACTTTTGCCCCCCCCCCAGCCCCCAGGAGCACTCTACAAGTCTCCAAAAGGCTATGCATGCTCTTTTTTTTGCAAAAAACCCCATTTTTATGAAAAATGGGTCGATTTTGGCTCCCCAGCCCCCAGGAGCACTTTGTGGTCCTCTCAAACTCTCTGCATGTCCCGTTTTTCACAAAAAAAATGAGGCCTGCAGAATGCAAAAACTTTTTTTTAAAATTTACCTCTTCAAAATCTTGGTGCGTCTTATACTCTGAAAAATATGGTGCCTAACACTAGCAGCACAGTTTCTTCCCATTTCAAAGAAGGAAATGTAGAGAAGTGTGGCATAATTTCTACAGCAAGCTTAACATGCTAGTAAGAAGAAACATCCTTCCCCGAAAATATGATCCATCTAATGCCTGACAAAAAATCTTGCACCCTTCCCATCACTGTCCCTGTGTTCACAACCTCCCAAGTCCTTCAGGGGTAGCTTTTGGCCACCAGAGGACAATGCAGTCCTTCTCTCTGTGATCTTCTATTTGCACTTAGATCTGGATTGTTCTGTTCTTTTCCATCAACTGTCTTGGAATTGCAATCAGAGAGTAATTTAAAAATACCTGTACCTACATACACACATAAAAAGAACACTGTGACCCAGCAGAGTTACTGGTATAGCAGATGTAGGCTACATCTAAGCCACATCCCTGAAGAGACTTTGTAGATACAATTCATTCTAGCTTAAATGCAACTGGAAGACATTTTGTTCTCTTCTGTAAGAGAACAGGCTGACCCAAACAGATTCAAAAACATGTTAAGAAACCAAACATTTGAGGGGGGGGGGGCTTCAACAGCAAAAGATGCCAATGAGTCATAGAATACTAGGGCTGGAAGAGACCTTGGAGGTAGATACAGATGAAAAGAGTTGGAAGGGACCTTAGAGGTCATCTAGTCCAACCCCCGGCCCAAGCAGGTGACCCTACACCATTTCTGACAAATGGCAGTCCAATCTCTTCTTGAAAACCTCCAGTGATGAAGCCCCCACAACCTCTGAAGGCAACTTCTGTTCCATTGTTTGATTGTTCTCACTGTCAGAAAGTTCTTCCTTATTTCCAGGTTGAATCTCTCCTTGTTCAGCTTCCATCCATTATTCTTCGTCTGGCCTTTGGGGGCTTTGGAAAACAGCTTGACCCCCCTCCTCTCTGTGGCAGCCCCTGAAATATTAGAAGACTACTATCATGTCTCCCCTGGTCCTTTTTATGGATGCTTTGGGAAACCAAGATGCTAAGTACTACACTTCAACATGACTCTATGGTGTGAAGCCTGAATTTTCCACAAAGTTATTAGGAAAAAAAATTATAGAAAAGTCTCACTCCTTCTGCTTTACACTAAGAAGGGAAGAAACGATAAGTTTGGGAGAGGAAGAAAAGCAGAAAAAGGTAAGGTGTCAGAGAACAGAACCTCTTTTGAACTATCATATGATCCTCAATTTATAGCTCCTAGTATCCGAGCCCCAGGAGTATCGGTTGTAGAACGTAACGTGGCCTAAATTCATTGTATTAAGTACATTGTATACAAGTATTCCTTGACTTGAAACCACAATCGAGTCAAAAATTTACACTGCTAAGCAAGGCAGTTGTTAAGTGAGTTTTGTCTCATTTTACAACTTCTTTTGCCATTGTTGTAAAGCAAATTATGTGGTCATTAAGCGAATCTTCCTTTCCCCATTGACTTGGTTTCTCGTAAGATGGTTGGGAAGGTTACAATTAGTGGTCACATGATCCACCAGGACTGTGTCGATTCAAACCTTTATTGTCAGAGTACAACATGTATACAATGAGATTGGTTGAGCCTCCCTTCGTGCACACACACACACACACCAGCACAATACAACTCACAGTGAAAGACAAAAAATCCCTAGCCCAGTGACTCCTACTAACAAATACCCAGTCCTATTATACCATGGCCCTGGACCATAAATATATGCCAGTTGCAAGTATTCATACTTTGATCATGTAACCATGCTACAATGATTGTATGAAAACCAAACATACTGTAAGTCACATTTGTGATGCCATTGTAATTTTGATTGGCCACTACATGAATAATTGCAAGTTGAGGGCTACCTATATAGAGGTCCAATTATGGACTCTTATGGGTAGACTAAACACATCCTTCATATTTTTAGTGCTGTTATGTATATAGCAAAAGTATCTATGATCCAGGAAAAACTAACAACGTGCCTGAATGTTAATAGGGACTTATGTTCTGTCCATGGTGCTGAAACGGCTTTTGGACTTCACTGTTGAACAAACGAAGTTTCCCAAATTTTCCATTTGAAGGGCAAGAAGGTTGAAGGAGCTAAGTTATCTTTTTTTTAAAGAAAGTTAAATAGCCTCTCTCTTTTTTTAGCCCCCTTGTTTGGCAGTTGCAAGAAATGTAAAATAGGACAGCAAGAATGATTAAGCAGTGGAGCAGGTTCCCATGGGAAGTAGAGAAAGCCCCATTTCTTGGTATTTTTAACACTAGTGGAAAAGAGGAGAAAATGTACTTGTTACAAACAAGCCCTGAATTGGCAGGAAATCAATTGGCCTTTCGAACAGGGTCTTATCCAGCATAACTTTCTCAAGCATAACCATCAAAAAGTGCACAAGTGCTGCACAACTTCTTAAACTGGAAATGAATTTCTCATGCCCCCCAAATAAACAAAGCAATTCTAGAAAGTTTTTTTCAATTTCTTTTTAAGTTTAAGATGAGGCCCATCTCCTTCCAAGAGGCATAAAGTAAAATAGACAAATCAAATCCCATTGACCATAGTGGTTGTAACTTCGGGATTATTAACAGATAGAATGGGATCCTGTTTCTACTATATAACAGAATTGTTTTAATGCTTTAAATCTTAGAATATGCTTAGAGGATTCAACAGACAATCTTCACATACTATTCTTCCAAAACCTCAGGAATATTTGCTAAACTCATGGGCCCAGTCATATATAATAAAATTTCTAACACCCAATAAAAGCGCTAGAAGAAAGTGATGACCATAGGAAGTGAAATAGCAAGCACAATAGTAAGGTGTTCTGACCCCGCCTCATCCCACACCAACATACTCTCTGAGCCAAAGATAAGTTATGGCATTTAATTAACAGACAGACAGGTCCTTGGCGGCAAAGCGGCACAGACAAGCTTGGGCAGCAATCCAGCACAGATAAGCCGTGGCAGCAATCCAGCCTGCCAAGCTCACAATAATGTTCTCCAACATTCGTTCCTGCGTTGACTTCTGAAAAAGGGGCGTGTGCACAAGCAGTCCTTTTATAGTCTGGAGAGGAGCCTAATGATCACCAGCTGAGTGCAATTACCTCCTGTAATTGCGTAATTGTTCCTTACACCTATTAGCTCTCTGGTGCTGGGCATCTAGGAACAACTCCCTTGGCTCCTCCCCACTGCTGCCATCCGGATCACACTCCCTTGTCTCCTTCCCACTGATCCAAGGCTCAGGCGCCTTCTGGTGGCCAACCAGCCTCTCTGTACCCTGCTCAGAGTCGGAAACCTGTCCAGGTTCGTCCTCATCCTCCAAAGCCAACTCATAGGGCCCCTCACTGTCGGAGTCTAGTGGCAGCTCCAATGGCTCCTGCTGGGCCACAACAGTAAGGTAAAGGTAAAGGGTCACCTCGCACCTAGGTGCTAGTCATTCCTGACTCTAGGGGGCAGTACTCATCTCCGTTTCAAAGCCGAAGAGCCCTCGCTGTCTGAAGACATCTCCGTGGTGCTGTAGCCTGTAGCCTGTAGCCGGCAGGACTAAACCATAAAGGTGCACAGAACACTGTTACCTTCACGTTTAGTCATGACGGCCACAGGACCATGGAGATGTCTTCAGACAGCGTTGGCTCTTTGTCTTTAAAACGGAGATGAGCACCGGCCCTTTGAGTCAGGAATGACTAGCATGTATGTGCGAGGGGAACCTTTACCTTTACCATGAAAATGCATGACATTGGCAGGCAGTAAGGCCAAACTTTCTTAATTGTGGTTCATAAACAGAATCGTCTTCCAAGGTAGATATGGGTGGCCTATCTCTTTTGTTCTTCAGGTGAGCTGTGAAGATGTATTGTAAGTTTCAGAAATCCATCCCAGCAGTGGTGTCCAAAATGCCTGTTTGTCTTATGCAGAGTTTATTTGGCTTTTATGCAGTTTTAACAAGCAAAGCAAAGCAGGGGTAGCAACAGCATCTTATTGGTTCATTTTACTTGTCAATATCTTAGTCCATCCCAGCCAAAGTAAAGGATTCACATATCTCCTGGTACTGCCTGTCTCTGCTAGGTGAGCTCATAGGCTAAAAGGTAAAAGCCACTGAGATCACGGCAGTTTGCTGTGCATGTCTTTACCTAACCTTTCCTCTCATTCCTACAATGTATGTGTTTTGAACTGCTTTTAATTGAGACGTATCTGTTAATGCTGCGGTTGGTTATTTCCGATTGGCTTTCACGCTGGGAATTTTAAACGGTGTGCTTTGTTGACATGGTGATTGCACTTGAAGTTTATTTTCACCACCCCAAAAGTATTGCTGAAAACTGCCTAAATTTAACATGAAATAAAAAGATTGCTTAAAACGGGCCAATGCAAACCCAGTTTTCAAAAGCAAAGCAGGTAACATTGCAGGTGTTCTGACCCAGCTCTGCAAACACAACCAACCCTCTGTAGTTAAATCAATGATTCCTTTATTAGGAGCGCCAGCAGCCCCGGCAAAAAGTTTCTCTTTCAACAATGGCTAACAAGTCTGTCCGGCAGGGAGCTGAATAGTTGTCTGCCACATCTATTAATCTCCGCCCCCTGCCTTTTATCCCCAGAGCTAGGGTGGGGCTTTGCTAGCAGTGGTGGCTCTTCCATCCCAAAGACCGGCCCATAGATTTCCACTGCTCTCCTCTCCTCTGCCTCCTACACATCCACGCATCAGGCACTGGACCCAGCTGTTCCTCCTCTTCCTCATCAGTTACCTCCAGACCTGGGGGCTGTTGACTCTCCATCTGAGGGCTGATGGATGGCCCAAACTCCACCTGTATATCTCTCTGCCAGCTCCATTCCATCTTCCCCCTCAGAGCTCTCAGGTTGCCTTGATGCTGTCCCTGACTCCCACATCACCTCCTCATCTAATTTGGCTGCTAAAGGGGCTGACAGCCGACAGGCCACAACAGTAGGATCTTTTCTGCTTAAAGAGAGGTAGTTGGCTTAAAGGTACAAATGAATCAATAGGAAATTCCCTCTTTGATATAAAAAGTAAGAGAAGCTTTGGCTTAAAATATGCCATGCCAAATAAATACACAAACCAATTGTGCTCAGTCCAATGCTACTGCTGATAAAGCATCCATAATCAATACAAAACTTATAGATCGCAATCAACCGCTATCACAACAAGAAAGCAAAGCATGCTCATATGAAAATTTTAATAGTATCCTGACAGTGGGATCTGGAAGCCTACCTATATTTTCCATCCCCCTCTTCAAATTCCCCATTTGAGTCCCATGCTCATGGATTAAATGTAGCTTCTCCTTACATTGCAGTGGTGCTGTGGCTCAGCGGTTAAGATGCTGGGTTTGTCAACTGGAAAGCCAGCAGCCTAGGTTTGAGACCCGAGCGCCACAAAATGGGGTGAGCTCCCACCTGGCCTCAGCTTCTGCCAACCTAGCCGTTCAAAAGCATGCCAATGCAAGTAGATAAATGGGTACCACTTTGGGGGAAAAGGTCAAAGCGCCTCATGATATCATGCTGGCCATATGAATGTGGAAATGTCTTTGGACAGCTGGCTCAAAGGCCTTGAAAAGGAGATGAACAGCGCCCCCTCTGGTCAGCAATGATTAGATTTTGCTCTGCACGGACTCCTTTATCTTTTTACAAGGCAGTCACAGCATGTCCAATGTATGGCCTGTAAACCCTTAAATATCAACATTACCCATCTGATGGACAATTCAGAAAGACTGCTGATATGCCACTCTACTCTTGATTATCAAATGCTTTCCCGTCACTTTCAGCTAAAACTGAAAACAGTAAAAATTCCCATTTGGCTGGATTTTCTGTCACTGGCTTGAAGAGCTTCTCTTGGATCAATCAGAGACTTTGCGATGTCCCTGTGATCAGCAAGATGTATTCTTTCTGTTCACCGTCTCTATGGGACGGTTTAGGTTCGTTTGGACCACCCAGAGGCAACTGAATGGAACTGAGTGTTTACTGGCCAGATGCTATTCCTGTCACCGATGTGGAGTTTTATTCAGCAGATATTTTCTCATTGTGCCCAGAGAGAGAAATATCTGCCTCTACCTAGAACTGAACTCACAGCCTCCTTATTGTGAGGTGAGAGCTTCACCTCTAGGCCACTGCACCACTGATGTTGGATATAGCAATATAGCAATATAGCAGTAGACTTATATACCGCTTCATAGGCCTTTCAGGCCTCTCTAAGCGGTTTACAGAGAGTCAGCATATTGCCCCCAACAATCTGGGTCCTCATTTTACCCACCTCGGAAGGATGGAAGGCTGAGTCAACCCTGAGCCGGTGAGATTTGAACCGCTGAACTGCTGATCTAGCAGTAGCCTGCAGTGCTGCATTTAACCACTGTGCCACCTTGGATCTAATGATACTAGGTTTTCCCTTTCTTAAGATGTTGATCCATATTGTTTCCTAACGTGGTAAGCCTGCCCTATTGCTTTGGAAGGCTATCCTGCTAACTCATCTGAATGACGTCTCAGCATTGTGCTATAAAATTGTACCCTGACAACCCATCTAGAAGGACAACCAGTCTCACCTCTACCATCAACATCTTCATCACATATCCAGCTCCTTCAATCTTTATCCACCAAATTGGTTTCATTACTATGCTGAACACAAATTACAGAAGAAAGATTGAATACTATGCTACTTACAATAAGGAAGGCTGAGTGCCAAAGAATGGAGGCCTTTGAACTCTGGTGCTGGAGAAGACTCCTGCAAGTCCCTTGGACTGCAAGGTGATCTAATCGGTCAGTCCTAGAGGAGATCCACCCTGACTGCTCTTTAGAAGGCTAGATCCAGAAGAGGAAACTCAAAGACTTTGGCCACCTAATGAGAAGGAAAGACACACTGCAGAAGAGCCTCATGCTGGGAACGATTGAGGGCAAAGGAAGACGGGGACAACAGAGAATGAGGTGGCTGGATGGAGTCACTGAAGCAGTCGGTGTGAGCTTAAAGGGACTCCAGAGGATGCTAGAGGACAGGAAGGCCTGGAGGAACATTGTCCATGGGGTCACAACGGTACGGACACGACTTCGTGACTAACAAACAAAAAAAGATTAGAGCCATTTTGCAGTTGTAATTGAGATTAGAATATTGCATTGGAGGAAGGCTACAGAACAATTTTAATAGTTTTTTAAAACATCCATCAATTTCTAAGAAGAGCTGATGACTCCGAAAACCTAGCAAAATAAATGCTTTTAGAAACATTCATATAGGGTAGGAGGTCCTTTACTAACCACACCAAAGAAGGATATCTTTTTTTTTTTAAAGAAAAAGCATGATAAACTATTAAACTATTTTTTTCTACAGTGTAATCACTGATTGCCTCAACTGAGGCTCATTCAAAAAATGGGAATGAGAACCAATGCCTTGAAGTGATGCTGTTGCAATGTTTCCCATATTCCATTCGGCCATACAAAATGGAGAACTCGAGTCTCTAAAATTTCTGATTATGGAAAAGGTGCAAAGGATGGAGCTGAATCTAGCCAAAACAGAGTCTCAACTCTTTTTAAAAGTTCAGAATTCAAAGCCTGACAAAAAAGTAACAAATGAGCGGATGATATCAGCTTGCTCCTCCAAGAAACTGTCACTTGCCTGAGAGATAAAGCTTAGATGTGACTCACAAATAGGTTAACCTTGTTGAAGATAATTTCCTAAAGTTCTAACTTCTTTCCTAACTCTCTTCTTTATCCTTAGCGTATTGCTAAGGGGAAGGGTTTATAGCAATAGCACTTAGCACTTGGATTTATATACTGCGGCATATTGTTTTACAGCCCTCTCTAAGCAGTTTACAGAGTCAGCCTATTACCCACAATAATCCTGGTCCTCATGTTACCCACCTCAGAAGGATGGAAGGCTGACTCAACCTTGAGCTGGTCAGAATCAGACTGCTGGCAGTCGGCAGAGATAACCTGCAATATTGCATTCTAACCACTGTGCCACCACAGCTCTTATAACTTATATCATGCCCAGCTGGCCAGGTTGTTGACTGGGGATTGTAAGCATTACAGCCCAAAGCTTCTGGAGGATACTGTCTTTTTTGCATCCTCATGACTCAATTGGGATTTTACCAGTGCTACCCAAAAAAACCAGGATGTGATGGCTCAGTGGCTAAGACACTGATCTTGTCGATCAGAAAGGTCGGCAGTTTGGTGGTTCGAATCCCTAGCACCACGTAACAGAGTGAGCTCCCATTACTTACCCCAGCTTCTGCCAACCTAGCAGTTCAAAAGCATGTAAAAATGCAAATAGAGAAATAGGAACCACCTTTGGTGGGAAGATAACAGCATTCAGTGTGGTGTTTAGTCATGCCAGTCACATGATCATGGAGACGTCTTCGGACAGTGTTGGCTCTTCAGCTTTGAAATGGAGATGAGCACCATCCCCTAGAGTCAGGAACATGTAGCACATATGGGTGAGGGGAACCTTTACCTTTACCCAAAAATGGGGTATGATGGCTCAGTGGTTAAAGATGCTAAGCTTGTGGTTAAAGATGCTAAGAGCCAAGGTGGCGCAGTGGTTAAATGCAGCACTGCAGGCTACTGCTAGATCAGCAGGTCAGCGGTTCAAATCTCACCGGCTCAGGGTTGACTCAGCCTTCCATCCTTCCGAGGTGGGTAAAATGAGGACCCAGATTGTTGGGGGCAATATGCTGACTCTCTGTAAATCGCTTAGAGAGGCCTGAAAGGCCTATGAAGCGGTATATAAGTCTACTGCTATTGCTATTGCTATTGCTATTGTCAACTGGAAAGCTGACACCTTGAGTTCAAGACCCCAAGGGCTGCATGATGGGGTGAGCTCCCGTTCCTCAGCCCAGCTCTTGCCAACCTAGAAGTTCGAAAGCATGCAAATGCAAGTAGATAAATAGGTACCACTTGGGTGTGAAGGCAACAGCGTTCTGTGCACCTTGGAGTATACTCATGCTGGCCACATAAACCTGGAAACATTTTTGGACAATGCTGACTCCCTTGGCCAAGAAACAGAGGTGAGTACGCCCCCTAGAATCAGACTCAATAAAAGGGACACCTTTACCTTTACCTGAACAGGAGACCAATTTCAGAAGTCCAACAGAAACATCAGGAGCATAATGAAACCTCAAGAAAGGATTCACACCAGTGGTGGGAATCAAAAATTTTTACTAACGGTTCTGTGGGCATGGCTTGGTGGGCCTGGCAGGGGAAGGATACTGTAAAATCTCCACTCCCTCCTCATTCCAAGGGAAGGATACTGTAAAATCTCCACTCACTCCCCACTCCAGGGGAAGGATGTTGCAAAATCCCCATTCCCCCCCAATCAGCTGGGACTCGAGAGGCAGAGAATAGATGGGGGCGGGGACAGCCAGAGGTGGTATTTACCAGTTCTCTGAACTACTCAAAATTTCCCCTACCGGTTCTCCAGAACTGCTCAGAACCTGCTGAATTCCACCTCTGATTTACACCTCTGTCCACTTTTGCAGCTTCACTTTTCCACTGCAGAATCACCCCACCATCCAATTGGTCTAAATACATTTGGGCTTTAGCCAAAGGAGATGCTAGTTTTTATCTCCTTGCATCCCAACCTCCAAGGACATTCAAAAGAGGCTTCTGCATTTGCGAGAACGAGAACCCAAGTGTTTTTGTGAGCAAGCCCAGGTCTGTTCGTCCTGGAGTTCCCTTTTTGGGGTACAGATCATTTGGTTTTGAAAAGAGTCTTGAAATCAAGAGAAGGAAATGAACAGGGGGGGAAAAGGAAGATCTCTACAGAGTGACACTCAATCTGATATTGGCGTGCTAGAGCCGGGCTTTTATTTTTCAAGTATTTCTATCGCATTGCTCTCCACAGAATCAAGGTGGCTTACCTTTTCATAAACCGCAATACAACGGCAAAATATTAAAATGCAGTCCTGGAAAAATCTTAGGTTCAACCCATCACTGAATGCAATATGCAATAGCCGTGTTATTACTGCTTTAAAAAAAAAAAATATCCAGCAATTCAACCTATGCCTTTTTTTCCCCCTTAAGCTTCCACTTTAGCATTTTTTCACATGGCAATTGCAGCCTTCTTCCCTATGTGCCGGACAATATAATCCCCATCATTAATGGGGTGAGGGACGAAGGGGGCTGCAGCCCCACAAGTAGGAATGGAAAGCGGCAATTGCCTTGCTGCTGTTCAAAAGATTCCCTGGCCAAAGACTGAAAGGAACGTGTGTTTTGCACCCACAGCCTTTCCAATCTTTCCCACTGAGGATCTTCTCTTCATGATCTCCAAAATATCTTATTTTAGCCAGCAGTAAGGGAGGGAGGCAGGGAAAAAGAGTTGTTATTACCGACAGCTGATAATGACAAAGTAAAGATAGGGACAGCAAGAGGAAAGACAGGGCAAATAGTTTTGCAGAAATATGACCCAACGTAACATGCCCATCTCTTTAAACTGGCTCAGATTATAAATATGACTGGCTGATAGCCCAGCATTGCCCAGGTATTTATTTATTTACAGGGGGAAACTGTCCAGACCAAACGTAATTTCTAATGTTGGATTAGATGTTGGATCTAATGTTGGATTAACTCTACTGTGTTGTACAGTAGAAGCCATTTACAGCTGTACAGTAGAAGCCATCTAAAGGCACAACAGGCTGCATCTTAACAGAACACACACACCAAGGGGTGTTAGGGGAGTCTTATCCCCACAGTGTTTTTCTCCAGAGAGTACATTATCTGTGTACCAGGTTTGGTTGAAATTGCTCGAGGCTTTCCAGAGTTACGCTGGAAGACACACACACACACACACAGAGAGAGAGAGAGAGAGAGAGAGAGAGAGAGAGAGAGAGAGAGATACATTGACCAGGATTGATGGCTTAACATAGTGTGGGAACCAGGGTTTGAAAACTGGCTTTGTTTATTGTACAAAAGGCAGCTTGATTAATCACGGTCGTGGCACGACAAAACCGCGCTCGTCAAAATAACGGTGATAAAACCGCATCGCTAAAGCCGCGACGTCATCACCGTGCGTCATCACCGCCGCGACAACAGCGTGGCGGCAGAAGGACGCTTTAAAACAGCGCAGCGGCAGAAAGCCGATTTACATTAAGGTAAGGGTTAGGATTAGGTTTAGGGGTTAGGTTTAGGGTTAGGTTTAGGGTTAGGTTTAGGGTTAGGGTTAGGGTTAGGGTTAGGGTTAGGGTTAGGGTTAGGGTTAGGGTTAGGGTTAGGTTTAGGGTTAGGTTTAGGGTTAGGGTTAGGTTTAGGGTTAGGTTTAGGGTTAGGTTTAGGGTGCTGAGTGCTTCGAACGGCGCGGATTTGCCCTCCGCACTTATGTCGGCGCGGATAAGGGCTTCGCGGTTTTGTGGTGGAACCAATCAAGGTTTGCTAATAAAACCAAGTTCATACAATACCCCAAATAAAAGCAAAACAAAATTGTATTAGGGTTTTGCCTGGGGTTGTGGTTTGCAAACATTGGTTTGTGATTCAGTATGTTGTCCCAAAGGTGCTTTTTCAGGAGGCAACTGGACTTCCTTGTTTTTTCTTTGAAGACATTTCCAGTTGCCTCCTGAAAAAGCACCTTTGGGACAACCATGACCTGGATGACTGAGAATCTCTACAGACTTTGAGCTACACAATTTGGGATGGACACCCTTGGAATGGTGTGGGAGTAGGAACGGATTTCCAGAGGAAATTTGCAGACTACAGGAACCATTTGCACCACTCAAATGACCCTGAGGACACAGGTAAATCTCCAAGTGCTTCAACAACCCTTTAAAAGGATGCAAATGACCAGCTGTCTAGTCATTATAAATATAAATATAAATCCTCCCATTCCTCACTATCCCATCCGAGCTGAAGAAGCTTCTTGGATGAAAAGCAAAACATCTTCCAAGAAAAAACATGAAAGTCCAGTTGCCTCCTGAAAAAAGCATCTTTGAGACAATCACAACCTGGATGACTGAGAATCTCTACAGACTTTTAGTATGTTGTGTGAACTTAACTCATTATGGATTATTCAATAAATAATACTTAAACAAAGTTGTCTATTGTGCGATTCAACCTTTTCCAACGTGGTTATTTTATTGAGCAATTCCGAAATTGCTCAGCTAATATAGATATGTTGGATAGAGATTGTAATAACAGCAGCTCTAATATTCCCAATGGTAAAAAGAGATAAAACAAGCAGACTTAGAGTTGACAATGAACATGTTGAAGTAATGCAGAATTTCTGCCTCTTTGGATCAACCATCAATAACAAAAGACTAAGCAATCTAGAAATATACCCCAGAATAGCACTTGGTAGGCCAGTCATGAAGGCTTTGAAAAAGATATTCAAACATCTACAAAGAGTAGATTCAAGCAAGTATTCCCTGTCACACTATGGGAAAAAACATTGCGCTTTGAAGAAGTAAGAGAGGATGAGTTTTTAAACTTTGATGTTGGACAAAAGTCTTGAGAATCTTGTGGAAACCAAGAAAACTGTTCTGAACTCCACAAAAAAATGAGGCAGAGTCCTGGTCCTGACAAAAACCCTTTTGTTACACCAATGTGAATTCCTCTCATTCACCTTCAGGAAAGGCCTAGTAAACAGTCTTTCAAAAGTGAATTTATGACCACACACCTTATCTATTTTGGAAAGCTGCTATGTAAATATTTTCCAAACGAGGTGCTATGCAAGGAAAGACTGGGCACAGAGTCTCTGAGATTCACGGGCAGATCTTCACACTCCTGAAACGAATCTAATGAAAAAAGGAACAAATTGTTTCCTGCAAAAGCCCCCTCCCCTTTCGCTCCTCTTTTATTTCCAATGGGAGGGACCATTCACCTTCCACCTGTGACTTTACTTCCAAGTCTACCCTGATTTCTGAGTGGTTCTTTTCTTCTGGCAGCTCTGCACATCTGCACACTGGGAACAGGCTCCAGCTGTTCTTCTGCCTCACTGCTGTTTAGCTCACATGATCACTGCCAGATGGCCCCAACCCCATCTCTGTCCCTGATGCAGAGCCCTTGTCCGAGCCTTCCCCAGCATCCAGGACCGGCCCATGCTCCTCCCCAACCTCCTCACTGTCTGACTCCACTACCAGCTCTGCTGGCCACTAGCAGGCCACAACATAAACAAACAGATGGATCACCAAAAGAAAATTAATCCAGAGTTCTTACTCAAGACACAGGCTCAAATTACCCTACTTGGGACTTATTATGTGACCTTTGGACAAATTATGGGAAGATCCAACTCTTTGCAGAAAGCTCTGATGCTGAGAAAGGTAGAAGGAAAGAGAAGAGAATGAGCAGTAGCAAGGTTGAATGACTTCAGTTACAGTGTCGATGGGTACCCAGTGGGAGACATGAAAGACACATTAAGGATGGTTCATTTTGGAGAAATCCTATCTATGTGGCTGGTAGGAATCAAAAACAACTTGCAAAAACAATGGTACATAATCAGATGATCAATGCATTGCCCCACCAAAAGGCAAAGGATATTTTCTCTCCCCCCCCCCAAAAAAAGCAGAATTTTATTATGATTTGACATCTTAAATCTTTGTATATAGATGAAATGATATAATTAATTAATTTAGGAAGAATCATTATAATGTCATGAGGAGAAGCACTGGATCAGTGCATTCTGCTATCAGCAGCCCAAGATGGATGGCCAACTGTTGTGGCCCAGCAGGAGCCATTGGAGCTGCCACCAGACTCCAACAGCGAGGGGCCCTATGAGTCGGCTTTGGAGGATGTGGAGGATCCTGGACAGGGTTTCAACTCAGAGCAGGGCACAGAGAGGCTGGTTGGCCACCAGGAGGCGCCTGAGCCTTGGACCAGTGGGGAGGAGACAAGGGAGTGTGATCCAGACATCAGCAGTGGGGAGGAGGCAAGGGAGTTGTTCCTAGATACCCAGCATCAGAGAGCTAATAGGCGTAAGGAACAATTACGCAATTATAGGAGGTAATTGCACTCAGCTGGTGGTCATTAGGCTCCTCTCCAGACTATAAAAGGACTGCTTGTGCACACATACCTTTTGTAGAAGTCAATGCAGGAACTAATGTCAGAGAACATTATTGTGAGCTTGGTAGGCTGAATTGCAGCCAAGCCTTATCTGTGCAAACTGGAACAGCTTGTCTGTGCCAGTTTGCTGCCAAGGACCTGTCTGTCTGTTAATTAAATGCTGTAACTTATCTTTGGCTCGGAGTGTGTGTTGTTGTGGGATGAGGGGGGTCAGAACAGCCAAGCATAAGATCTGAGGCCTCCCTCCTTTCAGTTGGATTGGTTTTGGCGATTCTTTCAAATGGAAGACCATCTTCTGGAAAGAAGGCAGGTGACCACCAGAATTCTTGGGTGTCCATCTTTTTGGGAGGCAAGGAAGAAGGTGAAGTTACACCTGGGTTTTTCAAAAATAGCCATTCAAATGATATCCCATGTTTCAGTGATGGTGAACCTTTTAGGGACCAAGAGCCCAAAATGTACACGTGCCCAAACTGGAAGGCATTGGTGCGTGCGCTTTGCATCCTGTGCATGCGCGCACCCTCTGCTCAAACTGCAAGGCGCGGGTGCACTGTGCATGCATGGCAGAGACCTGAAGACCAGCTGTCTGGTGGGAGGTGTAGGTACATGTGTGGAAGAGACTTGAAACAGAGCGGCATGCGTGTCATAGAGAGGGATCTGTGTGCCACCTCTGGCATGTGTGCCATAGGTTCCCCCACCCCGGCATAGAGGTTTGATGAGATAAGAGCAACTTGACTTGTTTATCCAACTTGCATATAAACAAATATTAGAAAACCATCAGAATGCTCCCCCTTCAGTGGAAATCCAATCTTGCAAAGATTGGACCCTTAAATGAATAAATAGATAAACAAATCTATCCATAATCAACAGCTTCATTCTGGGTGGCTTTAATCTATTTCCAAAACTCTTCAAACTCTTTCCAAAAGTACAGTGGGCAGGGGGGGAGGAGGAGGAGGAAGAGGAAGAGGAGGAGGAGGAGGAGGAGGAGGAAGAGGAGGAGGAGGAAGAGGAAGAGGAAGAGGAAGAGGAAGAAGAAGAAGAAGAAGAAGAAGAAGAAGAAGAAGAAGAAGAAGAAGAAGAAGAAGAAGAAGAAGAAGAAGAAGAGGGAGAGGGAGATAACATTAATCTGATGCAAAGTTGAACATACAACAATTAAAAAAAGGTGTGCTTGACAGGATAGTCTAGGAAGAGTTTACCTATAAAGCCACCAACAGTCGGACATGACCAAATGGTTGAAAACAACCTCGGTACTCATCATGGTTCCAGGAGGTGCAATGAGTACCAAAAACGAGTAGCAAAAAAAAAAAAAAAAAAAAATCCCATAAGGAATCATCTCATAAGTCACAAAGCAGCTGATACAATGACAAGTACCGGGACAAAATTTTCATGTCAAAATGCATTGACTTGAGAATTGCATTGAGTATCAAATTCGATGGATTTGAAAACAAGTGAGCAGCAAGGTGCCAATGTAGGCAATTTCAGAGCAATCAGGCCTTTTCCTTCCACCTTTTCCTGCGCAAGGACAGGAGAAATAAGTAATAAAATTTAAAGACACAGATGGGGGAGAGGGAGCAATAAGCCACCCATTTAGGGTTCTGGGAATTCAAACTCGGTTGCAGAAAATGCGACTTCAGCAACAGAGTGGACAATGCCTGGAATGTGTTACCTGATTCAGTGGTTTCTTCCCCAAACCCCCAAAACTTTAACCTTAGACTGTCTACTGTTGACCTCATCCCATTCCTAAGAGGTCTGTAAGGGGCGTGCATAAGCGCACCAGCGTGCCTACTGTCCCTGTACTAATGTTCCCTTTTATTCGTATCCATTTCATGTATTCATAATCATGTTTATGCTTACATCTGTTATCTTATATATGCTTGACAAAACAAATAAATAAAATAAATAAATACATTCCAGTGCTGGCATTGGCTCTGCCCAGGAGCTGCCTGTCTCCAAGAAAATTCATGTATTGGGGCAAAATATTGTTTCTACCCTCCTAATATAAAGGTTGCCCATCTAAATATACTTAGAATCAAAGTAGTACTGGCCAACTTTTTCCAACCAGGTGATATCTAGATCTATAGAGATAAATGCTATTCATCAATTCTCATGAATAGGCACACTAGATCTAGCATCTTTGGAGGTATAGTCCACACATCCTAACAATAACCAAGTTGAGAAAGAAGGGGACAGTGATAAAGGTCTCAGACCAGGATCAGGAAATTTTGGATACAAGTGGTCCTCGGCCATGCGGTTCTCTAGATGTTTTTGAATTCATTCCTCAGACTGCCTCCTGCAGCTGAGGACAAAAGTAGAAGAAACTCCATCCAAGTCACATCGAATTCCTCAAGGCAAGCCGAATATAAACGTTACCCCAAAACCCAACCTCCCATTTTTTTCTCTGGAAAAAAGGAACATGAAGCAGCCTATAGGAACCCAGAGAAACCTTCTCTCTAGCCATTCTTTAAAAAATTTATTGAAGGTTTTCTCTGGCCACATGGATTATATCATACATCCAACTTGATAGGTTAAGCATCTTACTTTCAAATTGTAAACCAAGCTCCCCACAAGATTTCCCTGGTGTAGTATTCAATATGGAGAGTTTATTCAGAGAGTTTTGGACCACATGCAAACCCCTAAGTGCAAGGTTGGAAGAAGGATAAGGGAAGGGCAGGGTTACAACTGCTACTTGGTGTTGTACACAAAAGGTGATGATGTGTTAAATACTAATTGCATTCTGTCAAGCAGACACACTCGATAGCATTCGGAGAAATAATCCCCTGGCAGAATGAATTCAAGCCAAGCCTTCTCTCTGGCTTAACAAATTAACCCTCTCCAAAACATTCATCAGCCATCAACTCCATCCCTGGCAAGGTGATTCTCGTTACAGAGACACATCGATAGGGATAAGGAGTGGGAGAACACGCTCCCCTTCCAAAGAAGACAGGATCGCAAACTTTGTTATCTGCAGACGAGTTTGACTAAAGCAGCTCAGATTCCCTGCATGGGAGCATCCTTGTGTTCACACCTTGGTGGATGGAAAACAACAGAGGCAGAAACATGAACCAAAAAAAAAACCCCAGCTGCACTGCAAAAATGGGAAAAGATAAAGGGATTTAAAATTCTGACTCATGTTACCTTTCTTCCCCAGCATGTCCTGACATGCACCTAAGCCATTTCAAGCACCAAAACACTCAGGAGCATAGCCGATTCGGTCATAGAAATATCGATTTCCCCCAAGCCAACCACACCACAATGACTTTTCCCCCCCTTTTTTTCAAAGTCATTTTTTTGGGGGGGGAAGTTCCTCTGATGAGACACGCCGCTCCCCTTTTAATCACGCTGCTGGATTCAAAATGCTAGAAATGAGTCAGAGGGCCTAGATGAGGAACAATTAAAACCTACCCCCTACCCAACTGAGATTTTTCTGCCTCATTCGAAAGGAGCCAAAGGAAGAAAATGGAGAAAACTGTTTTGTTTTGAGTTTGTTTGTTTTTTGCAAACAACACCTTAAGAAGTCCAAACTGCCACCTGCAAACTCTTCTGTACAAATGAGCAAAGCATCCCCCATTGTTTCACAGCTACAGTCAACTGATCTCAAAACAGGGTCCCTGTGTCTGCAAGACTTTCTAAACTTCCCCCAAACAAGTCCATTAAAAACAACATGCAGGGGACAAAATCCCTCTCTCTGTGCCCCCAACAGAGGCATCTCTACTTACAGTTTGGCCTTCCCCATCGGTCTGAGTTCCAGATTCTTCTCTTCCCAGGTGTGGCGACTTCTCCCGGTCTTCTGCTCCTTCCTTCTTCTTCAGATGTCCCTCTTCGTTGCCCAGCTTCAACCTCTTTCCCTCCGGTTGTGGATTGTCCAGTTCCTCTCTCCTCATTTTGCTGTCTTTGGGTCTTGGCTTTGCTGCATCTTCCAGGTTGCCAGAAGGAAGGGACATTTCCAAACAAACAAATGTTTGTCCACTTTGCTTGTTTTTCTTTCTTTCTTTCTTTTCCTTCCTTCCTTCTTTCTTTCCTCTTTGGCCTGGAGAAAAGCTGCCTTATTAGGGAAAGATTTGGGGGCGTCTGAGAGCAATTCCTCTTTTTCTCTTCTTCCCCCTGATCTGCTCCGGTCTTCTTTTTTAAAAGATTTAGCTGATGTTTCAGTGCCTTTGCAAAACCTCTGCTGCTACTTCCATTTCTTTAGCTCCCTCTGCTGCTAGCTGGAGCTATTCCATCAATCGCTGTTTAGAACGAGGCTCAGTGCAAACTTTAATATCTCCCTAACAATAACCTTTTGTATATTGATCATGCCTCACAATTATTACCTGGACTAAATCCTCAGCTCCGGCATTTCGAGGCTCCTTATACAATGGGGACTGGGTTGTTTTGCAGTATGTATTTTTTTTAATTATGGAATTAAACCCTTAAATATGATCTGGCAGTTAAGGACTATTGATTTCAGTCTTTCTTAGATGTGCCAAAAGTCATCCCTTGCCATTTTTTGTTCACCCAAGGCTCACAAGATTTAGCATATCATTCGTTGCAAGATGATGAGGGTACTGGAAACTAAAACATACAAAGAATGGCTGTAGGAGCTAGGCATGGCTGATCTAGTGAAGAGAAGGACCAGGGGAGACATGATAGCATATTTGAGGGGATGCCACAGAGAGAAAGGGGAGTGTCAAGCTATTCTCCAAAGCACCTGAAGACCAGACAAGGAATAACGGATGGAAACTGACCAAGGAGAGATTCAACCTAGAAACAAGGAGAAATTTTCTGACAGGGAGAACAATCAACCCATGGAACAGAAGTTGTCTTCAGAAATCATGGGAGCTTCATTCCTGGAGGCTTTCAAGAAGAGACTGGGCTGCCATCTGTCAGAAATGGTGTAGAGTCTCCTGCTTGGGCAGGGGGTTGGACTAGATGACCTACAAGATCCCTTCCAACTCTGTTAATCTGTGAGGCATTCCAGACCAGGAGGAAAAATATTTAAGTTACCAGTTTCTGTCTCTGACTGAATCCCTCTGAAGTCCAGGCTCTGCAATTCTGCACGACACATCGAGCCATGAATGGTGGTTTACAAAACGAATGTCTGAATTCCTACAGCCTAAGCTAGCAGGTTGTGAGAACCTGGCCTAAGAAAGTTAAAAAAAAAACCATTCAGCTTAACTTAAAGAAAATACTCCTTGTCTAATCGATAAAAGGTCAGGCTCCTAAAAGCACCCATAAATAAATAATCTGTCCAAAGTTGAGCTGCAGAAGCTGGGCTGGAGCAGGCCATTACAGGAGAACAGGCAGGCATTTCCACAGCTGAAGTCCATCTTCTAATTAGGCAGTGCTTCTTTCTCAACCTCAGCATTGAGAGAATGGAATGCTGAGTGGGATTCTGGGAGTTGAAGTCCACCCATCTTAAAGTTGCTGAGGTGGAGAAAACCCTGACCTCTAGCATTATAAGGTGGAGAGTCATTGATTTCATGGGTCAATATCCTCCTTCTCTCTCCAAGAAGAAATAGCTTTGATTTATTTTCACCGTGGAACTATCTGGATTCAACCAGCCAAGCTCATTTAAGGGCTGCTTCATTGGCCAACCTAGACCACAGGCAATATAGGAGTTTTCCTGAGGACTTTGTTCTTGGGTGGCAGGGGATTGGTTTACTGGGCTCCCATGGTTTCCCCGATTGGTCCAGAACAATGTTTCTCCACCCATCTTAAAGAAACAAGGGTCAAGGGAGGAGGATGCTAGGAGTGGGTAGCATTTTAATTATAGAACTTTGCATTTTCCCCTCAGAAAATTAAGACCAAGCCACTGCACACCTGTGTGTCAACTACCAGAGACCTCCCATCTGAAGTTCTCCTAGGAAACGAGAGAAATAGAACTGCCTCATGTTGACTATCAAATGTTTAACTATTTCTTTTTAGAAGTAACAGATTGGTGCTTATTGTATTGACAGATTCTTTTGCATCATTTCAAAGGGATGGGTTGATTCTCTCTCTCTCCCTCCCTCCCTCTCTCGGAGTGGAGTGGAGTGGAGTGGAGTGGAGTGGAGTGGAGTGGAGTGGAGTGGAGTGGAGTAGAGTAGAGTAGAGTAGAGTAGAGTAGAGTAGAGTAGAGTAGAGTAGAGTAGAGTAGAGTAGAGTAGAGTAGAGTAGAGTAGAGTAGAGTAGTTGGAAGGGACCTTGGAGGTCTTTTAGTCCAACCCCCTGCTTAGGCAGGAAACCCTACACCACTTCAGACAAATGGTTGTCCAATCTCTTCTTAAAGACTTCCAGTGTTGGAGCATCCACAACTTCTGGAGGCAAGCTGTTCCACTGGTTCATTGTTCTCACTGTCAGGAAATTTCTCCTTAGTTCTAGGTTGCTTCTCTCCTTGATTAGTTTCCACCCATTGCTTCTTGTTCTGCCCTCAGGTGCCTTGGAAAATAGTTCATCTCCTTCTTCTTTGTGGCAACCCCTGAAATATTGGAAGATTTTTGAGAATTTTGAGAATTTTATTAGAATTTGTAGGCCGCCCTTTTCCCTGAGGGGACTCAGGGCGGCTCACACAAAAACTAGGAAGGGGGAATACAGACATTAGGACAAAACATGTAATAAAATAGCAAGCAACATACATTCATCATTCGGGAGGGGTAACTATCCTATCCCCAGGCCTGACGGGCGAGCCAGTTCTTCAAGGCTATGCGGAAGGCTTGGACGGATGCTATCATGTCGCCCCTAGTCCTTCTTTTCATGAAACTAGACATACCCAGTTCCAGCAACCGTTCTTTTTATGACCTTCAGAAAAACTCCATGAAGTAGTCACAGCTGTAAACAACCATGTTCACACAACTTAACTTCCCCAAGAAAACTTGTCCAGGAAATGGTTCATACGTCTCTCCCCAAAAGCATACAAGCCAAGTTGGCTAGTTCAGACCTCTTTGGGTTCATCGTTTCTCCATGACTATTGATTCTTTTCTCATTTTTAATCTGCCCAAGCTTGAGTCAAGAAGTTGGAGTTGGTTCCTACTCAGCTTCCACCAGCATTTCTCTCTTTTCCTCCCAAGCAAACCAAATCATTCAGGGGAATCTGTTGAACACAGTAAGAGGAAACAACCTCTCTCTCCCCTCCAAACTCGTTGTTGTTGTTGTTGTTGTTGTTGTTGTTGTTGTTGTTACCTTGTTTTAATTTCTGTACATTTTAATTCACTTTTATATTTATAATATATATAAAGACAAGCAGGCCTTTTTGTGTTTCTACAGCTAAATGTCTCTGGCCTCTGTAAGATATAAAAGAAAGAGAGAGAAAGAAAGAAAGAGAGAAAGAAAAAATAAAGAAAAAGAAAAGAGAGAGAGATGAAGAGAGAAAGAAAGAGAAAGAAAGAAAAAAGAAAGAGAGAAAGAAAGAAAGAAAGAAAGAGAAGGAGAAAAAGGAAGAGAAAAAAGAAAGAAGAAAGAAAAGAAAAGAAGAAAGGAAAGGAAAGGAAAGGAAAGGAAAGGAAAGGAAAGGAGGAGGAGGAGGAGGAGGAGGAGGAGGAGGAGGAGGAGGAGGAGGAGGAGGAGGAGGAGGAGGAGGAAACATTTTGGTGAGAGAATAAAGGGCAAACTTGGTTGGGTTCAAGGTTACAGAATCAGGTTAAAAGATCTGCAAAAGTTGAAGACTAGAGTTTAAATACATGACATTGATATAAGTTATCTTTCACATGTATTATTCCCATTAATTATACAACACCCCTATAGGATGGGCTGTGTTGTTATGTTCATACTTATGCTACAAATAGTCCTCGACTTATGACCATCATTGAGTCCAAAATTTACCTTGTTAAGTGAAACAATTGCCAAGTGAATTGTGTCCCTTTTTATGACCTTTCTTGCCACAGTTGTTAAGGGAACCACAGCAGTTGTGAAGTTAAACCTGGTTGTTAAGTAAATCTTGCTTCCCCATTGACTTTGTCCGTCAGAAGGTTACGAAAAGGGAACATGTGTCCCCAGGACATTGCAACCGTCTTAAATATGAGACAGTGGGCAAGAGACTGAATTTTGATCACCTGACCATGGGGATGCTGCAAAGGGTGACAAATGGTCATGTCACTTCCTTCTGTGCAGTTCTTAGCACTAGCAGTAGCACTTAGACTTATATACTGCTTCACAGTGCTTTTACAGCCCTCTCTAAGCGGTTTACAGAGTCAGCCTCTTGACCCCAACAATCTGGGTCCTTATTTTACCCACCTCGGAAGGACAGAAGGCTGAGTCAACCATGAGCCAGTCAAGATCGAACTGCTGGCAATTGGCAGAGTTAGCCTGCAATACAGCATTCTAACCACCAGGGAGAAAGGGAGGGAGGGAGGGAGGGAGGGAGGGAGGGAGGGAGGGAGGAAGGAAGGAAGGAAGGAAGGACGGACGGAAGGAAGGAAGGAAGGAAGGAAGGAAGGAAGGAAGGAAGGAAGGAAGGAAGGAAAATAGCAATAGCACTTAGACTTATATACCATGTCACAGTGCTTTTACAGCCCTCTCTAAGTGGTTTACAGAGTCAGCAAATTGTCCCCAACAATCAGGGTCCTCATTTTACCCACCTCAGAAGGATGGAAGGCTGAGTCAACTTTGAGCTGGTCAAGATCGAACTATTGAGCTGCTGGCAGTCAGCAGAAGTAACTTGCAGTACTGCATTCTAACCACTGCAACAAAGGGCAGGCTCCATTACCATCATACATCACTGACTCTCTGTAATCATTCTGCAGTGCTCCATTGCCTTCGAAAGCAAGTCCAGCTAAAACAATCGGCCTGAGAGAGATTTCTTTTTCCTGATCAATAAAAGCCACTCTCACATACTTTTTTTTTACCTTTGCAAAGGGCGCAACTACCGGGATCAAATGAAAAGTTGGCAGTCCTCCCCACACACCCATCAAAACTGCAGAGAGAGTTAATCAATCTACCAGGGGTACTTTGGTGGGGTTGTCAAAAGAAAACATTTATTTCAGATCCTCCACGCACATCTGCATGGATGAAAACATGTATTTTCGCCTTTTGCTTTTGCTTCTGTGAGTTTCTGCCTCGAAGCTCTCTATTGCATTGTCCTGATTACTTTTTAAAAGCCAATAAATATTTCATTAGCGGTTATTAGATTGCTTTACAGTTGACAAGTGGAGATATCAACCCGGGCTGGATTAGATTCAGGTAACAGGAGCTTACACTGCCATACTTTGATTTCATATGCCTGTATTAATAGCAATAGCACTTAGACTTATATACCACTTCATAGTGCTTTACAGCCCCTCTCTAAGCTGTTTACAGAGTCGGCCTCTTGCCCCCCAACAATCTGGGTCCTCATTTTACCCACCTCAGAAGGATGGAAGGCTGAGTCAACCTTGAGCCAGTCAGGATCGAACTGCTGGCAATTGGCAGAGTTAGCCTGCAATACAGCATTCTAACCACCGGGAAGGGTGGGTGGGAGGGAGGGAGGGAGGGAGGGAGGGAGGGAGGAAGGAAGGAAGGAAAATAGCAATAGCACTTAGACTTATATACCACTTCACAGTGCTTTACAGCCCTCTCTAAGCGATTTACAGAGTCAGTCTCTTGCCCCCAATAATTTGGGTCCTCCTTTTACCCACCTCAGAAGGATGGAAGGCTGAGTCAACCTTGAGCCTGGTGAGATTCGAACTGCCAAACTGCAGCCAGCAGTCAGCTGAAGTAGCCTGCAGTACTACACTCTAACCACTGCACCACCTTAGCTCTTAATACTCATTTCTTCCTCTTTTGGGGAAACTAAGGCAGAGATTAGCAATCTTTTTAGTCCCCATAGTTATCAGAGGGTTAAAGTATATATACCAGGTGGGGAACAACTATGGCAACTTTACGACTTGCGGACTTCTACTCCCAGAATTACCCATGAACTCTCTGCCTCCACACAGAGCCCTCATCAGAGTCTTCCCCAGACTCCAAGACTGGCCCATGTTCCTCCCCAAATTCCTCACTGTCTGAGTCTGCCACCAGCTCTGCTGGCCGCTGGTGGGCCACAAGAGAGACTTGCTGTTGTACCCTCCAAAACTGAATCTTTCATCCTTGAAAAATCCCTGTCTGTCCCACAACACACACACACACTCAACTCCAAAATTATCGACTCATCCAGGTCAAAAGATGTTGATCTCGCCAGTTGCTTCTCCTAGGGTGAGTATGTTCCTTTCTCACTGAGCTCATTGCTGCTCGGAGAAATAATGACTTCCCACCGGGAGATGCGAGATCTTCAGAAAAGGAATAAAACAGCTTCTTCTCTCCACAGGCTGTGAGTTCCTCTTCATTTCCATCTGGAGATGCTGCCGAGCACAGACCCAACCGGTTGGGATGATGGCTTGAAGCTGCGGTCATGCTCAGTGCCCACAGAAGGAGAGGAAATGAAAGATGTCCTTAGCTCTATAACTCCCCGGCGTCGAATCCTGAACTCATAGAATCGCCGAAGTGAAACAGACCACAGCTCTCTGGTTTCACCCTTGTGGATGAACATTTCAATCATCCATGAAAAAGTGCCCGCCCTTCCTCTTCTTCAAAACTTCCAGAAGTTCAACTTCTCACAAAATTTCAACCAAATTATGTTCCCTGGCAGCCTTCAAATGTTAAAGAAACTCTTAGAAGCAAAAGAAGGAATCTTTTCCATGGTGTACCAATCCAGGAATCTGAGTGCTGGTTAAATCTTGCTGTGATTGCATAAAAGTCCAACCCGTCTTCTCTTCCTCCTTCTCCTTCCTTCCTTCCATCTCCTTCCTCCAGCCCTCTCCCTCTTTCTCTTTGTTTTTTCTTTCTTTCTTTCTCTTTCTTTCCTTTTCTCATTCTTGTTCTCTTTTCCTCCCTCCCTTCCTTTCTTTCCTTTCCCTTCCTCCAGCTCTCTTTCTCCTTTCTTTCTCTCTCTTTCTCTTTCCCACCCTTCCTCCCTTTCATTCCCTTCCCTACTTCCTTCTTTTCTTTCCCTTTCCTCCAGCCCTCTCCCTCTTTCTCTTTGTTTTTTCTTTCTTTCTCTTTCTTTCCTTTTCTCATTCTCGTTCTCTTTTCCTCCCTCCCTTCCTTTCTTTCCCTTCCCTTCCTCCAGCTCTCTTTCTCCTTTCTTTCTCTCTCTTTCCCTTTACCACCCTTCCTCCCTTCCCTTCTCTTCCCTACTTCTTTCCTTTCCTTTCTTCCTTCCCTTCCCTCCAGCTCTCTCCCTCTCTTTCTTTCTCTCTCTCTTTCCCTCCCTCCCTCCCTTCCTTTCCCTTCCCTACTTCTTTCCTTCCTTCCCCTTCCTCCAGCTCTCTCTTTCTCTTTCCCTCCCTTCTTTCCTTCCTTCCCAGTTTGCTGAAAAAGGAATGACTTTTAAGGAAATCATCCTGAATGGAAAATGATGGCATTGCTTTTACGGAAATACAAGTTAAGAGGGCCAGATGTGAATTTCTCACTTTCCTTGTGCCATCATCCTTTCAACAATTCGCATCCCCCCAGCTTTCCAGACTCCTATGAATTTAGAGTAATAGAAAAATCTGTTCCCAAAAGTAATGACAGCAATAACCCAGCAAGGAAGTTAGGTCAAAGAACATCACCCAGAGAAATTCAAAGTAAAATTTGAAAGCATCCAAAGACTTGAGATGGAATAAAAGTTTCTTTGATGGGAGAAAGAACTCTTAGAAAGAAATTTCTCAGCCTAATATGAACCACCTCTATTGGATGATCCAACTAATGACAAGTGGTAGAACTTTAGAATTGGCAATGAAGATATTAAAGTCACCGCAATATAAAAAAGATGTTTGGACACCAGAAAGAGAGCAGAGAAGAGCAACAAAGATGACTTGGGGGCTGGAGGCTAATACTTATGAAGAACAATGGATTAGATTAGATTAACAGAGTTGGAAGGGACCTTGTAGGTCATCTAGTCCAACCCCCTGCCCAAGCAGGAGACCCTATACCATTTCTGATAGATAGCAGTCCAGTCTCTTCCTCAAAGCTTCCAGTGATGAAGCTCCCACAACTTTCAAAGGCAACTTCTGTTCCATGGGTTGATTGTTCTCATTGTCAGAAAACGTCTCCTTATTTCCAGGTTGAAGCTCTCCTTGGTCAGTTTCCATCCATTATTCCTTGTCTGGCTTTTTGGTGCTTTGGAGAATAGCTTGACCCCCTCCTCTCTGTGGCAGCCCCTCAAGTATTGGAAAACTGCTATCCTGTCTCCCCTGGTCCTTCTCTTCATTCAACTAGACATACCCAGTTCCTGCAACCGTTCATCCTATGTTTTAGCCTTCAGTTCCCTAATCATCTTGGTTGCTCTTCTCTGCACTCTTTCTAGAGTCTCAACATCTTTTTTTATAGTAGTAGATTCTATGGTGGTGGTGCAATGTAGGATTTTATAGGTACCCAACCAGCACCTTAAATCCCACTCATTGCAGAAATTGGTTCTGTCTAGTCTAGTGAAAAGAAGGATTAGAGAGGACATGATAGCAGTCCTTGAGAGGCTCCTACAAAGATGACTGGGTCAATCTATTTTTCCATTCTATTTTACTACTGCAACGTGCTCTACATGGGGCAGCCCTTGAAGAGCATTCGGAGACTTCAGCTTGTCCAGAATGCAGCCGCGCGAGCAATCGTGGGTGCACCTCGGTTCACCCACGTAACACCTATCCTCCGCGAGCTTCACTGGCTACCTATTGGTCACCGGATACGCTTCAAGGCGCTAGTCGTCACTTATAAAGCCCTTCATGGTATTGGACCTGGGTACTTGAGAGACCGCCTGCTGCCAATCACCTCCACTAGACCGATTAGATCCCACAGATTAGGCCTCCTCCGAATTCCATCCACTGGCCAATGCCGACTGGCGACTACCCGGAGGAGGGCCTTCTCTGTGGCTGCTCCGACCTTCTGGAACGAACTCCCCATGGAGATTTGAACCCTCACCACCCTCCAGGCCTTCCGCAAAGCCCTTAAAACCTGGCTGTTCCGACAGGCCTGGGGCTAAAGAGCTGTTGCCCCCGTCTCGAATGGTATGACTGTTGTGTATTTTTAAATTATGTATTGTTATGTTTCGTCTTTCATTTTCTGTCTGTAACCCCCTTCCCTGATTTGAATTGTGAGCCGCCCTGAGTCCCTTTCGGGGGGAAAGGGCGGCATATAAATATAATAAAATAAAATAAAATCCGAAGCACCAGAAGGCAAGGCAAGAAACAATGGATGGAAACTAATCAAGGAGAGAAGCAACCTAGAACTATGGAGAAATTTCCGAATGGTGGGAAGAATAAACCACTGGAAGGCCTGGCCGTCAGAAGCTATGGGTGCCTCATTGCTGGGGGCTTTTGATTAGGAACTTCTTTAAAAAGGTATAGGGTCTCCTGCTCGAGCAGGAGGTTGGATTAGTAGACCTCTAGGGCACCTTCCAATTCTGTTATTCTATGTTCTAAAGGGTGCAAAGCTTCTGCCTGTTAGGCTCAACCATCAATCGTAAAGCACCAAGCATTAAAGAAATACAGTGTAGAGTAGAACTTGGTAGAGCCGTGAAGGCATTCAAAAAGATATTCAAGTGATATGATGTCTCTATAACAGTGGTGGGATTCAACCAGCTCACACCTATTCAAGAGAACCAGTTGTTAACTTTCTAAGCTGTTCGGAGAACCGGTTGTTGGAAGAAATCTCCTTTTGTTTTGTCCCATTTACAAGGCTAATCCCATAAGGAAGGCAGGAAGGAAACATTCTGGTGTTGTTTCTAGCCTAATCTTTATTGCCCTGCTTACAGAAACCGCCTCTCCTGTTAACCCTGATTACATTGTAACAGCTAAGTTGAAGCGCCCATCGACCTGAGTGACATTGAATTGGCCACACCCACCCAGTCACATGACCACTGAGTCCTGCCTACCCAACTGATCATTAGGGCAGAGAACTGGTTGTTAAATTATTTGAATCCCACCACTGCTCTATAAGTACAAATATCTGAATTGTGCAAGGTATGGTATTCCCTATGGCATTCTAGGGGAAGTGGTGACTCAGTGGCTAAGATGCTGAGTTTGTCGATCAGAAAGGTCAGCAGTTCAGCAGTTCGAATCCCTAGCGCCACGTAATGGAGTGAGCTCCAGTTACTTGTCCCAGCTTCTGCCAACCTAGCAGCTCGAAAACACATTAAAAAATGCAAGTAGAAAAATAGGGACCACCTTTGGTGGGAAGGGAACAGTGTTCCATGCTCCTTCGGCGTTTAGTCATGCCAGCCACATGACCACGGAGACATCATCAGACAGCGCTGGCTCTTCGGCTTTGAAACAGAGATGAGCACCGCCCTCTAGTCGGGAACAACTGGCACGTATGTGCAAGGGGAACCTTTACCTTTTATGTTATGGCACTCTGTGGAAGTGAAAGTTGACTAAGCAAGAGAGGAAGAGTATTGGCACTTTTGAACTTTGGGGAAGACCGCCGAGAAGCCCATGGACAGCCAAGCAAACAAATCCATGGGTCACCAAACAAAATCAGTCCAGAGTTCTAATCCCAGCCACAAATGACCAGGCTCAAATTATCCTTCTTCAGACACATTGAACGAAGACCCAGCTCTCTGGAAAAGACTTCGATGCTGGGAAAGGTGGAAGGAAAGAGGGACCAGTAGCAAGAAAGATGGACTCGGTTACAGTGGCGATGGGGCCACTATTAGAAGACTTGAAAGACCATAGGGATAGATCCTATGGAGAGAGAGAAAATTATTACTTTTCTAGGCTTTTCTACACTAAGAGGCAAAACGTAGATTTGCAGGCTAACAAATTTGCAGACAAATTCCTTGGGTGTTCAATCACACTTGGCCAATAAAGTATTCTATTCTATTCTATTCTATTCTATTCTTGTCTTGTCTTGTCTTGTCTAGTCTAGTCTAATCTGTTCTAGAGAAAAGAAGCAATAGTCATGGAGACACGATGAACCCAAAGATGTCTGATCTAGCCAACTTGGCTTGTATGCTTTTGAGTGGGACGTATGAATCTTTTCCTGGGCAAGCTTGCTTGGGTCAGTTAAGTTGTGTGAACATGGTTGTTTTCAGCTGTGATTATTTCATGGAGTTTTTGTGAAGATCATATGAAGAATAGTTGCAGGAACTGGGTATGTCTAGTCCAATGAAAAGAAGGAGTAGGGGAGACATCATAGCAATGTTCCAATATCTCGGGGGCTGCCACAAAAAAGAGGGAGTCAAGCTATTCTCCAAAGCACCTGAAGGCAAGACAAAAAGCAATGGGTGGAAACTAATCAAGGAGAGAAACAACTTAGAACTAAGGAGAAATTTTCTGACAGTTAGAACAATTAATCAGTGGAACAGAAGTTGCCTCCAGAAGTTGTGAATGCCCCAACACTGGAAGTCTTTACAAAGATGTTGGATAGCCATTTGTCTGAAATAGGATTTGGTTTACAGTATAGGGTTTCCTGCCTAAGCAGGGGGTTGGTCTAGAAGACCTCCAAGGTCACTTCCAACTCTTCTCTTCTATTCCATTCCATTCTCACAGGTTGAGATCTGTCAACAATTCCTCCCGAAGGAGTGACTACAAATCCAACCGTTGAGGGGGGGGTCCCAACTGTTTCTTACTCCCCTTCCTTTCTTTTCTCGTGGTCTCTTCTCCTGGCCATATGTCTACTGCATTTTCGTATTTTGCCATCTGTGTCGACCACTTCCAAATAAAGTACTGACGGTTCCAGCTCTTTAGTTGCATTCATCATTAGATTTCATGCTAGGAACAAACTTCAAAGCTTGTGTCAGCAACAGCTGCTGTGCATTGAAATCAACTGATCTGTATTGCAAAGGAACTTCTCTGAAGGCAAACTCTGAAAGAATGCTTTTTGGCTTTTCCTGCTGCTGTTCTTGCAGCAAAAGCGAGAAAATTTCAGTCAAACGGGCCTGATGTCAGTTGGTTGAAAGCTTCCAGTGGAGAAGCAGAACTGTGAAGAGCCCATCCTTGCTTGTGACATTTCTTTCAATAGATTGATTGATCGATCAATCAATTAGAGTAGAGCTGGAAGGGATCTCGGAGGTCTTCTTGTCCAATCCCCTGTTCAAGCAAGAGACCCTAGAACAGTGGTGGGTTCAAATAATTTGACAACCGGTTCTCGGCCCTAATGATTTCATCCAACAACCAGTTCACCTAACTGGTCATCCCGAAGTGGTACGAACCGGCTGAATCCCACCAGTGCCCTAGAACCATGTTGGCAAACCTATAGCAGGTGTCCCAGCGGTGGCATGCAGAGCCCTATCTGTAGCAATAGCAATAGCAATAGCAGTAGACTTATATACCGCTTCATAGGGCTTTCAGCCCTCTCTAAGCGGTTTACAGAGAGTCAGCATATTGCCCCCAACAATCTGGGTCCTCATTTTACCCACCTCGGAAGGATGGAAGGCTGAGTCAACCCTGAGCCGGTGAGATTTGAACCGCTGACCTGCTGATCTAGCAGTAGCCTGCAGTGCTGCATTTAACCACTGCGCCACCTTGGCTCTGTAGGCACACGCACTATCGCCAGCTGCTCTTCTGGTTTCTGGTATGGCCAACTAGTCTTCACGGCATCCAAGCACTGGAAAACAGCCTGAAAACAAAACCCAGCCAAAACCCAGGCCAATTTTGGGGCCACTTCTGGGCCTTTTCTAGGCTATTTTAAGGCCATTTTTGGGCCTTTTTCAGGGCATCTCTGACCTGAAAAAGGTGTGAAAACAGCCCCAAAATTGTGCCCTCCAGCCAGCTGGTCTTCCAGTTTCCAGTGCTCCAGCATACACACATGCATGCACATTCTGGTTTGGACCTTTGGAGCTGAAAAGGTTCACCATCCCTGCCCTAGAACATTCCAGACAAGTGGCTGTCCACTCTCTTCTTAAAAGTGGTGAAGCACCCACCACTTCTGGCTGGAAGCTGTTCCACTGGCCAGAGTCATGCCGGCCACATGTCTTTGGACAGCGCTAGCTCTTTGGCTTTAAAACAGAGATGATCACCACCCACTAGAGTCGGGAACGACTAGCACATGCTGTATGTGCAAGGGGAATGTTTACCTTTACCTTTATACAATGCTACGTTTGGCCAGTATTAAATTCAATTTCCTAGCTGGGTTAGTTCGCAACTGAGCACAGATTCAGAAAATGGTTTGATTTAATAACCCAATTAAGTTTGTTGTGTGAAGGATCCACAAGAGAGTCAGAAAAAAAAGCAGCTTCGGCTTTGATTCAGGTCTTCCAAAACTTCCTAAATTTGAGTCAGGATTTAAACAACTGTCCAAATCCAGTCCTAATTAGAAATAATTCATAGGAGGGAAGGCCGTTCTTTAAATACCCCAATCGAACGCCTACATCAAGGCAACCTTTGCTACTATAGAGGACACCGCAGGACTTGACAAGCCTTGAGAGAGTCAATTTGGGCAGCACGCTACACCTCGGCTTCTCCAAATGGCTCTCCAGAGAATACAAAGATTGATAATTAGGAAGGTAAAAAGTAATTTGTGGCCAATTCTTCACCGCGGCGAAGATGTCAGCATTTGCCATGACCCCCTTTCTCCAACATAACTTCACACTTTAAAAAAATAACACTTGCAGTTTTAAAAGAATGAGTATTCTGGAAGGGGTATAAATGCACACACACAGACACACACACACACTATGTAGGAGTGCCTATTAGAGGCAGCTCGGTTTTTATTTATTTATTTATTTTAAAAAATCGCTTACCTCTCAGGAAAGTTTGTTAAAAAATCTCTGCTGAGGAAATTTACATGAAGAAAGGACCCTGGGGAAGGTTATATAAGGGGAAAAAATTATGTTGGGGAGCTATCTACATTAAAGCATGTACATAATTAGGGAGAGTTAGGTGGATCTCGATTTTTATAGATCTGGAAAAAGGATTGGTTTACACACCGGAGCAGAATAGTGCCTACTGATGAAAACCATGGAGAAGGCTAAATTTATACCAAACCACACTTCCCCCCCTAATCAGTCCTACTCTAGAACAAGGAAAAATATTCCTGGGGAATGGGAGACAGCTGATATTTCAAATAACTCCCTATTTTCTCTCTACTTATTCTATTCTACATCTTCTCTTCTATTCTCTTCTATTGTACTCTACTCTATTCCTATTCTCTATTTCCATATTCTATTCTATTCTCTATTCTATTTCCATATTCTATTCTATTCTACTCCACTCTACTCAACTCTATTCCTATTCTTTTTCCATATTCTATTCTATTCTACTCTACTTTATCCTACTCTATTCTGTTCCTATTTTCTATTTCCATATTCTTTCATTCTCTATTCTATTTCCATATTCTATTTTATTCTATTCTGTTCTGTTCTGTTCTGCTCAGTTTTACTTTGCTTTGCTCTGCTCTATTCTACTCTAATCTATTCCTATTCTCCATTTCCATATTCTATTTTATTTTCTATTCTATTTCCATATTCTACACTGTTCTATTCTATTCACAAGAATCTAATGGTCAAGCCAAATTGGCACTAGATGAGGGTCAACAGAATTCACTGGGTGGGAGGGGGGACTTAGGCATCTGTGAGAACATAAGGACTCCGAACTGATTGTAGGAGATGACCAGACTGAACCCAAAGGAGAAGTCAAATGCATCATCAGTCTGGAGTGCGGTTGCATCTAAAGAGATCTAAGTCCAGCCCAGTTTGAATTCCATCAGCTCTTATCTACCACCAATTTGCTTTGACCATTAGTAGTTTAGGTTCTTGTAGAGAGCATTAACATGCAACAAAGCTGTAATCATTTGAACCCCCGTTTACTGTGCCTAATGAGGATGCATTTGACCCCATCCTTGGGTTTTGCCTGGCCATCTCTCACATCACCAAATATTATATTACCAAAGCACCTGAAGGCAGGACAAAAACAATGGATGGAAACTAACCAAAGAGATAAGCAACCTGGAATTAAGGGTAATCTTCCTAACAGTGAGGACAATTAGTCAGTGGAACAGCTTGCCTCCAGAAATTGTAAGCGTTCCATCACTGGAAGTTTTTAAGAAGAGACTGGACAGCCACTGGTCTGCAATGATACAGACTCTCTTGCTCATGCAGGGAGTTGGACTAGAAGACCTCCAAGGTCCCTTCCAATTCTGTTATTCTATGTTCTGTGTTCAATTCATAAAGGCATTCCAGAGCTTCAATGGTTCATCAACTCAAGGAAGGAGAATGCATCATTTTAACAACCCAGCACTTTAACTGCAAACATCCAGACAACAGCTAGGTGGCCCAAAGAGCTTGTGATTTCTGTGTCTCTTCACTGTCATCTAGTGAGTGGTCCAAGGTTTTGCAGCTTACACTTCACAGCCCTAACAGATTACATTCAGAACTGCAGCTCACTCAGAGATTGTGATTCTTTGTCCACAGATCTTGTTCCAATGCAGCGGCCCACACCCTTTTTGACACCAGGGACTGGTTCTGTGAACGGAGGTTTTTCCATGGGGCATGGTTTCATGTGCTGCCTTCATGCTGTTCAGTGGTGGGATTCAATTTTTTTTACTACTGGTTCTGTGGGTGTGGCTTGATGGGCATGGCTTGGTGGGCGTGGCAGAGGAAGGCTACTGCAAAATCTAAATTTCCACTCCACTCCAGGGGGAAAGTTACTGCAAAGTCCCCATTCCCTCCCCACCCCACTAACCTGATTTCCAGCTCCATTCTCCTGTGCAAAGCAACAAAAGAAGATCCAGCTGATCAGTTGGGACTTGGGAGACAGCTAAGAGATCAGGGTCGGGGCCAGCCAGAGGTGGGAATTTGCTAGTTCTCCGAACTACTCAAAATTTCCGCTACTGGTTTGCCAGAACCAATCAGAACCGGCTGAATACTACCTCTGATCCTGTTCTACTAATCCCTATTCTAATGTATTCTAGTCTCTGCAAATGAAAGAGAAACATCCAAATTAAATTCCACAACAACCCACCAGCATTAATTCTACTAAATGAAATGGCCTCCGTCCTCAAATCCCTTCAGGATTCCTCTTATTTTTCCAAGAAGTTTCCATCTTTCTATATGTGAAATGGGACTTCACCCCCATGATTACACCACTCCTTCCTCTTAATTGCTTCTTCTGAGAGAGAAATCCCTTTCGTCCAATTATAGCCTGGGCATTTGACTTTATTAACCAAAATGCAACTATAAATGTGGTTACTGCCGGTTAAAGAAGTTATAAATCCGTCAGACTCGCTCTTTCTCTGCTGAATTTATGCTAGAACCTGATTTTTGCTCAGCCTCTCTGCTTACTCCCTGGACTCCATTCAGACTGACAAATGTGTCACAAATGTTGCATTGGTTTTCCTTTGATTGGACGTTGGGAACTGAGCTTAGAGAACAACCGATCTGAGGATCCTTTAGGATGTGACAGCTAGTTTGACTCAATTGTCAGGCCACGAGAACATCATGTGGAGTTACTTCTGAGTAGTTCCTTTTATTTTTCTTCACTTATAGGCAAAATCCTGCCAGACCAAAGAAAGTATTTGCATAATTACAGAAATACTCTGGAAATAGTTAGAGAAGAGCCATTTTAACCCCTTTCCTGCCAACTACATCCCAATACATTGATAGAATTGATGGACCAGGTAAGTCAGCATCATAGAATCACAGGTTGGAAGGGATCTTTGAGGTCTTCTAGTCCAACCCGTGCCCAAGGCAGGAGACAAATCACAGAGAAATGGCTGTCCAGTGTCTTCTTGAGAACCTCCAGCAATGGAGCACCCACAACACCAAGAGACAAGATGCTCCATTGATGTATTGTTTTACTGTCAGGAGATTTCTCCCAAGGAGTTGCTGATTCAGTTCTACAGAGGAATTATTGAGTCTGTCATCTGCACCTCCAAAACTGTCTGGTTTGGTTCTGCAACCCAACAAGCAGAGGTGGGTTCCTACCAGTTCACACCTATTCGGTAGAACCGGTTCATCAAATCTACCGAACCAGTTAGAAGAGGTTCCACCAGTGGATCCGGAAAGCAGGCCACACCTACAGAAGAGGTTGTGTAATGTCCCACAGTTATCTATGCATTAATAATGATCTAGTAATATTTCCTTATAAATTTTAGGGACCTTTCTTTACATAATTGGTGTTTTCTTTCATACTTTTGGATTTCTAATTTCTGTTTCCGTTAGTTGGCAATTGCTAAAACCAATCCCACATGAAAAAGTATTCAAAGCCTTCTTGATTTTAATTGTCAATTTATTTATTCCTGCACATTGTAATATTTATTCATTTACATATCTCTGTTTTTCCACTGTTGTGCAAATAATAATTCAATAATTATCGTCCAGTTTCCAACCTCCCCTTCCTGGGGAAGGTTGTGGAGAAGGTGGTGGCCTTCCAGCTCCAGCGGTCCTTGGAGGAAGCAAACTACCTAGACCCCTTCCAGTCAGGCTTCAGACCCGGTTACAGCACAGAAACCGCTTTGGTCGCATTGATCGATGATCTCTGGAGGGCCAGAGATGGAGGACATTCCTCCATCCTGGTTCTCCTTGACCTCTCAGCGGCTTTCGATACCATCGACCATGGTATCCTTCTGCGACGACTGCGGGAGGTGGGAGTGGGAGGCACCGTATTGCGGTGGTTCTCCTCCTACCTCTCGGACAGGTCGCAGTCGGTGTTAGTGGGGGGGCAGAGATCGTCCCCTAGGCCCCTAACTTATGGGGTGCCTCAGGGCTCGGTCTTATCCCCCCTACTATTCAACATCTACATGAAACCGCTGGGTGAGATCATTCGCAGGCACGGGATTAGATACCATCAATATGCGGACGATACTCAATTGTATCTGTCCGCCCCGTGCCAACTCAATGAAGCGGCAGACGTGATGAACCGCGGCCTTGAAGCTGTTATGGACTGGATGAGGGTTAACAAGCTCGTGCTCAACCCAGAAAAGACCGAGTGGCTGTTGTGTTTCCCTCCCAGAGATTCGACCAATATTCCATCACTCAGGCTGGGGGGTCAAATTCTATACCCCTCAGAGAGGGTTCGCAACTTGGGAGTCCTCCTGGACTCACAGCTATTGTTTGACCATCATTTAATGGCTGTGACCAGGGGGGCATTCGCCCAGGTTCGCCTGGTGCGCCAGTTGCGACCCTACCTGAATCGGGAGGCTCTCACAACAGTCACCCGGGCCCTTGTGACCTCTAGGCTGGAATACTGCAATGTGCTCTACATGGGGCTGCCCTTGAAGAGCATCCGGCGACTTCAGCTAGTACAGAATGCGGCCGCGCGAGTGATTGTGGGTGCACCTCGGTTCACCCGCATAACACCTATCCTCCGCGAGCTGCGCTGGCTACCTGCCGATCTCCGGATGCGCTTCAAGGTGCTATTAGTCACCCATAAAGCCCTACATGGCAGTGGATCTGGATACTTGAGAGACCGCCTTCTGCCAATTACATCCCTGCGACCAATAAGATCACATAGATTAGGCCTCCTCCGTATTCCATCGGCCAGCCAGTGCCGGCTGGCAACTACAAGGAGGAGGGCCTTCTCAGTAGTAGCCCCGACCCTTTGGAACGAGCTCCCCGTAGAGATTCGCACCCTCTCCACCGTCCAGGCCTTCCGCACAGCCCTTAAGAACTGGCTCGCCCGTCAGGCCTGGGGACAAGGATAGTTCCCCTCCCGAATGATGAATGTATGTTGTCTACTATTTTATTATATGTCTTATCATAATGTTTGTATTCCCCCTCCCCGATTTTATGTGAGCCGCCCCGAGTCCCCTCAGGGAAAAGGGCGGCCTACAAATATTAATAAAATCCAAAATCCAAAATCCAAACACAATTCCAGCAGCTGCTAACATGTGTAAAATTAAATATATATTATACTCCCTTTCAAATAGTCAACAAAATATTTCTGGTTTTAATTCCATATCTTCCTTTACGATTGCTTCTAACCACTAACTTCTGAATAGCTACTTGGACCGACCTAAGTACTAATTCATAATTTCATATCCGGTCACATGGGCGGCAAGCCACTCCCATCCAGTCACATGGGTGGCAAGCCACTCCCACAAAGGAGGCCACACCCACAGAGTAGGTTCCAACAATTTTTGAAACCCACCACTGCCAGACTTCACAGAGACAGTTAGAACTGCAGGAAACAAAATTGCCACGGTCAAACTATTCACTAAGGCTGCATTACTATTACTATTAGTCTTCTCATTGTTCCTATCACCCATTTCCTCTCACTTATGACTGCATGACTGTAACTTTGTTGCTTACAATTTATATTGATATTGATTGTTTCCTGATTGCTTATTTGTACCCTATGACTATCATTAAGTGTTGCATCTTATGATTCTTGATAAATGTATCTTATCTCATATGTATCTTATGTACACTGAGAGCATATGCACCAAAGACAAATTCCTTGTGTGTGTCCAATCACACTTGGCCAATAAAGAATTCTGTTTTCTATCTATCATATGTTTTCTTCTGGTTGCTTTGGGTGGGGGGGATTCTCATTTTTATCTGTTAAGGTTATCTTTACTTTTTACAGATTTGTATCACACTCAGCCATAAAATGATCTTTTTGACTTTGGTGTAACACACTGTATGATCCATTATTTCCTAGGAAAGATTTCAGCTTTTTATGTGCTCTTCTTCTGTACTTGACCAAATCCCAATATGCTACCATGAGCATTCCTGGATCGCTAATTAAATTTTGAAAGTTAATATAGGTAAAGATAAAGATTCTCCTTGCACATATATGCTAGTTATTCCCGACTCTAGGGGGCGGTGCTCATCTCTGTTTCAAAGCCGAAGAGCCAGCACTGTCCAAAGACATCTCCGTGGTCATGTGGCCAGCATGACTAAACACCGAAGGCGCACGGAACACTGTTCCCTTCCCACCAAAGGTGGTTCCTATTTTTCTACTTGCATTTTTTATGTGCTTTTGAACTGCTAGGTTGGCAGAAGCTGGGACAAGTAATGGGAGTTCACTCTGTTATGCAGTGCTAGGGATTCGAACCTCCGAACTGCCAACCTTTCTGCTCGACAAGCTCAGCATCTTAGCCACTGAGCCATCATGTCCCTTAAAAAAATTAACATAGAAAGTGGAAAAGATGGGTTTTTCTTCTATTTTTCCACAGTTGTATTCTAATTGTATAATACCTTTTGATTATTTTTACAGTGACATCCTTCGGAAACTTTAATAAAAATGAAAGGTGGTACATACTTGCTAGAGAAAACTGGAATATTAAATATTCATTATCAGCTGGTTTCTCTTTTATTCGTCTTTACAGTTTGTCTCACTGCATTATACCAATTTCACCTTGTGAATAATTGCTTCTAAACTGAATTAAATGCAGGAGGAAGGATAAGAGGAAAACAGTGACTCATAAGCCTGCTGGTCATGAATATGATAGAGGATAATAAGTGTAGTTAAAAATCAGCTTAAAACCAAATAGCCAGATTCAAATTCTTGCTTGGACATGGAAGTTTATGGAATCCATTCTTTTTCAGACTATTGATAAACTACTATTCTGTAACCAATATTTAGCAAGCCAGATCATATAGTCCTAGACAATTGATGTTTTTCTCCAGTTACATATTACAGATTAACAGAGTTGGAAGGGATTTTGTAGGTCATCTAGTCCAACCCCCCATCCAAGCAGGAGACCCTACACCATTTTTGACAGATGGCCGTCCAATCTCTTCTTGAAAGCTTCCAGGGATGAAGCTCCCACAACTTCCAAAGGCAGCTTCTGTTCCATGGGTTGATTGTTCTCATTGTCAGAAAACGTCTCCTTATTTCCAGGTTGAATCTCTCCTTGTTCAGTTTCCATCCATTATTCCTAGTCTGTCCTTCAGCTGCCTTGGGAAATAGCTTGACCCCCTCCTCTCTGTGGCTCTCATTCAGATCCACTGAATGGAACAATATCAAAGCAGATAGATTTTACTATAAACCTCATAATGCTGTGAGGACTTGGTTATTCCTTGTGTGATTATGTGTCCTGACCAAGGCTTCCCAAGAGCATGAAGCAAACGCCTTGTCCTGACAAAAAAAAAGCTTTTATTAATTTCCTGTGAATTCTGTTCATTCACATCCAACAAAGTCTTTCAAGAGAGGATTTACAGTCACAGACCTTCTCTGGCTTGGAGAGCTGACAGGCTAATATCTGTAAAACTTGGCAAGGAGAGTCGGAGAGTCACAAACCAATTAAGCAACTAATTGTCTCCTGCAAACTCCATTCCCCTTTCGCTCCTCTTTTCCTTCCTCTGGGAGGGGCCATTCACTGTCCACCTTGGGCCTTACTCCCAAGTTGACCCCTGTTCTTTAGCTGTTCCCTTCGTCTGGCCACTGTGCATGCCCTTACTGGGAACAGGCTTCTGCCTCACTGATATCTAACTCTGTAGGCAGCTGATAACTGGGCATACGGCTCTGGCCCCCTCTTTGCCTCCAACACAGAGCTCTCATCAGAGCTTTCCCCAGACTCCAGGACTGACCCAGGTTCCTTTCCAACCTCCTCACTGTCTGAATCTGCTGCCAGTTCTGCTGGCTGCTGGCAGGCCACAACACTATGATTTGCCCAAATGCCAAAGCAGAAGTCTTCCAGATTTCAAAAATAATAATAATAATAATAATAATTTCAGTCTGTAAAACTGAAAGGGGAGATGGTACTGTCTTTCAAACATCCAGCGAGGGTAACATTTCAAGGAGAGGATTGTATCTAATAGGATTGATATTCTATTTGAGGTGGATAGATTTCAGCAGAAAATGAGAGAACTCGTAAGAACGAGAACTGCTTGACAAAACTACCAACACACACACACACACACACACACACACACACACACACACACCAGCTTGCTGGAGAGTATCAAAAATGTTGATCAACCCTGGGGAGAACTGTGCAGGAAATATCTACTGAGGATTTTCTTTTTCCCCTTGCCAGTCCACATCCCTTCCAATGAAACAGACTTCGCTTTGGATGTGACTTTTTAAGAAGGAAAGGGAATTTAAATGAAATTCCATGTGGTAGAATGTATGTTCCCATCTACACTGAATGAGAAGGAAGTCACAAAAAGAGAGGGTTCATCTCCATCTCCCCACTTTCTTGTATTTCAAAGGGATTGGAAAATCGTCGGTTCCATAAAACAGACAGGCAGGTAGAAGTGGTTTTAACTGATTAACAGCATTTGAAGGGACCTTGTAGATCATCTAGTCCAACCCCTGTCCAAGCAGGAGATTCTACACCATTTCTGACAGATGGCAGTCCAGTCTCTTCTTGAAGGCTTCTAGTGATGAAGCTTCTGAAGGCAACTTCAGTTCCATTGGTTGATTGTTCTCACGGCCAGAAAATTTTCTCCTTATTTCCAGGTTGAATCTCTCCTTGATCAGTTTCCAGTCATTATTCCTGAGTACTTGCTGAAAATAGTAGTACGACTGTTTTTCTGTAAATGTTGGAGGAGGAGGAGGGGGGAGGAGGAGGAGGAGGAGGAGGAGGAGGAGGAGGAGGAGGAGGAGGAGGAGGAGGAGGAGGAGGAGGAGGAGGAGGAGGACTTCCAGTGTTGGAGAATTCACAACCTCTGGAGGCAAGTTGTTCCACTGATTAATTGTTCTAACTGTCAGGAAATTTCTCCTTAGTTCTAGGCTGCTTCTCTCCTTGGTTAGTTTCCATCTGTTGCTTCTTATCCTGCCTTCAGGTGCCTTGGAGAATAGTTTGACTCCCTCTTCTTTGTGGCAACCCCTGAGATATTATAACAAATATTCTTCTTTTCAAGAAACTAAACTTACCCAAGTCCCACAACTGTTCATCATGTTTTTTAGCCTCCTGGGAGTTCACAACACAATATTCATTGGGTAAACACAGATAAACCCAAGATACCAAGGTAAAATCTGTAGGTAACTTATGAAAGAGGAAGTGGACTGTAGTGGTTATGCTGATAGATACACTAAAAAGACACCACTGGATACCCTGTTTTCCTGAAAAATAAGACCTCGCAGGATAATAAACCCAATCGGGCTTTTGAGCCCTTCCCCAAAACATTGTAATACAACAGCAGCCATGAGGTGACCACTCTCACCTCCTCCTGCACCTCAAAAATAATAAGACCTCCCCAAAAATAAGGCCAAGTGCTGATTTCAGGCGTCAAAAGAAAATAAGGCCCTGTCTTATTTTCAGGGAAGCATGGTAGATGTTACACACAGTCCCCCACGCAACACCCTCCATCTACTATCAAGAGAAACGAAGAAAAAAAGGTCAAAATGTCATCAAGAGAAATTGCAGAGAACAGACATTCTCAAAAACCAAAGAAGATAAAGCAGAAAACAAAGTAGTTTGTTTTAGTAATGAAAGAAACCCTTGGAGAAATCGACAACATGAGAATACATGTACTTTAGTTTCCCTACTATAAGTAGGCACCCTTCCAAGACTTTCGGAATCCCTTAGCTTTCTTCCTTGATTCCTTCTTCAAAGTCCGTATAGGGGTGGTAGCCTGCAACCATTGTATAAAATACTGTTGGTGTGTTTTTCCAGCCAGCAGAGTTAAGATGTCACCCCAAGCATGCATCATACACAACAAGCATAACATTAAATCTTCTTTCCACTGAAATATGTTGATATCAAGAAGCTGCCCGTAAAACCTCACTCACTCTCACCTGTGTCAATTTAAGCCAATGTGAGGTTTCTGCATTGCCTCTTATTTCAAAGAATCAATTGCTTGGACCATTTTATTTATCAGACATGCTTGCAACAGCCGAAGGAACTACGCTCAACAAATTGACATTCAATCAGATGAATGCTCTCCTTTCTAAAAGAAAAATAAAGATTTTTTTTCTTTCATTTTAAAGAAGATGCTTTGCAACTAGGTGTAGAGGTAAGTTAGGTTCAGCAGAATTTCACCTTGAACGAATCTTTATGTGGGCCCAGCCTTGGTGACATCTACTGAAGCAATTATTCTATTGTCATTAAACACATGAAGCTTAGAGTGAGTCAAGTTCACCAGTCGGTTTAACTTACCTTAGGACTGCAAGTAAATCTTCAAAACAGCCTTCCCCAATCTGGTAGTATTCAGGTGCCCTGGACTGAACTTCCATGATCTCTAACCTCCTGAGTTCTTAACACTAATGACAGATATATCGTGATGCCTGATATTCAATGGATCCTTCTAAGCTCCAGGGCAGGAGTGTCAAACTGTAGCAGCTTGAAAATAGGTTGACCCCCTCCTCTCTGTGGAAGCCACTCAAATATTGGAAGACAGCTATCATGATATCCCTGGTCCTTCTCTTCACTAGACAGGCCATGCCCAGTTCCTGCAACCGTTCATCGTATGTTTTAGCCTCCAGTTCCCTCATCATCTTGGTTGCTCTTCTCTGCCCTCTTTCTAGAGTCTCAACATCTTTTTAATAGTATGGTGACCAAAACTGAAAGCAGGATTCTAGGTGTGGCCTTACTAAAGCTTTATAGAATGGTGTTATTGCTTGCCCTGCCAGTCTTGTGGGTTCATTTTGGTAATTCCTTGATTGAGATGTTATTTATGGGTTGGTTCTTTAGTGAAGATCTCTCTCTCTCTCTCTCTCTCTCTCTCTCTCTCTCTCTCTCTCTCTCTCTCTCTCTCTCTCTCTCCCTCCCTCCCTCCCTCCCTCCCTCCCTCCCTCCCTCCCTCCCTCTCTTCCTCCCTCCCTTCCCCCTCTCTCTCTTCTCTCTCTCCGTCTCTCTCTCTCTTTCTCCCACTCTCTCCCTCCCTCTCCTTCTCTCTCTCTCTCTGTCTGTTTCTCATTCTGTCTCTCTCTCTCTCTGTGTGTCTGTCTGTCTATCTCTCTCCCCCCTCTCTCTCCCTCTCTCCCTCTCTCTGTCTCCCTCTCTCTCTTTTCTTTCTCCTCCTTCCCCACCCCTGTGCAAGCTTTTATTATACTTCTGTTTGTTTACTGCTTATGAAAAGCAATTTATAATTGTCATACACTCATTGATTTAAGAACACCTGTGGTTTGAGGGCACATCTCACTAGCAAAACTCAATGGAACTAATTCCGTGGAAAACAAACAAAACTCTCACTGTCTTGTAGCTGCTAGCTTGGGCCCTTCCTACCCAGTCTCCTTTAGAGGTGCCAATTCTTCTCACCCAAACCTAGCCTGACCTTTCTGGGCAGTCAGATGCAAAGGGGGAAAGGGAGTTCTGCCCCATGCAGTTATCTGAGAGCAAGGCTAATATGGAATCCTGCATTCAGTTTTGGTCGCCACAATGTAAAAAAGACATTGAGACTCTAGAAAGAGTGCAAAGAAGAGCAACAAAGATGATTAGAGGACTGGAGGCTAAAACATATGAAGAATGGTTGCAGGAACTGGGTATGTCTAGCTTAATGAAAAGAAGGACTAGGGGAGACAGGATAGCAGTCTTCCAATATCTCAGGGGCTGCCCCAAAGAAGAGGGAGTCAAGCTATTCTTCAAAGCACCTGAAGGCAGGACAAGAAGCAATGGGTGGAAACTAATCAAGGAGAGAAGCAACTTAGAACTAAGGAGAAATTTCCTGACAGTTAGAACAATTAATCAGTGGAACAACTTGCCTCCAGAAGTTGTGGATGCTCTAACACTGGAAGTTTTTAAAAAAAGGTTGGATAACCATTTGTCTGAAGTGATGTAGAGTTTCCTGGCCGAGCAGGGGATTGGACTAGAAGACCTCCAAAGTCCCTTCCAACTCTGTTAGTCTAGTCCAGTCCAGTCCAGTCTACTCTACTCTACTCTACTCTACTCTACTCTACTCTACTCTACTCTACTCTACTCTACTCTACTCTACTCTACTCTACTCTACTCTATTCTACTCTATTCATGATTCTTTATTCTATTCTATTCATGATTCTCTATTCTATTCATGATTCTCTATTCTATTCTATTCTTTTCTATTCTTAATGATGTCATCTTAGTAGCACTTCCTAGTGAGCATAGCCTCAGGTAGACAGCCATGGTCTGTTCCCTCTCCCACAGGAGCTGTCTGAAGAATTAGAAGGACCTCATCTAATTTTATAGATTCTCCTTGACTCTGAAGATAAGCCCTGTTGATGTTTTCTGAGCTGGGGCTTGGTGGTGAAGATGTGTCCTCAAGAAGGAAGGCCCTGAAGATGGGACAGGTGTCCTTCTTCTGAGGAAGCAGTTTGAGGCTCATTCTCAGAGGGTTCTTCTGAAAGAATTTAGGGCTAGAGATCATGACAAAATAAATAGGCTAATGGGAATACAGGGAATGAGGTTTTTCAGCTAACCCATAAAACAAATTATGGTTCAATATGCACACAATCCATCCAAAACTGAGACCTGTGTCATTCCTTGTCTCATTCTAACTTCCTGTCTGTTGCTGTTATAGGTTTGGGGTTTTTTAAATCTTCTATCCATAGGATTTAATGAAATATCTTCTAATGTCTAATATAAAAAATATCTATCCATAGAATTCAATGAAAAATTAAAAGATTCATTAAAAGATTTAGCAGGATTAAAAAGAATAAGCTGAGGTAACTTTACCTCAGCTTTTTTGCCCATAGCAGCAGAGAGCCCGTCACACTGCACGTAAATGTCGACCACAAGAAATCATCGATTTCTTTTAATTTCTTTCCTCCTCAATCTCACAAAGCTCTCAATATAGAAGCAAGCTTTCTATTGTCCTGTGCCATAGCACAAACTCGATATGCAGTCATCAAAACTCATTAAGGTCTCATCTGGATATTGTTCTAATGGATACAAAAGGATCGGTAAGAAGTAGCACAGGAAGCTCCATCAGCACCTTCCATTTGCCACTGAGAGAAACGTCATATTAGAAGAAGGTCAAAATGTCATCAAGAGAAATTGAAGAGAAACAACCTCCTCAGTAACTAAGTGGGTAAAGTACACTTTGGGAAGAAAATGTATGAGGAAAAAAGAACTTGAGAAATGACAAGGATGGCAATACTTTTGTCAGGCCTGGAAGCCATCTTTTGCATTGGGCCTTCAGGCCTGCCACATTTAGTTCACCCCCAATGAAAGAAGACTCCGGGAATTAAAGTTCCTCAAAGCTCTATTTTATGAGAGATGTCATATTGGCACATCTGGGAAAACCCAAATCTGAAAGCTTCCAGGTTTTCCCCACCCAAAAGAAAGCCCAAGTCCCTTCCCCTGCACCCACAAGTCCATCATATGGTCCAATCAATCCACCATCCCAACTGGAGACATCCCCTAGTCATTCCCATCCAGGTGCAGGCCGAATGTCCTTGACTCCCAGAGAATGGGATATTGTTATGGCTAGTCCTCCACCACTCCATGCAATTCCCCCTCCCGTTTTCCCAGGCACTGAATGTGGCAGCCCTGAAGTTCCCACGATAAAGATGACTTCAAGGGCTGACAGAACTAGGTACGCTTAGCTGAACCAAGGGAAGGCTTACGAAAGACCTGAGAGTTGAAGGACCATTACAGAGTGACAGTGCCTCTCACTCCTCAGAGAGAGAAAGATGTTTTTCATTTATTGCATCTGAATCCAAAATAAAGAGTTGTTCCTCAATGCACCAAGAACTTTGGGAAGAATCAAATTACACACACACACACACACACACACACACACACACACACACACATTACTTTACATTATATTACATTAATATATATATACATACATACGCATACATACATACATACATACATACACATATGTAATATAATCAAATAAGGGCATAACAGAAACAATTCCTAGAACCAGAATGGCCTCATATTGCTATGGACAATCATTTCAACCTATCTGCTTTTCTTAAACATTGAGTCCTTGGAGCTTGTTTGGGTTGTTGGTTTTTTTTGCAGACATTTCATTACCAAGCTAGCTAACATCATCAGTGTTAGGAGTGGAGCAAACTCTTGATTATTTGTCTGAATTGATAGTTCCTTCATTGGGAACAATATGTTGACTCTGTAAATTGCTTAGAGTAAAGCACTATGAAGTAGTATATAACTAACTGCTATTGCTACTGTTTACTTCTTGTCTAGTGTTAATCGTGATTTTATCTCTGCTCATATGTGCATTGATTGCTGGTGAGAAGGTGCTTTGATCTCTTTGTTTCCTTTTGGGCTTTTTGATTGTCTCTTTTGAGTGGTATGTAGATGTTGTTCATCTCTATATGCTTGTCGATGGCCAATTTGTCTGAGTGCCAGGCGGGTCTCTTAAAACAGCCCTGCCTAGTTGTCCAATTCGATCCTCATTGGCTGCCCCCAGGCCCAAAGCCAGGATGTTGCATTTTCTCAATTCAGACTCGCAAAGAAATATAATCTGGGGAGATAAATCTTCCAGATGTTCTCTGCCATTTGTTTTTATTTCCAACACACAGGGAGCCATTAAAGTGGCTATAAATAAAAGTTACTGGCGATTGTGAAGGAAAGGGAGAGAGGTTTATCAAATCCATTAGCACCGTTAATGATTCCTCTCCAACACTTACTTTCCAGAATTTTTAAAGTTTGGATGACGACCCAGTTTCTGTAATTCCTGAATATACATACACCATTTAAGGGTAAATGGCCAGGGTTCATTAAAAAAAAAACTGTTTCAGACCAGAATGTCTGTGACTCATGACACAAAATCTTTAGTTTGTTTCACTGTTATTTACAGTTAGACATGGGATATAACCAACACATTCAGCCATAAACCATGTTTTATAAATGACAGTGATTGGTGACATGAATTCATAATTTGCTGACCCATGATTTATGGATGGACTTATCCAACATAATAAGGAATTCTTAGTGATCACTTTGAAAAGTAAGGTAAAGATTCCCCCTTGCACATATGTGCTAGTCGTTCCTGACTCTAGGGGGTGGTGCTCATCTCCGTTTCAAAGCCAAAGAGCCAACGCTGTCCGAAGACATCTCCGTAGTCATGTGGCCCGGCATGACTAAACACCAAAGGTGCACAGAACTCTGTTACCTTCCCACCAAAAGTAGTCCCTATTTTTCTACTTGCATTTTTTACATGCTTTCGAACTGCTAGGTTGTCAGAAGCTGGGACAAGTCACAGGAGCTCTCTCCTTTACATGGAGCTAGGGATTCAAACTGCTGACCTTTCTGATCGACAAGCTCAGCGTCTTAGCTACTGAGCCACCACGTCCCATATTTTGAAAGTACATAATTCTTTATCCTGCTTAAGCCATGGTTTGTCTTAACTGTGATTGTCAAAAGTGCCAAAATGTGCTGGGTTCACTCATTATGCTTAGTTATTTGCATAAGTCTACAAACCACTCTTATTAGTTTATATTTCATTCTAAACTAAATCAAAGAAAGCACATTATACCTTAGCATTATGGTTGATCAAGTCACTTTTTCTCACTTTGACCCTCCTAAAATAATGATAATAATAAAAATAAAAAAAAGTTTTTTGCTTCTAAGATAGCAATAGCAATAGCAGTTAGACTTATATACCGCTTCATAGGGCTTTCAGCCCTCTCTAAGCGGTTTACAGAGTCAGCATATCGCCCCCACAGTCTGGGTCCTCATTTCACCCACCTCGGAAGGATGGAAGGCTGAGTCAACCCTGAGCCGGTGAGATTAGAACCGCCAAACTGCAGATAACAGTCAGCTGAAGTGGCCTGCAGTACTGCACCCTAACCACTGCGCCACCTCGGCTCTCTGCATTGCACTTGTGTTAGAAGCCCTGAGGCACTTCCAGGTTGAAAGGATTAGCTGGTGGCATCCCTGTCACCTGGGGGACACCCACTTGAGGCTCCTTCATGACCCCAAAAGGGGCCAGAGTGAAGGACGGGAGCTCACCCCATCTCATAGCAGCCAGGGGTGGGTCGCTACCAGCATAACTGCCAGATCGGCAAGCAAAAAAATTTGCATGTGTGCTTGCTTTGCTCACACATCCACCAAACATGCGCTCTGTGCACGTTGGCACATTTGCACCTAAAAAGGTTTGCGCATGTGCAAAACGTTAAAACGGGGGGGGGGGGGGAATACATTTCTGCAATGAAAATCAAGATGGCACCGCCGTATGAGAACCGGTTCATAGGCATGGCAGGCCTGGGTCACTGCCGGTTCCAGAGACCCAGGCCACCAAATTACTACCGGCTCGGCCGAACCGGTCCCAACTCATAGGAACCCACCTCTGAGGACGACCCTTGGGTCTCGAGCACGAGCTTGCTAACCTTCAACCCAGGATCCTAACCATTCTGCTCCTTTCTAAGATATGATTTGCAAAGATATGTAGGAAGGAAAGTTCATCTGGTTCAGTTCCAAGCTGGGAGAAAGATGCTGGAAAAAACATGGGGGTGGTGCTCATCTCCGTTTCAAAGCCGAAGAGCCAGCGCTGTCCGAAGACGTCTCCATGGTCATGTGGCTGGCATGACTAAACGCCAAAGGCGCACGGAACGCTGTTACCTTCCCACCAAAGGTGGTTCCTATTTCTCTACTTGCATTTTTATTTGCTATCGAACTTCTAGATTGGCAGAAGCTGGGACAAGTAACGGGAGCTCACTCCATTATGCGGCGCTAGGGATTCAAACCCCCGAACTGCCGACGTTTCTGATTGGCAAGCTCAGCATCTTAGCCACTGAGCCACCACGTCCCTTCTGAAAGATATACTACCTTTGATTATGGGGGGGGGGGGTTCTATCATAGCAGCTCAGGAGTTAGAGAGCGAAGGTGAATATGGGGAAAATGTTCTTTGCAGAATGCGCAAGCATTCGAGCTCAAATATTCAAATCCTGAAACAAAGTGTTCTTTTAAAAGTAGCATAACATGGAAGGGCAAGTGCTTTTAGCTCAAAAAATGATGCCATTTCAAGCTCAAAACATTTCTGGAAAGATTAGACTAACCTGTTTCGACCATCGCTTTAAACAATGCCTTTTGTCCTCCATATATTTAGAATTCAAAAGGTTTTTTACACACCCCGATTCCTCCATGTAAGAACCATAGCAATTTTGCTGTCAGCAGATACAATGCCAGCCTTGAGCTTAAATGGCCTTAAAAAGGAGACTGGACAAATTCGGGGAGAATTAACCTATCGACAACAACATGCCCTATATTTTAGGGCAAGACTAACAATCTTGGAGGTTACAGAAGACGGTGACCAAGGCAAGACATTTTCAGTTGAATTGTATTTTAAGATGTAAGAGAAGGGTTTTTCCCCCCATTCAGGGTCTCAGCCATCAAATCCAGTTGGAAAAAAAAGACAAAAAACAGCCCAGCAAACCCATTTGAAAAAAAAGAAAGATCCCTTCTGATAGCCCAGCCTTTTTAATATCTAGAGAAGTCCAAAATCTAACTCCAGACCTTTAGTATGGAATCCAAAATCCATTGCTAAATCCAGACCCTCATATAATAAGATACGAAGCAATGGGTGGAAACTAACCAAGGAGAAAATCAACTAGACCTCAGGAGAAATTTCCTGACAGTGAGGACAATTAATCAGTGGAACAGCTTGCAACTCTTGAAGTTATGGATGCTCCATTACTGGAGGCTTTTACGAAGGGCTGAACAACCACTTATTTGGAATGTTATAAGGTCTTCTCCTTGGGGGTTTGGGGGTTGGACTAGAAGACCTCCAAGGTCCCTTTTGTTATTCTGTTATGACTGAAATGGAGAAGGCCCATTCCAGTTGTAAGTTTTGTCAGTCATAAAGGGGAATGACCCCATATGATCGACCCAGTTTTATAACATTTTGAGGTGGTTGTTAAGTGAAGCAGGTGGTCATTAGATTCCCCTTGCACATGTGTGTTAATCATTCCCAACTCTAGGGGGCGGTGCTCCTCTGTATTTCAAAGCCGAAGAGCCAGCGCTGTCCGAAGATGTCTTTGTTGTTATGTGGCCGGCATAAGTAAAGGCCGAAGGCGCACAGAACGCTTTTACCTTCCCACCAAAAGTGGTCCCTATTTTTCTGCTTGCATTTTTATGTGCTTTAGAACTGCTAGGTTGGCAGAAGCTGGGACAAGTCACGGGAGCTCACTCCGCTATGCAGCACTAGAGATTCGAACCGCCCAACTGCCAACCTTTCTGATCGACAAGCTCAGAGTCTTAGCCACTGAGCCAAGGCATCAGATAGGCTGTACAATTCTGGTTTTTAGCAGACTGGGAACATTTCTTTGTGGCACAGGCTGTTCTCTCCTTTTCTGATTTATTATTACACCTGGGGGCTACAGTTATATAATTCCAAATCATGCTGTTGGGAATTAGAGGGAATGAGAAATCCTCATAATCTCCATCAGCATCTCCGAAAGTTTGCTCCTTCACATTGATTTAGCTATAAATTTGAGGAGGGGGGGGGGAGGAGGGCTCGATTTTTCCAGTCCACCTGCTCTGCTCTCGCCAACCCAAGTTGACATCATTTCAAATGAGGCGAGTTTAACTCTGGTAGCAAAGGATGATATGGCTGTTTGACTAGCAGGATGGAAAGGTGTAAAACAATCGCCGTTGCTATATCTCTATAACAAAAGGCATGAAAAGAGATACTGGGCAGAAGAAGGAAGGAAAGAGGGACGTCTCCATGTTGGGACAATGGAGCGAGGGAGGAAGAAGGGAGGGAGGGGAAAGGAAGGAAGAAAGGGAGGGAGGAAGAAGTAAGGAAAGAAGAAGGAAGGAAGGAAGGAAGAAAGAAAGGAAGGAAGGAAGGAAGGAAAGGAGGGAGGGAGGAAGAAGGAAGGGAGGGAGCTGAGATGATATAGGAGGGAGGAGGGAGGAAGGGAGGGAGAGAGGGACGAAGGGAGGGAGGAAGAAGAAAGTAAAGGAGGGAGAAAGAAGGAAGGAAAGGAAGGAGGAAGAAGGAAGGGGAGAGGGAGGGAGCTGAGATGATATAGGAGGGAGGGAGGGAGAGGCGGAGGATGAAGGAAGGAAGGAAGGAAGGAAGGAAGGAAGGAAGGAAGGAAGGAAGGAAGGAAGGAAGGAAGGAAGGAAGGAAGGAAACATGATAGAGGAGGGAGGAAAGAAGGAGGAGAGATGGAATGGAAGGAGGGGGAGGGAGAGGGAGGGGAGGTATATATGATATAGGAGGGAGGGAAGGAAGAAGAGAAAGAATGGAAGGGAGGAAGGGAAGGAAATATGATATAGGAGAGAGGGAGGAAAGAAGGGGAAGATGGAAGGGGAAGAGAGGAAGGGAGGGAGGGAAGGAATGAGGGAAAGAAGGAAGGAAGGGAAGAAGGAAGGGAAAGGAAAGGAAAGAAAAGGAAAGGAAAGGAAAGGAGAAGGACCAACTAAGCGTTACCCGACAAATGCGCGAACGACAAAAGCGCACCGACAAAACTGCGGCGCTAAAACCGCAATGTCAAAAGCGCGCCGACAACAGTGCGCTGACAAAAGCGCGCCGACAGAAGCGCGATTTAAGTTAAGGTAAGGTTTAGGCTTAGGTTTAGGGTTAGGGTTAGGGTTACAGCGCACTTCTGTCGGCGCGCTGTTGTTGGCGCGCTTCAGCGCTCATTCGTCGGCACGCTTTTGTCGGCGCGGTTTTGGTCACTGCAGTTTAGTCAGGCGCGCTTTTGTCGTTCGCACATTTGTGGTAGAACCCCAACCAAGATGTCATTTTGCTCAAAGGCACTCAGTACAAAACATGCAAAGCTACCGAATATAGAGAAAACACATTGATTACTTTGTGTTGAAGTGGATGTCCTAAACTCCTCTTTTCTTAGCAGGATGGTTTTACTTACGATGCCAAGAGATTAAATTATGCTGAAGGCTGCTTTGCTTCATTACGGTTTCACTCAGCTGGAAGTGGACGGTGTGTTCTATCAATGGTATATCATTGTGCCATTCCTAGCTATAATCCTGAGGAAACACCACCCCCCACGCCCCCAAGACAGAGCAAACAACAAGCGGCCAAGCAAAAAGCATACATTCGAAGTCAATTTCTAGCAAATTCAATTTAAACAATATCATTAAAGCAAGAGCATTGAATAAAACATTGTGTTATAACGATATCCATGTATATCAATTCCATGGGGTGGTAGTAGCTGCTGGGAGGGAAGAGAGTTGTGGCATCTTCCTGCCGACAAATTTCCCTTTTCTAAGGCTAATTAGGAAATGATCTAGTAGAACAAGAAGTTTTCTAACAGGCACTTTGATTTTCAGTTAAAGACCTTCCGTGTATAGGAAAGTTACAAACTAGTGGCTTTATTTCTTTGTCGGTAAATATAAATTCAACATAAGAAACAGTTTGTCATGAAAGCGACTGCCTGCAAAGGCTCCTGGATTGGGGCTGAAAGGCGAAAGTGGAAGCAGTATGCTCCATCCCATATTTTGGTAGACAAGGTTGCCCTGGTACAAAACACTTAATCTTTCCCCTGGTATAACCGACAAAGTGAGGAGAGCCTGTGGCTTAGAGGTTAATACATCTACCTAATATGTAAGCAGTCAGGCTTTGAATCCCAGAAGGGTATGGCTAGCTGACTAGAGCTAAATCACTTGAAATAAGTTTATACTAAAGGTAAAGGTTCCCCACATATGTGCTAGTTGTTCCCGACTCTAGGGGACAGTGCTCATCTCTGTTCTAAAGCTGAAGAGTCAGCGCTGTCTGAAGACGTCTATGTGGTCATGTGGCCAGCATGACTGTGCACGGAACACTGTTACCTTCCCACCAAAGGTGGTCCCTATTTTTCTACTTGCATTTTTACATGGTTTCAAACTGCTAGGTTGGCAGAAACTGGAACAGGTAACAGGAGCTCACTCCATTATGTGGCACTAGGGATTCGAACCACCAAACTGCCAACCTTTCTGACAACAAGCTCAGCATCTTAGCCACTGAGCCACTGCATCCCTTACATCTATTACTAGCCTCCCTTTATTTCTTTGTGTAAATATAAATTTAACACAATCTAGGGACCGCTTCACAAAATACTCTAACCTATGGTTTGTTTTAACATGGCTTGACTAAACTGCAGCAATAGATTCATGCCTCACGCTAAATCATAAATCACAGTTTGTAACTTAGTCTTAGCTGGGTCTGGAATGGGACAACTTACCACGGCCAACAACTCACCACGGCCAACTGGCCACAAGACAACTTGCCACAATCAACTCACTGTGGGACAAGCCATGGGATAATTCAACAATTCGATTTATTTATCTAAAATATTTTTTAAAAATAGTTTAATTCTGAATTCACATTTCATTCTGTCCCTCCTTTGGCATCCTTTCTTCAACGATTCTATTCCACCATTTCTTTGGTTTTTCTATAATTCTTGTTCCACAGTGAGTTGGCCATGGCAAGTTGGCCATGAATATTCAACACATCCTCATCCTCCTCCTATTTTCCCCACTACAACCCTGTGAAGGTGGGATGGGCCAAGAGAGAGAGTGTGTGTATGTGTATCTGTGTGTGTGTGTGTGTGTGTGTGTGTGAGAGAGAGAGAGAGAGAGAGAGAGAGAGAGAGAGAGAGAGAGAGGGAGGGAGGGAGAGAGAGAGAGAGAGAGAGTGAGAGAGAGAGAGTGAGAGAGAGACTTTTGTGGCTACATTTTAAGTTAGAAGCTGGTTGTCGAGCCCAAATTTGACATACGTGTAGCCATTTTATTTAGCTCTCTATTATACTCATTCCTTTTCTTTCTCTTTACAATATAAAGGGGGTTTCTCGGGCTCACCACATTCTTAAGGTGGGGGGAAGAAGCAAATAGATAGATAGGATTGTTTTGGCTAGGTGACCTTCCTTCCTGAGGCTGCTCCTGCTGAGAACGGAAGGTGGAATTTGAAGACATTGGGCAATGTGGATGGAGTGATTTATTGGAGAATGTGACTTTGGAGGGATGTTTCTAACTTACAATATTAAGTGGTATAATTCCGGTTTGTGTCAGATCCAGAATCGCGACAGACTTTGTCAATTTGATGTCTACCTAAATACAAAGAAATTTGGTTTTGAAGATGGACTCTGCACATTTCTTCTTTTGAATGGGTTTCATCACTTGGAAACCTGACAGTGGTAAAATCAGTAGAAAGTAAATTAGAATTTCAGGAAAGCTTATAAGCATCTCAGTGTGGTTCTATCATGACTTCAAAACATTCTGTCCCTCCTCTGGCATCCTTCCTTTAACGATTCTATCCCACCCTTTCTTTGATATTTGTATAACTCTTGACCCACAGGGAGTTGGCCAGGGCGAGTTATCCTAGACTCAGTTGGTCCATAGTAATAGCACACTTTGTGGCTTGGATGCATTCATGTCAAGGCTACAATTGAGCCTACTTAGCTGTTCATGAATTTCTTATCCTTTGTCTTTCTTTGTATATGTTCTGACCGAGGCTTCCCAAGAACCTGAAGCAAACTCCTTGTCCTGACAAAATAAAACACTTTTTATTAATTTAATTCCGCTCATTCACATCCAGCAAAGTCTTTCAAGGGAGGATTTACAGTCACAGACCTTATCTGGCTTGGAGAGCTGCCAGGCCGATATCTGCAAAACTTGGCAAGGAGTCTCGGAGAGTCACAAACCAATGAAGCGAACTAATTGTCTCCTGCAAACTCCACTCCCCTTTATCTCCTCTTTTATTTCCTCTGCGAGGGGCCATTCACTGTCAAGCTGTGGTCTTACCCCCAAGTCGACCCCTGTTCTTTAGCTGTTCCCTTCGTCTGGCAACTCTGTGCATGCTCACACTGGGAACAGGCTCTAGCTGTTCTTCTGCCTCATTGATGTCTGACTCTGAAGGCAGCTGATAACTGTCAGACAGCTCTGGCCCCCTCTGCCTCTGACCCAGAGCCCTCATCAGAGCCTTCCCCAGACTCCCGGACTGGCTTATGTTCCTCCCAACCTCCTCACTGTCCTAATCTGGCAGGCCACAACGATGGCAAGTTGGCTGCGGTGAGTTATCCTAGACCCAATTGGTTCGTGCTAGTAGGACATTTTGTGGCTTGGGTACAGTCAGGTCATGGCTGCAATTGAGCCTACTTAGCCATTCACAAACTTCTTATCTTTTGTTCTTCTTTGCATAAACCAACGCGAGGACTTTCTGCTTGGAGATCAGTGTGACACATTCTCAGGCCTTTTCCTGGAAATACAATCGCAGGAGTTGTAAACATACTCAACACTTAACTCTCAGACACAGTAATTGTCTGGGTTAATGTTATTCTTTCCATATCTTTTGAAATACAGCCTCATCAAAGGCAAATGTTCAGCCAGAGACAGTCGGCTTCTGAATGATTCCCCTGTGTTTAGGTCACTCGATGGTGAACGAACAATATTCTCCTTTCATGGATGATGCCGAAGTGCCTCTGAAGCTGAGCAGGCAAATTGAAACTGGGTGAAGGGTGAAAACAGGCCTATTTCCAGGCTCCAGAGAGCCTCTGGAGCCCGAGGAGCAGGGGTGAAATTCAAAAGTTTTCTTTACCGGTTCTCTACCGGTACCCCTCAGACAGGGTCCGCAACTTGGGAGTCCTCCTGGATCCACAGCTGAGTTTCGACCATCACTTGTCAGCTGTGACCAGGGGGGCATTTGTCCAGGTTCGCCTGGTGCGCCAGTTGCGGCCCTACCTGAACCGGGAGGCCCTCACAACAGTCACTCGAGCCCTTGTGATCTCTAGGCTGGAATACTGCAATGTGCTCTACATGGGGCTGCCTTGAAGAGCATCCGGCGACTTCAGCTAGTCCAGAACGCGGCCGCGCGAGTGATTGTGGGCGCACCACGGTTCGCCCACATAACACCGATCCTCCGTGAGCTGCGCTGGCTACCTGTTGATCTCCGGGTGCACTTCAAGGTCCTACTTACCACTCACAAAGCGCTCCATGGTAGTGGATCTGGCTATTTGAGAGACCGCCTTCTGCCAATTACCTCCCTCCGTCCCATCAGATCGCATAGAGTAGGCCTCCTCCAAATTCCATCCGCCAGTCAGTGCCGACTGGCGACTACGCGGAGGAGAGCCTTCTCAGTTGCAGCTCCGACGCTATGGAACAATCTCCCCGTGGAGATCCGCACCCTCACCACCGTCCAGGCCTTCCGCACAGCTCTCAAGATCTGGCTATCCCGTCAGGCCTGGGGATAAGACTTTACTCTCGCCCCTCCCGAATGTTGAATGAATGTTGTGTTTTTACCGCTAATTATTTTTACTCACATTTTCTTTTTGTGTTTTGTCCTGCACTCCCCTCCCCTATTATTGTAAGCCGCCCTGAGTCCCCTCAGGGAAAAGGGCGGCCTATAAATGTTTAATAAAACTAAAAAACTAAATAAACTGTGGGTGTGGTTTGGTGGCTGTGTAACAGGGTGAGTCTGGCTTGGTGGTCATGTGACCAGGCAGGCATGGCTGCACAATTGACTCACACACAGTGTAAAAGCAGCTGGACTTCACAAAAATTGTCCCCTACAACAAGCATGAACCTCACAGACAATTAGGCACAGCTGATTGTTGCACAGCTGATCGTCGGAATTTTTTCTTCACTTTTTATTAGCATTTTTTTTACAACCGGTTCGGGCGAATAGGTAGAAAAAACTGCTTTAAAAAGTTTTTTAAAGTTCCAACAATCACACAGCACAGCTGATTGTCACACAGCTGATCATTGGAACTTTTAACAAACTTTTAAAAGCATTTTTTTTACTACCGGTTCGGGCGAACCGGCCCGAACCAGTAGCATTTTACCCATGCAGGAGGCTGAATAGGCCACGCCCACCATGGCTACACCCATCCAGCAACCGGGTTGGTCCTTTGCTTTTTCCAGGCTGGCCCCACAAGCCAGAACTAACACCTGGCCCTGACACCCCTCCCTTAGATCATTCACTTGGGAATCCCAGGTATCTTGGTTCTTACTTTTCGTAAAAACAATGAAACAAGAGCAATGATGGGACTTAACCTGATTCATTGTGGATTAACTCTGGAAATGAATCTGGATCAATTAGTCTTCCCCAACGATGCCAGTTGAAATCCTTGGAACTGTCCCTCCAAGGACAAATTCAAGAAGAGCGGCAGGAAACTGATATAAAAACACAAGGAAGGCAGAAAATGTTGTTATGGCTCTCTAGATGAACTCTGGAACTGAAATCTGACCGTTGCAATATAAATTATCTCATCTTATTCCACCAGATCAACAGATCCGTATCAGTTTCTTGGTGGTTTCTTTCTAAAACACCTTTCTTTTAACAAACAAATCCTCTTGCTGGCGATAAATGCAACTTGAAGTAGAGTTATTTTCAAACTGGATGCGTGAGTTAAGCAGATATCCCTTATCTCGGCGATACTGAGAAGATCGAAGTCTGATTCTTTATCAAGCCAGGTGTCAACTTCCTGATTTTGCCCCCCCCCCTAATGCTGAATCAGCCTCACGTCTCCACAAAAATCAGGAAGAAGGACTTAAAATGGTTATCTTCACCAGAAAATAAAGGGAACAGTAATGGAATTGGAAGGGATCTTGGAGGTCATCTAGTCCAGCCCCCTGCAGGGGACCTATGCTATTTCTGATAAATGACTGTCCAATCCAGGGGTGAAATCCACTTACCATTGCTACTGGTTCGATAGCAATGTGAGTGCTCCACGCATGTGTAAGACATCATGTGTAAGCATGCACAGAACATCAAAAATTAAAGTCCCGGCGGGTGGGCAGAGCCTGCTATTGAGCACACCTGCAAAGGTAAGTAAACAGCAAGGGGGGAATCCGCTGTGCCACGCAATTTAGATTAGCTAGAAAGCAGGAAACCCAACAATTCTAGCTAAAATAAATCGCACATCACAGCTGATCGTTGGAAATAAGAGTTCGCCAGAACCAGCTTCATTTTTTTTACTACCAGTTCAGGCGAACCAGTAGCATTTTTACTACCGGTTCAGGGCAAACCGGTCCGAACTGGTAGCATTTCACCCCTAGTCCAGTCTCTTCTTAAAAGCCTCCAGTAATGGGGCCCCAAAACTTCCGAAGGCAATTTGTTCCACCCGTTAATTGTTCTCACTGTTAAGAAGTTTCACTTTAATTCTAGGTTGCTTCTCTCCTTGGTTAGTTTCCATCCATTGTTTTTTGTCTTGCCTTCTGGTGCTTTGGAGAATAGGTTGACCCCCTTCTTATTTGTGGCTGCCCCTCAAATAATGGAATACTGCTATCATGTCACCCCTAATTCTTCTTTTCTCTAGACTAGACACACCCAATTCCTGCAACTGTTCTTCATCTTTTAGCCTCCTTCTCTCTTTCCTTCCCTCTCTCCTTCTTAGCTCACACTCTCTCAATCAGAATAGAGCTGGAAGGGACTTTAGTGGTCTTCTAGCCCAACCCCCTGCCCAAGTAGGAGACCCTATACAATTTCAGACAGGTGGCTGTCCAAACTCTGTAAAAAACTCTAGTGATGGAGCACCCACGATTTCTGGAGGCAACTTCTGTTCCACAGGTTAATTGTTCTCACTGTTAAGAAGTTTCTCTTAACAGTGCCTCTTCTCCAAGGCACCTGAGTGTAGAACAAGAAGCAATGGGTGGAAATTAATCAAGGAGAGAAGCAACTTAGAATTGAGGAGAAATTTCCTGACAGTGAGAACAATTAATCAGTGGAACAACTTGCCTCCAGAAGTTGTGAATGCCCCAACACTGGAAGTTTTTAAGAAGATGGATAACAATTTGTCTGAAATGGTATAGGGTTTCCTACCTGGGCAGGGGGTTGGACTGGAAGACCTCCAAGGTCCCTTCCAACTCTGATATTGTATTGAATTGTATTCTTCATTCCAGGTTGCTTCTCTCCTTGTTTGGTTTCCATCCATTCTTTCTTGTCCTGCCTTCAGGCGGTTTGGCAGAGATTCAGACAGACAGAGAGACAATAATCTAGGTGGGAATTTAGAGCTGATATTTGGATTGGGGAAGAAATAAGCAAGCTGTTAAGGGGAAAATTGCAGCTTACACAGGAAGCAATCAACAGGTGACATGCAGAGCCCTCTCTGTAGGCACATGAGCCATCACCCCCAGCTCAGCTCCACTGCCCATGTGTGCATGCCTCCCACCGGCCAGCTGATTTTCAGGTGTCTGCCGCACGTGGGTGTAGGGCGGGGTGCCTGCGGGAGACATGCACACATGCATGGGAGGGTGTGGGGAGTGTGGGGGTTGATGTCCCTCCCCATGGCCCATTTTTGGTCCCAGGAGGCTGCAGGGAGGCCTAGTAGGCCCAAAATACAGCACAGGGTGTGTTGCACATGTGGGGGGAGCACCGGGTCACGTGTGCATGTACAGGGATGTCCGGCGCGCATTGCATTATGGCTTTCGGCCTGTGACAACAAAAAGGTTAGCCATCCCTGGATTATACATTTCCTGTGTTATTATTATTTTTTAAAGATGGTTTTGTATGTCTGTGATGCTTGTTTGTTCCCGACTGGTGCTACAAGGAAGCGATAGAAAAGCGCGCATGAATAATGCATGTCAGGAACTCTGGAACCATCAAAGGACATTGCTTGGCACATATCGCACGGATGAAGCCCTTGGATAATGGATTAGACTCAAAGGCATTAAAGGGGGAAGAGTGTCGGAGAAGCAGCAGAAGGAGAAGGCGCCTTGGAATAGGTGTGCACATGTGTGTTTTAATACATCTCTCACCCACCCACCCTTCCCCCGAACGCAGCAACTGATGGGACTGAACGCATTCTGTCGTTCTCATTCCTCCTGCAAACACACAGAAGCATCAACTTTCTTTCTTCTCCTTTTTTTAAAGTCTTCAAAAGCCACGATCCCTTCTTGAAAACAAAGTACGACAGAGAGAGAGGAGGGAGGGAGGGAGGGAGGGAGAGAGGGAGAGGGAGAGGGAGAGGGGGAGAGGGGGAGAGAGAGAGAGAGAGAGAGAGAGAGAGAGAGAGAGAGAGAGAGAGAGAGAGAGAGAGAGAGAGAGAGAGAGAGAAACTCGATTGCGGAAAATACGACTTCAGCAATTGAGTGGTTAATGCAATAGCAATAGCAATAGCAATAGCAGTAGACTTATATACCGCTTCATAGGGCTTTCAGCCCTCTCTAAGCGGTTTACAGAGAGTCAGCATATTGCCCCCAACAATCTGGGTCCTCATTTTACCCACCTCGGAAGGATGGAAGGCTGAGTCAACCCTGAGCCGGTGAGATTTGAACCGCTGAACTGCTGATCTAGCAGTAGCCTGCAGTGCTGCATTTAACCACTGCGCCACCTTGGCTCTCTACTCTCTAATGCCTGGAATGCTCTACCTGATTCCATTGTTAGTTCCTCAAACCCCCATACCTTTAACCTTAAACTGTCCACCGTGGACCTCACATATTTCTTAAGAGGTCTGTAAAGGGGGTGTGCATAAGTGCACCAGCGTGCCTACCAATACAATAGCAGAGTTGGGAGGGACCTTGGAGGTCTTCTAGTCCAACCCCCTGCCTAGGCAGGAAACCCTGTACTGTTCCAGACAAATGGATATTCAACATCTTCTTAAAGACTTCCAGGCATTCACAACTTCTGGAGGCAACTTCTGTTCCACTGATTATTAATTGTTCTCACTCTCAGGAAATTTCTTCTCAGTTCTAAGTTGCTTCTTTCCTTGATTAATTTCTACCGTCCCTCTCCCACTGTCCCCATTGATATGTACTCATTTTATGTGTTCATGGCCATGTTATACTTTATTATATCCATCTGTTTGCACCAATCTCATGCGGTAATGTCCACGTCTATACTAATACCTGTTACCTTGTACATGTTGACTAAATAAATAAATAAATAAATAAATAAATAAATAAATAAATAAATAAATAAATAAATAAATAAATAAATAAATAAATAAATAAATAGCCCAAGGATGCAGTATTCCTTAAAGCCCAGGTCCCTTTTCATGAAAATTGAATGGGTCCAGAAGTATTTCACGAGAAGAGTACTCCACTCCTCTGCTCACAGTAGAATCCCTTATGCCACCAGGCTCAAAATTTTGGGCTTGGACAACCTGGTACTACGCCGCCTATGGTCTGACCTAAGCGTAGTACACAAAAGTGTGTGCTACAACGTCCTACCTGTCAATGACTACTTCAGCTTCAACCTCAATAATATGCGGACAAACAATAGATACAAACTCAAGGTTAACCGCTCCAAACTCGATTGCAGAAAATACAACTTCAGCAACAGAGGGGTCAATGCCTGGAATGCTCTACCCGACTCTGTTGTTACATCCTCAAACCTCCACAGCTTCAACTTCAAGCTGTCTACGATGGATCTCACCTCATTCCTAAGAGGTCCGTAAAGGGGGCGTGCATAAGCGCACCAGCATGCCTTCCGTCCCTGTCCTACTGTCCCCATCTATCTGTATATCATTTCTTTCGTTCATATCTATGTTTATACTTATACCTGCTATCTTGTACATGCTTGACAAACTAAATAAAATAAAATAAAAAGGTGTCATAGTTAGTTAGAAAACATCTAGCAAGCAGGAAAGTTGCAAGGATTTCAAGGGAAGTTATGGAGGGGGAGGAAGAGAGAAGGAGTTTACAGCAACCATAGCAAAAGAAAAACTTGGATCTGATCAGGGTTCAAACTCAGCAGAAATGTTATCTTGGCCCTTCTTCCATCGATCTTCTAGGAACAGGAGTGGTTATTTTTGAACTTCAGACCAGCCTGGATTTACTTTGCTTATTTGCTTATTTTCCAAAGCATTTGAAGGCCGGACAAGAAGCAACAGATGGAAAGTAATCAAGGAGAGAACCAAGGAGATGCACTGTGATAACAATTAACCAGCGGAAGAGCTTGCCTTCGGGAGTTGTGGGTGCTCCTTCACTGGAGGCTTTCAAGAAGAGATTGGTCAAAAATGTTGTAGGGTCTCCTGCTTGAGGGGGGGGTGGACTAGATGACCTACAAGGTACCTTCCAACTTTGTTAATCTGTTAAACTCACCATAGCCAACTAAACGTGGTGTCAGGCCTGCAATTATATTCCTTTTAGAATTTTGGCCTGCCACACTTTCTCTTATTTCATTATGCTGTTTCATTAGTATAGTTGATGGGAGGGGGGAATAGACAGGAGTAGGATTGTGGAATGTATTGTTTTCATTCTTTTCTAGAAGACCAAGGTCATCTTTTGTCTCTGCACTTTTACACCTGACCAGAAGCAGCTGGGTGGAGATGCCAGCGTGGAAGAAGAAGTTTGGACCATGTGATGGATTGTGGGTGTGGGGACAAGATCATGAACTTTTAACGGGGTGGAATTCTGATGTCATTTCCAGAATTGGGATTAACACAGATGTGCTAAGATGTCTGCTTTATTAAATTGGAACTTTAAGGATCGTTTTGCCTTGGACTCTGATTTAATTCTACATGATACTTGGAATGCTGACACGTGGGACAATTCACTGTGGGACAATTTAACAATTCTTTTTAATTATTTAAAATAAAATTTAAAAATATTTTAATTTTTGCCATTCACATTTACACTGTCCCTCCTTTCACATTCTTTCTTTAACGATTCCATTCCACCATTTCTTTGATATTAGTGTGACTTTTGTCCCGCAAGGCATTGTACTGCAGTGAGTTGGGGGCCATAGTGAATTGTCATAGGCCCAACTAGAAGAATTCCAAAGTCCCTTCCAGCTCTATTCTGATTGATTGATTGCTGATGCAGCTCTCTGCGATACAAAGAGTTGGTCTGACCCAGGCTTAACAGAATCATGAAACGGATTCCTTGTCCTAAAAAAAACCCCAACCTTTTTTATTTGGTTAATGTGGATTCCTAGCATTCACAACCAGAAAAGTTCCGGCAAACAGTCTCTCAAGGTTTATTGCAAAAACAGAACTTATCAGTCCTCGGATAGTTGCCAGGCCGAACTTCCAGTCGCAACGCTATACAGTGAAATTCTTGGCAAGGAGTTTCTGTGAGGCACGAATTCAGATAAGCAAATCTTCACGCTAATAAACAAATTAATTGTCTCCTGAAAACTCCACTCCCCTTTTGCTCCTCTTTATTCCCTATGGGAGGGGCCATTCAGCGTCCACCTGTGGCCTTACTCCCAAGTCGACCCCTGTTCTTTAGCTGTTCCCTTCATCTGGCAGCTCTGTGCATGTGCACACTGGGAATAGGCTCCAGCTGTTCTTCTGTCTCACTGATGTCTGATTCCGAAGTCAGCTGATAACTGTCAGACGGCCCTGGCCCCCTCTCTGCCTCCGACACAGAGCCCTCCTCAGAGCCTTCCCCAGACTCCAGGACTGGTCCAGGTTCCTCTCCAACCTCCTCACTATCTGAGTCTGCCGCCAGCTCACCTGGCCGCTGGTGGGCCGCAACACTAGTCCTTGACTTGCGACCATGAGCCTAAAGTTTCTGTTACTAAGCGAGACAATTGCTCAATGAGTTTTGTCCCATTTTACGACCTTCCTTGCCACAGTTGTCAAGTGAAGCACTGCAGTTGTTAACGTAGGAACACGTTTGTTAAGCACATCTGGCTTCCGTATCGACTTTACCCATCAGAAGTTTGCAAAAGCTGATCACATGTGTCGGGGACACTGCAAACATCACATATATGAATCAGTTCCCAAGTATCCAAATGTTGATTATGTGTCCACGAGGATGCTGCCACAGTCTAAGCATGAAAAGGGTCATAAATCCCTCTTTTCAGAGTTGCCATAACTTCAAATGGTCACTAAACAGATGGTTGTAAGTCAAGGACTGTCTGTACACAGGAACCTATTTTTCCCAGGTGAGCAGTGGTGGGTTTCATTTTTTTTAGAACCTCTTCTGTAGGTGTGGCCTGCTTTATGGGAGTGGCCATGTGACCGGGTGGGAGTGGCTTGCAAGCCATGTGACTGGGTGGGCATGGCCAAGAGCCGAGCTGGCGCAGTGGTTAAATGCAGCACTGCAGGCTACTTCAGTTGAACAGTGTGGCTGTTCAAATCTCACCGGCTCAGGGTTGACTCAGCCTTCCATCCTTCCGAGGTGGGTAAAATGAGGACCTGGATTGTTGTTGGGGGCAATATGCTGACTCTGTAAACCGCTTAGAGAGGGCTGAAAGCCCTATGAAGCTGTATATAAGTCTAACTGCTATTGCTATTGTTAACTTGTAAAATGTGGAGAAATTCACTTAACAACACTCTTGCTTAGCAACCAAAATGTTGGCTCAGAAACTCTGGCATTGAAGAGTGCAAGTCTTAAAGCTGTCAAGTTACAAGACCCTTGCACCCCTAACCCTTTAGGGAAAAAAACCTAGGGGTGTTCAAACTTGACAGCTTTAGGACTTGTGGACTTCAACTCCCAGAATTCCTCCTCTCGCTCTTCATCTTGATGATGTATGGACGGGCGAGGGGAGGGAGCTGGAACCAGTTCTAAACAGCACTGTAGATTTGTGGAATATCTTCTATAGAAGAGGTTAGAACTGGCAGGAACCCACCCCTGCAGGTGAAATAAAGGTAAAGGTTCCCCTTGCACATATGTGCTAGTCGTTCCCGACTCTAGGGGGCAGTGCTCACCTCCGTCTCAAAACTGAAGAGCCAGCGCTGTCCAAAGACGTCTCCGTGGTCATGTGGCCGGCATGACTAAATGCCGAAGGTGCACGAAACGCTCTTACCTTCCCACGAAAGGTGGTCCCTATTTTTCTACTTGCCTTTTTTACATGCTTTCAAACTGCTAGGTTGGCAGAAGCTGGGACAAGTAACGGGAGCTCACTCCATGATGCAGCACTAGGGATTCTAACCACTGAACTACCAACCTTTCTGATCGACAAGCTCAGCATCTTAGCCACTGAGCCACAGCATTCCCATTTTTCCCAGGAGTTTAGAACGAAGGCAAGGTGATTTTTCTTCATCCTAAATCAGCAGTGTGCGACCCACAACTTGTGGGTCACAGCCAACCTGCCCACACCCCAATTGCCAGGGAGACCCCCCTTGACTTGGAAAATTGGTAACAAAACTGAACATCATTTTTTCACGTCTTTTGGCAACATTCTTTAATGGCTTGTAATATCTTCAACATATAGGAAGCATGGGGAAATCTTGGGGAATTAAACTTGCAGAACTTTTTCAAATATAGGGTCTACGGCTGTCACACTTAGCAAAAGAAATGTTGGTGCTTTGTTGTGGTCTTAAATTGAGGACTACCTATAAGTCCCTTATTCAACGTTGGTACGGGGCAAAACTTTGAAAAAGGAAGGTAATCTTCACGGAACTAACATAGAGTACTGATGGTGTTAACTGAGGTTGCTTTTTACATTCAACTCTCCTGACCTAAAGATAGCTGGCTGATAATGTTAAGACTGTTATTGCCAACGAAGGCCTGGATTCAGAGAGCCCAGCAATACGATCAGATTAAAAGCAAAATAAAACAGCTTATCCTCCTAAGCAACAAACTGATAAGAACCCGGTCCTATTATGAATCTTTCCCCCCCCCCACCTCCCTCCTCTCTCTACTTTCCTCTAATTCTCTCTCTCTCCTCTCATTCTCTTTTATTCTCTCTCCTCTCATTCTCTCTTCTCTCCTCTCATTCTCTCTCTCATTCTCTCTTCTCTCATCTCATTTCTCTCATTCTCCTCTCTCCTCTCATTCTCTCTTCTCTCCTCTCATTCTCTCATTCTCTTTCTCTCCTCTCTTTCTCTCTCATTCTCCTCTCTCCTCTCATTCTCTCTCTCATTCTCTCTCATTCTCCTCCTCTCATTCTCTCTTTTCTCCTCTCATTCTCTCATTCTCTCTCATTCTCCTCTCTCCTCTCATTCTCTCTTCTCTCCTCTCATTCTCTCTCTCATTCTCTTTCTCTCCTTTCTTTCTCTCTCATTCTCTCTCTCCTCTCATTCTCTCTCATTCTCTCTCTCCTCTCATTCTCTCTCATTCTCCTCTCTCCTCTCTCCTCTCATTCTCTCTTCTCTCCTCATTCTCTCTTCTCTCCTCATTCTCTCTTCTCTCCTCATTCTCTCTCTCATTCTCTTTCTCTCCTCTCTTTCTCTCTCATTCTCTCTTCTCTCCTCTCATTCTCTCTCTCATTCTCTCTCATTCTCCTCTCTCCTCTCATTCTCTCTTCTCTCCTCTCTTTCTCTCTCATTCTCTCTCTCATTCTCTCTCTTTCACACTCTCTCCTCTCATTCTCTCTCTCACTCTCTCTCCCCCCCCCTACAGATGAGGACAAGGGATGGCAAAATCGAAAATGAATAACAGGCCAGTGCAACATTTCAATTCGCGGACCCCATCTGAAAGCAATTCAATTCAATCTCGAAATCAAATCATTTTCTCTGTACTGAACCTACAATTTGGACCAAATTATTAAACCAAATTGACTGCCCTTAAAACCAGTCACTGAATCTACGGAGGGAAAGCAGCTGAGTCCACTGGATCAAATCAAACGGCCGCACTTTTTCCAACTCAGACTGATCATTTGAATCCAGGTGATTAAATGGAGCTATCAAACCTGTGCTTCAAGATAAGATTGCAGCTGCTTCTCACATCCCTGAGAGATGAATCCTAACTTTTGCAGCAATGAAGGAAATTTCCCATCAGTCGCTGCATGATTTGATGTGAAAGGGACATGAAAACGTGTTGTAATTTATATCACAGTAGCTGATAACATGGCGTTGCCCAGGTATTTCTTTATATGGAGGAAAAATCCGGACCAAACATAATTTCTAATGTTGGATTTTTGCCCTTACCAGAGGGAGCCCCCTTGTGGAGTATTGTGAAGTTGTTGCCATGGCAACGTCACTGCACTGTACAGTAGAAGCCATTTTAAGGCACAACAGGCTGAATCTTAACAGAACACACTCTACCCTATCCTACCCTAATTCTGTTCTGTTCTATTCTACTCTATTCCACTCTTACTCTGTTCTTGTTCTGTTCTTATTCTACTCTACTCTATTCAACTCTACTCTATACTCTATTCCTAGTTTAGTCTAGACTAACAGCTAAACAAATCTTACAGGCCTCATGTCTACCTTTGGCTGAGGTAGACTTGAAAGAACTTTTTTAAAAAAAGAATACGCAGAAGGAATATTATTTAATTAGACTATACTAGGAGTGGAAAGACCTGAATACAAGTCCTTCTCAGCCACTGAAAATCACTGGGTGATTTTGGTCCAGTCCAATCATTTCTTCTTAGCCCAGCTTCTCTCCCAGGGAAGTTTTGAAGGAGCTTTTCACAAAAACCCAAGGAGAAACGTGTCATGCTGAGCTCCTAAATGAAAAGAAGAACATCACGGATTTTGTTTTTAGTATGCAAGCTGCTGAGAATCATTTCGATTGCAGCAATATACAGGCGTGTTTAATAAATAAATATGAAACTAAAAAATAAACTCCAGTGCCAAGGGAAGAATGGTGGGGACAGGAGAAGACCTCGGTCTCGTGGTCATGAGCCTTCAAACCCATCTGGATCCTGGACAGAAATGCTAGGTTAAATTGGCTCCTGATGAGATCCACAAAGCTTATTTTCTTATTTTCTATGCTGGTCTATGACCATAATAAAAATTTAATTGATTCATGTTCTCTGCTAGCTTGATTCTCTAAGAAACAAGAACAAAAGGTTCTTTTGACTGCTACTTTGATGAGGGAAAACAGCTGCATCTGTTCTATTGCCAATGTATTCCCTTTAGTTCCAAAACTGTGACTTTCTCATTTTTAATGAGTTGGAATGAATGTTTTACCCCATTCTTTGGAGCCAATTGAAAAGAAAAGGCAGGATGTGCCATTGAGGAAGGTTTTAGTCAATCACTTCATATGCAGTCTTAACACTCTTTCCAAAACCTAAGGGGCTGCCACAAAGAAAGAGGAAAGGATCAAGCAACTCTCCAAAGCACCAGAAGGCAGGACAAGAAGCAACGGATAGAAACTAATCAAGGAGAGAAGCAACCTAGAACTAAGGAGAAATTTCCTGAAAGGGAGAACAATCAACCAGTGGAACAACTTGCTTTCAGAAGTGGTTGATGCTCCCATCCCTGGAGGCTTTCAAGAAGATATTGGTGTTCTGACCAAGGCTTCCCGAGAGCATGAAGCAAACTCCTTGTCCTGACAAAAAAAAAAACTGTTATTAATTGACTGTGAATTCTGCTAATTCACATCCAGCAAAGTCTTTCAAGGGAGGATTTATAGTCACCGACCTTATCTGACTTGGAGAGCGGCCAGGCCAATATCTGCAAAACCTGGCAAGGAGTCTCCAACCAATTAAGTGAACTAATTGTCTCCTGCAAACTCCACTCCCCTTTTGCTCCTCTTTTGTTTCCTCTGGGAGGGGCCATTCACCGTCCACCTGTGGCCTTACTCCCAACTCAACCCCTGCTCCTTAGCTGTTTCCTTCGTCTGGCAACTCTGCGCATGCGCACACTGGGAACAGGCTCCTACTGTTCATCTGCCTCACTGATGTCTGACTCTGAAGGCAGCTGATAACTGGCATACAGCTCTGGCTCCCTCTCTGCCTCTGACACAGAGCGCTCATCAGAGCCTTCCCCAGTTTCCAGGACTGGCCCATGTTCCTTCCCAACCTCCTCACTGTCCGAATCTGCTGCCAGCTCTACTGGCTGCTAGTGGGCCACTACAATTGGAGAGCCATTTGTCCTGAATGGTATGGGGTCTTCTGTTTGAGCAGGCAGTTGGACTAGAAGACCTCCAAAGTCCCATCCAATTCTGTTATTCTGTTTGGATACATTGCTCTTTTTCTTGTCAAGATGCCCTCTTTGAGCCCCCTGCTGCATCCGCTCCCATATCAAACCTTCATCCTTGGAAATAAATCTGTAAAATCGCAAAACAAACCTGTTTGTTTGGCTCTGGTCCAATTGGAAAGTTCTCACCTAGTCTTACTCTCAGCTAAACTCGGGCTTAAGGCAGAAACAATTCTCTTCCACCCAGGGAAAGGGGAAGTAGTGGTATAAAACAGAATGATCTACACCAAAAAGAATTGGGATGAAAAGAGATGGATAGACTGACTCTACAGCTCAAAGGCAAGAGTGACGGGATATCACGAAATCTGGGACAAATGGTACCGATGGTTAGAAATGATGGTAAAAGGTCTGGACAGAAAAAGGCAGATGAGTTAAGAATTGGGAAATATGGTATTAAGATTGTATGATAGGTAGGAATCGGATATATATTTGTATGTTTAGTAACCAGATAAAAGAAGGGATGAATGGACAGATAATCTGACTGACTACACCTACCTATGTAATGAATATAAACTGTAATTGCTGTAAGATCCAAAAACTATATGGAAATGTTTATGCTAGAAATGTTGCACTATGTCCAGTGTTTTTAATGTTTATATAATTAAAAACTTTTATTAAAAAACAAACAAAAAAGAATTGGGATGAACAGACAGCATCTCCCGTTATAGGAAACTGCTATGGTTACAAGATCTAACAACAGACACCAGAAGGGACACACATGTGACCCCCTCTGATCAATGATTAACCAGGAGAAAAACTATTTTGGGAAAGATCAATAATCCCTTGAAAAGCGACATTTCTTTCTCTCTGGAAAACTTAAGCATATGTCCGAGTTAAAATTAAGTTTGCTTCCCCCACCCCTTCCCTAAGCAAATCAAGACAAATCCTGCGAGAAATAGGAAACAGTTTTAATTTCAACTGAGGCCAGTTCCGACGGATATCCGTGCAATTGTCGAAAGCAACGAACTGATTTCATCCTCGTCTTTTTTCTTTTTCTTTTTTTGGAACCTGCTTTCTGAAAATATGAATCTTCACGTAGCAAAATATCATCGGTTGGGGGCGGGAGGGAGAAGGGAATCAGGATAATAAAGCCAGTGTTTAAATAGTGGCTTTAAAATGAACAGTGGACATTAATCCTAGAGGCAACGATTCCTAAAAGCAGGCTGTGTTATTTTAGTCTCTCTTTTTCTTAGCTAATACAGGTAAAGGTGTTTCCCCCCCCCCCAAAAAAGGGCAACTGGACGTTGAGTTTTTCGTTTTTTCTTGGAAAACGTTTTGCTCTTCATCCAAGATGTTTCTTCAGTTCTTCAGAGTTAACAATTAGCCTATTTAATTTGTGGGTCTTGTGATGGGACAAGCGTGGGTGTGTCAAGTGAGGCTCTTGTGATGGGGAAGTAACCTCAGGTGAGGGTCATTGGGGGTGTGTGAAACGCTGGTTGTGGGGAGTTAGGGTTAGGAGGTCGGTGTGCACGGGGGGTGTGTGCACACACAGCGCATTATAAGTACGGGTGCACAGTGCACACGCCCGCTGTCACTTTCGGCACGCAACAACAAAAAGGTTAGCCATCACTGACCTAAGCTAACAAACACCCCACTAGATTTGAAAAGTGAACCAGTGATTTTTTTTTTAATTTTCCCCGGAACCGCTACTGAAATATGCATCACCTACTGGAAGCTGCCCCGATCAATTACTTAACTAAATGTGACCATTTCTTGATTAACCTGCAGGTGAAATATTACAGTCCCAAGAAAATGTAAATCTGTTTTCCATCTCCAGAAATGAAGTCCTCTCAATCCCCCTGGGCAGGAAAGGAGAAATTTATTCCAGGTTTGCATTCTCTCTCTCTCTCGCTCTCCCTCTTTCTCCCTCTCCCTCTCTCCCTCCCTCCCTCTCCCTCTCTCCCTCCCTCTCTCTCCCTCCCTCCCTCCCTCTCTCTCTCTGGGTCTATCTGTCTCTCTGTCTGTGTTTGTTTCTCTCTGTCTCTCTCTGTGTGTTTCTCTCTCTTTGTTGCTGTCTCTGTCTGTGTCTCTTTGTCTCTCTGTCTCTCTCTGTGTGTGAGTGTGTCTCTCTCTGTCTCTCCCTTTCTCTGTCTCTCTCTCTTTCTCTGTCTGTCTGTCTTTGTTTCTGTGTGTGTCTCTCGGTCTCTCTCTCTCTCTGTCGCTGACACTGTCTGTGTGTGTGTGTGTGTGTGTGTGTGTGTGTGTGTGTGTATGTCTCTTTGTCTCTCTGTCTCTCTGTCTCTCTCTCTCTGTCTCTCTCTCTGTCTCTCTCTCTCTCTGTGTCTGTCTGTCTCTCTCTTTCTCTGACTCTTTCTGTCTCTCTGTCTGTCTTTGTTTCTCTATGTGTGTGTGTCTCTCTGTCTCTCTCTGTGTCATTGTTTCTCTCTGTGTGTGTATGAGTGTGTGTCTCTCTCTCCTTGTTAAAACTTTTAGTTCCAGAGGAAATCAGGAAGTCTTATGCATCTGTCAGCATCGCTAATTCCGTCAAAGATTTCTCATTATTCATTGTTGGCAGTTTAATTTTCTTCTCTTGCCTTCTCTAGAACAAGCCCCAGTTTTAATTATTGAGCTTCCCATCTTCCAAATGTAGTGGATTCCTTTATAACCCCCCCCCCAAAAAAGGGGGTCACCTGGCATTCATCTAGGTTAGCCAGACATCAGCAAACCAGGTTGGCTAATTATAAAGCAGTAGGAATGAAAGCCGGAAGCTCAATTGTCAAAGTTATCACATTTTTTGCACTGCAAAAGTGTTCCTAAGGTGTTCTTAAACCCTCCAAGAATTTTCACCTTTGAATGTAATTCTTTTCATTTCTACTTTAACGCAGAAATGCACAACAATGGTTCCCCCATAAAAGCAGCAGTGCCTTTTTGAGGCTCAGGGTTTCTTCCCCTCCCCCTCCAAATAAAGACACAAACTTTGCAGTAGAAATCAAATCCAGAAAGCACACACAGATAACTGATTCCTCAGGATTCCTCAACTGCTTTATATACAAAAAACACATGAATAAATATACAATACCAACAGCAGATTCCTCCAACGTGATAGAAAGGCGAGATTGCTTCAGCTCAGAGCAGACAAGTCCAGGCTCAGAGCTTAATACAGCTAAGCCATGCCCAAGCGCCGAACTGTCTCCAGCAAATACTGCTTCAGTTTCTAAACAGCCCTTATTGACTGACATAGTTGCTACGCCTATTCATTGGCCGACCTTATTACCACATCTCTGCCAGTCATGAATTCTCTGACAAGGACCACCTCTCTACATTTGGAGAAGCGTCAATACCAAAGGATATTAGAGTTTCATTGGGTGCCTTGACTCACAATGTGTTTGCCTTAAATGCAAGATACAAACATTTGTTCCCGCTCCATACAGGTGATTGGGAATAACAATGGATAGCAGGCCAGGTACAATAGTGTCATAATAGCAATAGTGCTTAGACTTATATACCACTTCACAGTGCATTGCAGCCCGCTCTAAGCGGTTTACAGAGTCAGTCTATTGCCCCCCCCCCCCAACAATCTGGGTCCTCATTTTACCCATCTCGGAAGGATGGAAGGCGGAGTCAACCTTGAGCCAGTCAGGATTGAACTGCTAGCAGTCGGCAAAATTAGCCTGCAGTACTGCATTCTAACCACTGTGCCACCACGGCTCTAGTGATGCCATAAACAAAGATGTTAGATTTTAGGGAGATGCGGGTAGCTTAATCATTTTTTTTCTAAGTTGGTCTACAAAAATTGAAACTTGGATATGTACTATGAGGGAGCTGGATGGCCTCTAAATATAAAACATAAATAAACTAGTAAGATGTAAGCTGACCAGAGTTGTTATTACTATTATTACCATTAGTAGTAATTTAAATTTATTATAGCCATCCACTCTTATAATTCAATATATTTATAAGACCTTTCCTATTTAAAACAACATTTCCATAGATAATAAGATATGCATTAAAAATAGTTGGGAAGGGAAGGGAGGAGAGGGTAGAGGGGAGGGGAGGGGGAGGGGAGGGAAGGGAAGGGAAGGGAAGGGAAGGGAAGGGAAGGGAAGGGAAGGGAAGGGAAGGGAAGGAAAGGAAAGGAAAGGAAAGGAAAGGAAAGGAAAGGAAAGGAAAGGAAAGGAAAGGAAAGGAAAGGAAAAATTGTATGTATTATTATTGTATGTACAATTCTAGGCAAATCCCCCCTTCCATTTTTTTTTATTATGATTATGATTACAAAGTGTACCATCCAGTGCATCAAATTTACTTTTTGCCTTAATTCTGTCACCACCACCTCAAATAATTAATCACCGAATGGCTGTGTCCCAACATCAACGAATAATATGATTTCTCTTCCTTCTTTATTCCCCATTGCCCCAATCTTTTAACATCTTAAAAGACAGCTATATTTACCATAATTAATACTTGGCTCATTCTTCTTCCTCCTGTGATATCAGCAAGCTCGGTGACACAGCAGTGGCTAATCTTATCTAGGCTGAGCTTTGCTCTGATAAAAATTTGGCTTTTACGACCCTCCGAGAGTAGAAAAGCAGAAGGACAACTGAACAAAACACCTTCTTGCAAGCCAGAGCAACACAATGAAGACACAAAACATCTTGGCTCTTATCTTGAGCCTTCTAGCTGGTGTGGTCTGCTATCCAGCTGTCCAGAAGGAGAAGACAACAGGTGCCCACAAACTTCTCCTGATCTCCTTTGATGGCTTCCGATGGAATTATGATGAGGATGTGGATACTCCTCATATGGATTACTTGGCTAAAGAAGGAGTGAAAGCAAAATATATCACACCTCCCTTTGTGACTATGACTTCACCTTCGCATTTTACAATGATCACAGGTATGGCCATCCTGTATTATTTTTTCAGCCCTAACTATTTTCTGGAGCATTAGTCACCAACCGGTGGTCCGTGAGAAAATTTTGGGTGGTCCGCAGAAAATTTATTTCCCTTTTTTATATTGCATTAAATCAGGGGTCCTCAAACTACGGCCCCTGGGGTGGATATGTGCAATGAACGTTTATGTTGCTGCAGAGAGTCTCCCCCTTTGGGGTCCTTTTGTGCAGATTGGAGGGGGGCAGAAATTCTGACTTGGTGTCTGCTTCAGCCTCCTGGTGTGGGGTTTTGGGTGAAGGCTGGAGGGAAGTAATGCTGGTGGCGAAGAGCTGGAGGGCCTTGTTCTAGTGGGACTGCATCATGGCCTGGAACTGGCTGACCATCTCAGCGCTCTGAGCCTCCAGGCGCCGGTACCTGGTCTTGCACTCCAGCATATCTTCCCTCTGATTGGAAAGCCTATGCTCCTAGTCCTCAGTGAGGCGCTTCTGCTGAGCCTCCTTCTCCGTCAGATCCAATTTGAACCAGCTGTTTTGCCAACTCTTTCTCCTGGGGGCTGTTTAGCTCCAACAACTGCTTACTGTTGGGGCCCTAAGGAGCCCAGGCGAGCAGGTGATGAAAGACTGGGAGGGGAGAGGGGAGTAGAGACCAGTGAGGTACCACTTGACATGACATCAACCAGAACGTGGTTCTACACAGTCATGAACTGCTTCCAGGACTCCGGCTCCGGATTTTGCCTGGAAGTTGACTCCTGAAGTCTTTTCCAGCAGTGCATGTAGCCACGAGGCAGTGGAGGTTTGTAATCAGAGTTTCCCTTCTCCTAGAAGATGGTTCTGACCAGTGGTGGGATTCAAATAATTTAACAACCAGTTCTCTGCCCTAATGATCAGTTGGGTAGGCAGGACTCAGTGGTCATGTGACTGGGTGGGTGTGGCCAACTCAACATCACTCAGGTCGATGGGTGCTTTGCTTTAGCTGTTACAATGTAACAAGGGTTAACTGGAGAGGCAGTTTCTGTAAGCAGGTCAATAAAGATTAGACTAGAAACAACACCAGAATGTTTCCTTCCTGCCTTCCTTACAGGATTAGCTCTGTAAAATGGGGGGGTGGGGACAAAATGATATTTCTTCCAACAAACGGTTCTCCGAACTGCTTAGAAAGTTAAGAACCGGTTCTCCCGAATAGGTGCAAACTGGTTGAATCCCACCACTGGTTCTGACGCTTTATCTGCCATTGGGGTGTAGAGTCCTCTTCCGCCTTCAAAACCACTGACCGTCTTCTCCTGTAACCCTGGGGAGGGGCCCTTACGAGGTGCTCCCAGCCGGGCCAGCTGGACCAAGGTTTCTTTAAGGTGGTGTTACTCCTCCATCACTCACCCTTTGTCCTGGCTTGTGACAGGCAGAGCCTGGCTTCCCAAACATTGGGCCCAGGATGGCGTGTTTATGTCATGTCTACAGAACAGGACTGATGTAATATACTCAGACAAAACCACGAACGTGCATCCTATACATTAATATAATGTGTGAGACCAGCATAATCATTATAGCCAACAAAAAAGTGGGAAAAGTATGGTTGTGGTAAAATAAAACAGGTGTATGGGATGGTAAGCAAAGCATTCCCGATTATATATTTTAGTTTTTATATGAAAAAAATGAATGTTCAAAAGGGTTAATACACAGTGTGAATAATAACTATGAGAATGTATTCCTGCAAATGTATGTGTGAAATTAAAAAAATTTTAAAAACTTTTTATATTAAAAAAGTAGAACATTTGATCTTTCTTTAAATGTTTACAGTAAAGAAAAAAACCACATTTTCCATATTTTCCTTAGAAGCAAGTGGCGAAAAATCGATATATTTTCTTTCTTTCTTTATGGCTGACTATGTTCAAGACAGCCCCCAAAAATCTGTAATGCAAATTACATGTTTATATGTGCTCATTATTTACTGGAAATTAATTAAAGCAGGCAGATGATATGCTTATATGCTTACAAGTCATTCAACAGGTTTTAATTAATATTCCTCATTAGAAAGAATTTCCCATAAAGTAAATGCATTACAAAGATAATGATTTAATTAGTATTTGAATGTGATTGGTTAGAAAGGGCAATGTTTGCACCTAATTAATTTTAGGGTATAATTTAGTGAGGTTAAAATAAAGTGGAGGTTAGCAAGCATTTTTCTTTCTTAGAAGCGGTGGGGTAGAGAAAGCACTGTGGAATTTCAGATGTTCACATGTTCGGCCAACCCAAAAATCCTTTGTATCTTAGTAACAAAATAGAATGATCTAAGATTTGATTGGTCTGTTCAGCGTCCAGATATTTTGATGTGTGGTTTAAATGCGTTGAGTTCACACTCATAACCCATCGTTAGGAATGCCTCCATGGAAAAACCAAGAGGTTGGCATTTTTTCTGCTGTGCTTCTTCATTCTTTAGAAGATAGTTGATGAGACGCAGTAGTGCAGGGGTTAGAATGCAGTACTGCAAGCTACTTCTGCAGACTGCCAGCTGCCTGCAATTTGGGAGTTCAAATCTCACCAGCCACAAGGTTGACTCAGCCTTCCATCCTTCCGAAGTGGTTCAAATGAGGATCTAGATAGTTGTGGGCAAGAGGCTAACTCTATAACTGCTTAGAGCGGGTTATAAAAACACTGTGAAGTGGTATATAAGTCTGTGCTATTAGGAAGGAAGGAAAGAAGGAAGGAAGGAAGGAAGGAAGGGAAGGGAAGGGAAGGAAAGGAAGGAAAGGAAGGAAAGGAAGGAAAGGAAGGAAAGGAAGGAAAGGAAGGAAAGGAAGGAAAGGAAGGAAGGAAGGAAGGAAAGAAGGAGCTGTGGTGGTGTACTGGTTAGAGTGCAGTACTACAGGCTATTTCTGCTGACTGCCAGCTGCTTGCAATTTGGCAGGTTGAATCTCCCCAGGCTCCAGGTTGACTCAGCTTTCCATCCTTCCGAGGTGGGTAAAATGAGGACCCAGATTGTTGGGGGCAAGAGGCTGACTCTGTAACCCGCTTAGAGAGGGCTGTAAAAGCACTGTGAAGCGGTATATAAATCTAAATGCTATTACTATTTGTGAGATTGTCCTAAACCATATTCATGAGTAGACAGGAAGTATCAAGTCCTAGCTGGGCAGCAAAAAAAAAAAAAAAAGTTGTGTGTAAGCCTTAGCTGAATATAGCTTCAGTGTTGCTGGGATGTGCTGTGTTGCTCTGTTCTTTAGAAGATAGTTGATTTACACACACATACACACAGTAGGTCGTCTTGCAAGCTATTTGGAAGAGACATCTAAACTGCTTTAAGTAGGCCCCCAAGAAGGTTTAATGCAGAAGACATTGATGTTGTGTTGTCCCTCTACTACTTGTGTTGGCTCCCTTCCCTCATAATCAACACAAGCAACAGATGCTGGAGAACAGTCTCTGGAGAAGAAATTCTCCTTTTGTTCTCAATTGCTTAGATGAGATGAGAGCTTTTCCTGAGTAAACATCTGCTCACCCAGGCAGTATCTGTTCAGGTTTTCTTCTTTTTTCCTCTGACAAAGACAGTTGAGTTCTAATGGCAGCTGCTTCCAAGTTTCAGCTGAAGAAATAATTTTGTGGAGTCCAAGGATGAAGAGGAAGCTGGAATTTTGAAGGACAACATAGAAGTCCACAGGGTTCTGAAGATGCACATGGACTATGGAGGTCTTCTCTCTCTTTCTCAATGGCAAACTTTCTGTTCACTGTTCCATTTCTCTGGACTAAAAAAAAAAACTGGACAGCTTCCTTTGCCTTTGCCTTCAACTTAAGCTGTATTTCTTCAGCCACGTTTTCATGCAGATGTATGATTTCTTTGCTAGAGTGGACGACGGCTGCAGGATTCCTAGATAACCCATATCAGTGATGGCTAACCTTTTTGACGTTGCATGCCAAAAGTGGGAGGAGCGCGGGGAGAGGGGTCATGCGTGTGCGTACCCACACCCATAATTCTATGTGCCTCCCCCATGCATGCCCCCCTCCTCCCGCTTTTGGCACGCAATGGCACGGTGGACCTGTTTTTCGGCCTCCCCAGACTCCAGAGGCTTTATAGAAGCCTGGGGAGGGCAAAAATGACCTTCCCCACCACCCCAGAGGCCCTCCAGAGGCCAGAAACAGCCCATTTTCTGACTTCCGGTTTGTGTGTTGGGCTGTTTTTCGCCTTCAGGAGGCTTCTCTAAAGCCCACTGAGGGAGAAAAACGGCTGAAAATCAAGGCTGAAAATCAGCTGGCCAGCATGTGCATGTGCGCTGGAGCTGACACAGGGCAACATCTTTTGGGCCCTCAGAAATGGCTCTGTGTGGCCTCTCACGGACCTATATCCTTTGCCACTGTTCATTTCCCCTCATCTTCTTTTCCCAGGTCGCTGGATTGAAGATCACGGAGTCATCCATAATATGATGTTCAACACGGAAACTCTACGGAAGTACGGCTTTAAAGAAACCCAGAACAAGTCCGAATGGTGGGACAATGGAGTTCTTCCCCTCTGGATCACAGCTCAAAATCAGGTAATGGATCCAATAGTCATCAATGGCTTGGTTTCTACATGGCTGGGGAATTCTGGGAGTTGAAGCCCCTCTACCTTAAACATAACAAGGTTGGGAATTACAGTCGGTTTGCTAAGCACAGCAATGCGTGGAAACTAATCAAGGGGAGAAGCAACTTAGAACTAAGGAGAAATTTCCTGACAGTTAGAACAATTAACCACTTGCCTCCAGACAGGTTGTGAATTCTCCAACACTGGAAGTTTTAAAGAAGAGATTGGACAACCATTTGTCTGAAATGGTATAGGGTCTCCTGCTTGAGCAGGGGGTTGGACTAGAAGACCTCCAAGGTCCGTTCCAACAATGACAATTCTACATTCTGGGTTCTATCGTCCAAGTCAAACTCTCAACCTTCTGCTAAGCAGAGGTTGTAAAGAATCCCATTTTGGCAACCGCTATTGCTGACCCGTTGTTGACAATGAGGAAAATGACATTTAGTTTTTAAACTTTTAATAAGAGATAAAGGTAAAGATTCACCTTGCAAATATGTGCTAGTCGTCCCAGACTCTAGGGGGCAGTGCTCATCTCTGTTTCAAAGCCGAAGAACCAGCACTGTCCGAAGACGTCTCCATGGTTCTGTGCCCGGTATGACTAAACACCAAAGGTGCACGGAACGCTGTTACCTTCCCACCAAAGGTGGTTCCTATTTTTCTACTTGCATTTTACTGCTGGGTTGGCAGAAGCTGGGACAAGTAACAGGAGCTCACTCCGTTATGCAGTGCTAGGGATTCAAACCGCTGAACTACCGACCTTTCTGATTGACAAGCTCAGCATCTTAGCCACTGAGCCACCACATCCCTTTTAAAAAAGAGATAGGACAACCAGTTGTCTGAAATGGTATGGGGGACTTCCTGACTGAGCAGGGAACACCTTCAAGCTCCCTTTCCTACTCTGCTATTCCGTTATTCTGTGAATTGTTTTTATTTGTTACCTGAAGTCTGAAAAATGGCCTAAATGCTCCTTCCTTAAGCTTGGCTCTTTGCATATTTAAATCTGCCAGATTGTGTGCCATTTAGAGTTGAACAGGGGAGTCGGATATCACCCAATGCTACTTTGAACAATTAAATGGAATAAATATGCTTTTATTTCATTTGATTTCCCAGTAATGCATCGATCTATCATTTTTGGCTGCAGAGTATATTCCTCAGAAAGCATGTTACAGTCTTTAGCACGAGGCTAAGTAGGCCATCAGACATAGTGGCAGCCTTGAAAAACTCCAGCAAAACAATATGGTTTATTTTTTCTTCTTCTTCTTCTTTTCAATTACTTACAGTCTTTCGCTTAGCAACGGTGAACGTGGCGATGATTTCTTTGCCCTCACATAGGGGAAAGGGTGATGCTAATTCAAATGACACATGGAACAAGAATTTTAAAAAGCTCACGCAGCTTAAATCTAGCTTATGTCAAATTGAAAGCCATCTTCATCGTGAAAAGCAGAAAGCTCAGAGATACAGAACACTTTAATTTGAATAAGCAAAGAATCCAGGGCAAAGAATGAGGATGGGAGACAGGGAATGGCGGGGGGAATCTACCAGCTGTCTCGCTGCAAAACTTTTCAGGAACAATAAGAATCGTTGTAATAAAAGGAAGGAAGCAAATAATGTTCCCAGTAAAACAGATCTCATTGCAAGTGTATAGCTGCTAGTAAAGTTGATTATGTTAATAAAACAGGGAGGCAGGAACAGTAAATACTCTCTCGTTTCAACATAATTGGGTTGTATGAGAGTTTTATTAAATTGTTCGGTTGGAATTATGACAGGGAGGAAAATCTCTCTGAGTCAGATTTTAACTCCGTGGAAATTCAACGGGCTGCTCAATCTAAAGAGGGGGAAAAGGGAAACCCCCAAAGACCCCAGACCAAGGATATAGAATAACAAGACTTGGAAGAGACCTTGGAGGTCTTCTAGTCCAATCCCATTCAAGCAGGAGACCTTATATCATTCTGGATAGATCCAATCTCTTTACAACCTGGAATACTGCAACCAATTGTGGTCACCACGCTATAAAACCGCGGTTGAGACCTTGGAAAAAGTTCAGAGAAAAGCAACTAAGAGGATCAAAAGCCTGGAGACTAAAACATATGAAGAACGATTGCAGTATTTGGGCTTGGCTGGTCTAAAGAAAAGAAGAATGTGAGGACATGACAGCAATTATTTGAGGGGCTGCCACAAAGAAGAGGGGGTCAAATTATTTCCAAAGCACCAGAGAGCAGGACAAGAAACAATGGATGGAAGCTAATCAAAGAGAGAAGCAACCTGGAATTAAGGAGAAACTTCCTAACAGTGAGGACAATTAACCAGTGGAACAGCTTGCCTCCAGAAATCGTGGGTGCTTCATCACTGGAGGTTTTTAAGAAGAGTCTAGACAGCCACTTATTTGAAATGGTATAGGTTCTCTTGCTTGAGCAGAGGGTTAGACTACAAGACCTCCAAGGTCTTGTAGATTCTATTCTATTCTATTCTATTCATTTCATACCATTGTCCAATCTCTTCTTAAAGCCTCCAGTGATGGAGTGGCTACAGCTTCTGAAGGCAAGCCATTCCACTGACTGTTGTCGCTGACAGGAAATTTCTCTTAATTCTAGATTTGGTTAGTGTTTGATAAGCTTCCATCCATTACTTCTTGTCCTACCCTTGGCTGCTTTGGAGAATAGATTCCATTCCATTGCAATGGAACTTAGCAAGTCACAAAAGAAAGAACAGACTACTTCTACCATTTAAAATGAAATTTAGACAAGAATATTTGAGCTGACATGGGACTATTCCACCCTGGAAAATCCTATAAGGCTTCAGAGACATTAATGGCTCTGTACAATGATATCAGCATCCCTGCCAATTGGCGACATTTTAATGCCCAGAAAGTCAATGTTTTAAGAAGCAGTGGGCTGATCACTATAACATCTCTTCCATCTCATAAAAATACTGCTGGGGACAAAGATCTGTTGTTGCTGCCTTCTACCCATTTCTGTTGGGACTCTCATCCTATAATTATTCAAGCTTATATCTCGCTCGTCCTCCTCCTCTGAGCTCATAATTGTATACACCACGGAAATGATTGACCTATTTTATCCTACCAACAAAACCTGTAAAGTAACTGACTAGCAGAGCTGACCTTTCTTCTCCTTGTGCCATATCCATCATCGGACATTGGCGATGATGTTCGCGCTCCTATTTTTATTAACAGATGCACGAAAAAGCCCCTGGGTTTTGTCCAAACCAGTCCATTAGATTTTTGAAACCATGATAGCAATAGCACTTAGACTTATATACCACTTCACAGCACTTTTACAGCCCTCTCTAAGCAGTTTACAAATGTCAGCATATTAGCCCCCAACAATCTGGGTCCTCATTTTACCCACCTCAGAAGGATGGAAGGATGGGTCAACCTTGAGGTGGTCAGGATCGAACTCCTGGCAATCGGCAGAGTTAGTCTGCAATACTGCATTCTGAGGAAGGAAGGAAGGAAGGAAGGAAGGAAGGAAGGAAGGAAGGAAGGAAGGAAGGAAGGAAGGAAGGGCAATAGCAATAGCACTTAGACTTATATACCACTTCACAGCACTTTTACAGCCCTCTCTAAGCAGTTTACAGAGTCAGCCTCTTGCCCCCAACAATCTGGGTCCTCATTTTACCCACCTCGGAAGGATGGAAGGCTGAGTCAACCTTGAGTCAATCAGGATCGAATTGCTGGCAGTCGGCAGACTTAACCTGTGATACTGCATTCTGAGGAAGGAAGGAAAGAAGGAAGGAAGGAAAGAAAGGAGGGAGGGAGGGAGGGAGGAAGGAAGGAAGGAAAGAAGGAAGGAAGGAAGGAAGGAAGGGCAATAAGAATAGCACTTAGACATACAGTATACCTCTTCATAATGCTTTTACAGCCCTCTCTAAGCGGTTTACAGAGTTAGCCTCTTGTCACCAACAATCTGGGTCCTCATTTTACCCACCTCAGATGGAGGGAAGGCTGAGTCAACCTTGAGCCTGGGGAGTTTCAAACTGCTAAATTGCAAGCAGCCAGCAGTCAGTAGAAGGATCCTACAGAATTGCACTTTAAGCACTGTGCACCATGGATGGATGGAAGGAAGGAAGGAAGGAAGGAAGGAAGGAAGGAAGGAAGGAAGGAAGGAAGGAAGGAAGGAAGGAAGGAAGGAAGGAAGGAAGGAAGAGCAATAGCACTTAGATACCCATCAGAGAAAATAAATAAGCAAGGGCAACAACTGAAAGGAGGAAGGATGAGGAGGGAAAGGAAGAAAGGGTAAAGCAGAGGAAGTAAGCGAGGGGAGAGGGTAAGAATGAGGAGAAGGGAGGAGGAGTGGGGAACGAGAGGGGAAAGAAGAAAGGATGAAGGAGAGGAGAAACAAGAAGGCAGAGAGGAAAGGGTGAGAAGATAGTAGGAGCAAAGTTGTTGCAAAATAAGATGGAGGCATGGAGTGGCACGAAAGTGAGCCAAACTGTATTCTATATGTTTGTAAGAAAATAACGACAATGTTAACAGTAATTATAAGAGTGTATATTTGTGAGTGAATTTGAAAGAGAAAAATTAAAATCTTTTTAATAGACAAATGCTTCTAGTCTCTTCAAGTGGCTTCCTGTCCAAGACCAACTCTCCACTCCGTAGAGCAGGATAGAAAAGATGTAGTAAGTCTGGTTTTCAATCTTAGGCTTATGTCGTGACTGTAGAACAGTGGTCTCCAACCTTGGCAACTTTAAGATCTGTGGACTTCAATTTCCAGAGTTCCTCAGCCAGCAAAGCTGGCTGAGGAACTCTAGGAGTTGAAGTCCACAAGTCTTAAAGTTGCCAAGGTTGGAGACCACTGCTGTAGAAGACCACCAAGCTGACCATAGGGTTCAATAGGCTTCTTCTGGATCCTTCTTCAATAGTACTATTTATATGTTAGCTTCCCCGCGCTGGCACTATCCAGCTTATCTACCTAGATCTCTGCTCATACTGGCAAGAAATGATGTGTCTCCTTTATCTATCACATTTAGAAAATACAAGTTGAAGAAGTCTGGTTTATCTCTACCATGGTTGTAAGCAGAGGACAGCCCACACTTTGGTTCATGTAAGGCCAGGCCCAAGGAACCAGAACCACACCGTTCACATGATCTTGGAGTCTTAGTGGGATCTTGGAGTCCTCCTAGTGGACAACCATTTAAATAGGAGCCAGCCGTGTGCAGCAGCTGCCAAAAAAGCCAACACAGTTAGTTCTAGGCTGCATCAACAGAGGGATAGAATCAAGATCATGTGAAGTGTTAATATGACTTTATAATGCCTTGGTAAGGCCACACTCTGAATACTGCATCCAGTTTTGGTCACCACAATGTAAAAAAGATGTGGAGACTCTAGAAAGAGTGCAGAGAAGAGCAAGAAAGATGATTAGGGGACTGGAGGCTAAAACATTTGAAGAACAGTTGCAGGAACTGGGTATGCCTAGTTTAATAAAAAGAAGGACCATGGGAGACATGATAGCAGTCTTCTAATATCTCAGGGGTTGCCCCAAAGAAGAGGAAGTCAAAATTCTCCAAAGCACCTGAGGGCAGGACAAAAAGCAATGGGTAGAAACTAATCAAGGAGAGAAGCAACCTAGGACTAATGAGAAATATCTAGACAGTTAGAACAATTAACCAGTGGAACAACTTCCCTCCAGAGGTCGTGAAAGCTCCAACACTGGAAGTTTTTAAGATGATGTTGGATAACCATTTGTCTGAAGTAGTGTAGCGTTTCCTGCCTAAGCAGGGAGTTGGACTAGAAGACCTCCAAGTCCCTTTCAACTCTCTTATTCTAAACTTCTCAACTTCTGATCAGGGTAGCTTCTTCATTGTTGGTTGCCTAGTTGCAAGAATCTCACCAGACTAACTGCCCTCTCTTGGCATGAGGCAGATCAAGGCGATCTTAAGGGGATCTGACCTCCATTGCTTTGTCTCCTGGAGGAAGATGGAGTTGGGGAAACTGAATGGAGCTGAGTGTTTACTGGCCAGATGCCCTTCCTGTCACCAATACAGAGTTTTATTCAGCAGATCGATTCTCATTGTGCCCAATGAGACGTATATCATCCAATTTACCCATTTAAATTTCCAATACTTTTGAGCCACAAATAGCAAGGACTTTATGAACGTTCAACTGCATTTGGAGCCACTGAATATAATGGCTTTTATTTCTTAGGAAAAGTGTAGGCTTGTCCCCTGGAAAAAGCAATATTTGAAATATGTGGGACATCACTCTTGCTCTGACATTAAGAACTTAAATTCCTCTTTTATTCCTTTGCAAGATTTGTCTGCTTTGTCAACTTAGATTTTATACTGAATCTGACCTTTTCCCAGTATATTAAATGTCAGTAAGAATATTATTACTTTACAGCCCCAGCTTAGCACTTTAGAAATTAAATTCAGCAGAATAACAATATTAGTGGTAAGAAGAATACCTGACTACTGCTCTTTTGAAATTCATATTATTAGTATTATTATTTAAAAAAAACTATAATTTGGGAGAGAGAGAAATTATTTCTGCTTAAAGCTTCATGTGTTTGCCGGTTAGACTCATATATTCTGAAGAAAGCAGTATTTAATTCAATGGAACATTCCCAGATAATCGTGAAGTCATTTGCAGTCATGCTCATAAATTTAATTGTAAGATGTTTTGAGTGTTTTGTTTATTTGTCCTGGATGCCTTAAGTCTTAGAGGGAAGATTTGCAATGGAAAGTACCAGTTTTCCCAAAGTACAGAAAAGACAGAAAAATAGGCAATCAATATTTGTAGTATCAAGTTGTCAAATGGGGTCTGTTTGCGAGATTTACAATGAGCTCCTATGATTTGAATGTTACATTTTTATATTTGCAATTTATTTATTTACTTATTTATTTTTATTTCCTTTTCCTTCTATATTTATCTCTTTTTTCCTTTTCTTTTTCTTTCTTTCTCTCCCTTCCTTCCCTCCTTTTTTCCTTTCCCTTCATTCCTTGCTTTCTTTCTCTCTTTCCTTCATTCTTCCTTTCTTCTTCTTCCTTTTTTCTTTTTCTTCTTTCTTCTTTCCTTTTTTCCCTTCCTTCCCTCCTTTATATCCCTCCCTTCCCTTTATTCCTTGCTTCCTTCCTCTCTTTCCTTCCTACTTCCTTCCTTTCTTCTCCCTTCCTTTCTTTTTTCTTCTTTTCTTTCTTTCTTTTCTTTCTCTTCCTTCACTGCTTCCTTTCTCTCTTCTTTCTTTCCTTTATTCTCCCTTCCTTTTTTCTTTTCTTTCTTTCTCTTCCTTCCCTCCTTTATTTCCCTTCCTTCCCTTCATTCCTTGCTTCCTTTCTCTTGTTTCCTTCCTTCTTCATTCCCCCTCCTTCCTTTATTCTCTCCTTTCCTTCTTTCTTTTTCTTATTCCTTCCTTCCTTTCCTCCTCCCTCCCTCTCTCTTTCCCTCCCTCCCTCTTCCTTCCTTCCTTCCTTCCTTTCTTTCTTTCTTTCTTTCTTTCATCTTTCTGAATCAGGGGAAAAAAGCTGCCTCTTTTCACTATCCAGGGGGCAATGCCAACTACAGTGGTCAGACAGTCATGAGACGATTGGCAGAATCCTCCAATCACCCCGACAGCAACGAGACTGAGTGGCGAGAAAACATCGACATTGTCATGAACTGGTTTGCTAAAGAAGACTTTGATTTTGTCACCCTTTACTATGGGGAACCTGACAATATCGGTCATTCTGTTGGCCCGGAGACTGAGGCCCGGAAAAAAATAATCCGACAAATTGACCGAACCCTCGGTTACCTGCTCACCTCAATAAAAAAACACAAGTTGGAAGACACCCTCAATGTCATAATTACATCTGACCACGGCATGACCACGGTCAAAAAGAAACCGGCGGTCGAAGAGATCTTGTTGAAAGATTACATTAAATTCAAAGATCTCGTGAAGTTTGACATTCTTGATTACGGGGGATTTGGGATGATATTACCCAAAAAAGGGAAAGAAGAAGAAATTTACAAGAAACTAAAAGGCGCCCACCCTCATCTACATGTCTACAAAAAGGAAGAGTTTCCTGAACATTTTCACTATGCCAAGCACGAACGTGTGTTGCCAATCCTGGTTTATGGGGATTCCGGTTATGCGATCAACGGGGTAAGTCTGGTGTGAAATCAGAGGTGGATGATATGTAATTGTGTGTAAGAACTTGCTTATTTTTTCAAAAAAGCAGAGAGGAATCGTGTAAAACTATCTGATGTAAATTAGAAATAGTCCTTGACTTTGATGTTGTTAGTTGCGAAGTTGTTTCCGACCCATCACGACCTGATGGACAATGTCCCTCCAGACCATCCTGTCCTCTACCATTCCCAGAGTCAATTTAAGCTCACACCGACTGTTTTGGTGACTCCATCCAGCCCCCTCATTCTCTGTCATCCCCTTCTTTTGCCCTCAGTCTTTCCCAGCATAAGACCCTTCTCCATTGAGTCTTTCCTTCTCATTAGGTGGCCAAAGTATTTGAGATTCCCCTTCAGGGTCTATCCTTCTAAAGAGCAGTCAGGGTTGATCTCCTCCAGGACTGACCGGTTGGATGGCCTTGCAGTCCAAGGGACTCGCAGGAGTCTTCTCCAGCACCAGAGTTCAAAGGCCTCCATTCTTTGGCACTCAGCCTTCCTTATGGTCCAACTTTCACAGCCATCCATTGCAACTAGGGAACCAGAGGCTTGACTAGACGCACTTTTGTTGGCAGGGTGATGTCTCTGCTTGTAGCAAAGCAGTACTAGCAGCAAATCCAAAATTTCCTGGCGAAAGGATCTTCCTCAGAGATCAAGATTTGCTCTCTGGATTGCTCAGAGGAAGGCAGTAGAGATGATGATGATGGACTAGAAACAGACTTTCTAAAGATGGGAGGAATTCAGCAAGTTTAATTGGACAGTGCTGACTCTTTGGCTTTGAAATGGAGATGAGCACCGTCCCCTAGAGTTGGGAACAACTAGCACATACGTGTGAGGAGAACCTCACCGAGATGGGATCGGTGGGCTGAGTAGGGGAGCTGTATTTTTATGTGAGGAGTTAAGTATCCATAAGCTTTCCAGCTCTCAACCGTTGCAGACAGAATCAGAAAGTGATATGGTGGATTATATAGACATCTCCTGTTGGATGTAGGAAATTCAGAATTGAATCATTCCCAACTGATGGCTCTTCCGATGTTTTGAAACCATTATCTATTTCAGGTCTGAGATACAATCTAATAATCTCCTCATTGACATCTTCCTTGGTCATCTGTTTCCTTTGACAATTATCCTCCCCTCCTCCTCCTCTTCCTGTACTCCTTCTCCTTCCTTCTTCCTTTTTTCTTCATCCCTCCTCCTCCTCTTCTTCTCCTTCTTCCTTCTTTCTTCATCTCCCTTCTTCCTTTCTCCTTCATCTCCTCCTCCTCTTCTTCATCTTCATCTTATTCTCCACCTTCTCCTTCTTCCTTCTCCTTCATCTCCCTTCTTCCTTTCTTCATCTCCTCCTCATCTTCTTCTTTCTCCTTCTTCTTCCTTCTACCTTTCATCTCCTCCTTCTCCTCTTCTCCTTTTCCCTTCTTCCTTTCTTCTTCATCTCCTCCCCTTCCTCCTCCAGTTCTGCTCTTTCTCTCTTCTCTTTCTTCTTTTTCCTGCTTCTTTTCCTTTTCCTCCACATTTCTCTTCTGCTTCTTCTCCTTTCTCTCCTCCTCCTTCTCTTCCTGTCCTTGTTTCTCTCCTCCTCCTCCTTCCTCTCCTCCTCCTCCTCTTCCCAATGTAAAGCAAAACAGCTTCCAGCCTTGTCATTATTTTGAAGAATGTAAAGCCTTTCTCCTCTTAAGATCCCACGATCTCCGTAGGCAATTCTTAGAAGAGAAATACAGTGGGTTGCAAGTGCCAGGCCTGGGCTTGTAAGCAAGGCTACCAACCAGGAAAGAAAGAAAGAAAAAATCATCTCAGTTGGTCCAGAACATCCTTGGGAACTTGAGGTCATGGCAAGCAGCAACCCCATCTATTTTTGGTTATTTATTTTTGGGGTGATTTGGTGTTTCTTTTTTTTTTTTAAAGATCACATATTCCTGCTCTTCATATTGAAGTCAAGTTAATACATTAACTCTCATTGCAAGAGAAATCAATGTAAACACTTTTCATTTTAAAGCATTCCTTCCTTAGCCTATTAACCACTATTAGCATTCCACATTCCACTACCCCCCCAAGGCTCTGATATCCTCAGCCGATCAATAAACAATAAAATGCAATTTCGCACAGAAAGGTGGCCGTTGCATAATGGGCTTTTTAATTCCTCACTTTCAGATGGTGACCTTTCCTTCTGAACGGTCTCCTCTGTCCTTATCACCATAACCATGCCACCACTTGCAGATGTTAAAAAGAGAAACAAACAAACAACAACCAGAAATCTGCAAACTGCAGTGGATCCCAGCGCTTGCCCGCTGGAATCTTAGAACAGAATAGAACGGATGAGCCGGAAAGGGACCTCAGAGGTCTTCTAGTCTGGCCCACTGCTCAAAGCAGGAGAACCTATGAGATTTCAGTTAAGTGGGGAGTGGGATTAACCCTCTGTGTAAAATCTCTTCCCCCGCTTCTGAATTGCTAGCAGGGCAAGGAGAGGATCTGGGCAGGACATCGGAGAGCAGGTGTGTGAGCTTCTCCTCTGGAGTCCTGATAGGAGAAGGTCTCCAAATGCCATTGGCCATCAAGCCCGTTTTCCCAACTGCCCATCACCCGGCTCAAAAACCCTTCTTCGCCTCTCCAGGGCTGCACCTAAGATGGCTTTGATGCAAGAGGCTCTTTGCTCTTCACCTTTGTCGTTCTTTGAGTAGAGCAACAGTGACATGTAGTGGCTGCTACAGTAGCAAGTCCAGAGGGTTGCTGCATTTGATCAGTGGGACTGTAAAGAGTTAGAACTTGCAGGCAGTCTTCTGGTCATCACTGGTTTGCCCTTATGAACAGCAGAAGGGGAGGGAGGGAGGAAAACAAGGAGAGGGAAAGGGAGGGAGGGAGGGAAGGAAATAAGGAAGGGAGGGAGAGAGAGAGAGGGAGGAGGGAGGGAGGGAAGAAAACAAGGAGGAAGGGAGGAAAACAAGGAAGAAGAGAGGGAGGGAGGAAAACAAGGAAGAAGAGAGGGAGGGAGGAAAACAAGAAGAGAGGGAGGGAGGAAAACAAGGAAGAAGAGAGGGAGGGAGGGAGGAAAACAAGGAAGAAGAGAGGGAGGGGGAAAAACAAGGAAGAAGAGAGGGAGGAAGGGAGGAAAACAAGGAAGAAGAGAGGGAGGGAGGGAGGGAGGAAAACAAGGAAGAAGAGAGGGAGGGAAGGGGAAAAACAAGGAAGAAGAGAAGGAGGGAGGAAAACAAGGAAGAAGAGAGGGAGGGAGGGAGGAAAACAAGGAAGAAGAGAGGGAGGGGGGAAAACAAGGAAGAAGAGAGGGAGGAAGGGAGGAAAACAAGGAAGAAGAGAGGGAGGGAGGGAGGGAGGAAAACAAGGAAGAAGAGAGGGAGGGAAGGGGAAAAACAAGGAAGAAGAGAGGGAGGGAGGAAAACAAGGAAGAAGAGAGGGAGGAAGGGAGGAAAACAAGGAAGAGGAGAGGGAGGGAGGGAGGAAAACAAGGAAGAAGAGAGGAAGGAAGGGAGGAAAACAAGGAAGAAGAGAGGGAGGGAGGAAAACGAGGAACAAGAGAGGGAGGAAGGGAGGAAAACAAGGAAGAAGAGAGGGAGAGAGGAAAACAAGGAAGAAGAGAGGAAGGGAGGGGGAAAAACAAGGAAGAGAGGGAGGGAGGAAAACAAGGAAGAAGAGAGGGAGGGAGGAAAACAAGGAAGAAGAGAGGGAGGGAGGGAGGGAGGGAGGGAGGGAGGAAAACAAGTTAGAAGAGAGTGAGGAAGGGAGGAAAACAAGGAAGAAGATAGGAAGGGAGGGAGGAAAACAAGGAAGAAGAGAGGGAGGGAGGAAAACAAGGAAGAAGGGAGGGAGGGAGGAAAACAAGGAAGAAGAGAGGGAGGGAGGGAGGAAAACAAGGAAGAAGAGAGGGAGGAAGGGGGGAAAACAAGGAAGAAGAGAGGGAGGGAGGAAAACAAGGAAGAAGAGAGGGAGGGAGGGAGGAAAACAAGGAAGAAGAGAGGGAGGGAGGAAAACAAGGAAGAAGAGAGGGAGGGAGGGGAAAAAACAAGGAAGAAGAGAGGGAGGAAGGGAGAAAAACAAGGAAGAAGAGAGGGAGGGAGGAAAACAAGGAAGAAGAGAGGGAGGGAGGGAGGAAAACAAGGAAGAAGAGAGGGAGGAAAACAGGGAGGGAGGGAAGCAAGGAAAAAGAGAAGGAGGGAGGAAAACAAGGAGGGAGAGTGGGAGGGAGGAATGCAGGGAGGGGGAGAGGGAGAGAGGGAAAAGGATAGGATGGTATTTTTAATGTTTTCTGATTTTAAATTGTTCAATGACACTTAGCAATCTTTTCCTTTTAAAATAGCTGCATTATTAAGAAGGTTTCTTTCCATTGTTTCGTTCACAGAGGTTTATTTTTTACGTCAACAAAGGGGATCACGGTTTCGACAACAAAGGCATGGACATGAAGACCATCTTTAGAGCTTTTGGTCCCGATTTCAAGAAGGGGTATTTAGCGGAACCTTTTGACAGCATCCACATTTATCCTCTGATGTGCAAGCTGCTAGGAGTCCGGCCAGAACTGAACAATGGCTCCTTGGCATTGACTGAAGACATGCTGAGGTCATCAGCATCGGGCAAACGCCTTGTTCCTCTCCTAGGTTTTGGGACCATCGGTCTCCTCTTTCTCCTGATGGCCATCTAGCTTTGACATAAGGTAGATAATCCATCATCAAAGAAAATCCATGCTTTTCCCCTTTGCTTTATAAAGAAAGACATGGATGTGTTATGGGAGATCCTGGGCAAGAAACATATATTCATCTCATAAGTTTTGGAAATCCTTGAAGATCTAAAAAAGAGTGAGTGATGGGCTACCTTATCACAACAAAACATTGTTGTTAGTTGCGAGGTCATGTCTGTCCCATCGCAACCCCATGGATGATATTCTTCCAGACCTTCCTGTCCTCTACCATCCCCCGGAGTCTATTCAAGGTCTTGCTGACTGCTTCAGTGACTCCATCCAGCTACCTCCTTCTCTGTCGGCCCCTTCTTCTTTTGCCCTCCATTGTTCCCAGCATGAGGCTCTTCTCCAGTGAGTCCTTCCTTCTCATTAGGTGGCCAAAGTCTTTGAGTTTCCTCTTCAGGATCTGGCCTTCTAAACAGCAATCAGGGTTGATCTGCTCTAGGAGTGACCAATTGGATCGCCTTGCAGTCCAAGGGACTCGCAGGAGTCTTCTCCAGCATCAGAGTTCAAAGGCCTCCATTCTTTGGCGCTCAGCCTTTCTTATGGTCCAACTTTCACAGCCACACATTGCAACTGGGGGGAAAAATTGTTAAAACAATAACTGCATCTTAATATGCTTTAGCCCTGCTGGAAACTTCCTGTGGGTTTCTTAATCTTGAAACCCAGGGACATCACAGTCCTTGGTCTGTATGTGGTTTTGAGCAGCATTAAAGACTCATTTTATCCCCATTTCTCTCTCTCTCCCTCTGTGTGGCTTTCAGTTGCTGCTGAAACATTGCAAGTGGGAAAGCCATAGCCTTAACTAGACATACTGTACTTTGCTTGGCAGGGTGATGTCTCTGCTACTAGCAAAGCAATACTAGCAGCAAATCCCAAATTTTCTGGTGAAAGGTTCTTCCTGACAATCAGAATTGCTCAGGAAAAGGCAATAGAGATGATGATGGACTAGAAATAGACCTTCAAAAAAGCTGGAAGGAATTGGGCAATTTTAATCTCATAACAAGGAAATGCAAACTGGATATCATCTCTTTGTTCTACTCCGTAAAAAGATACCGCAGAGAAGGAAGTCTCCATCTGTTCTTCATTATCCTAGAACCCAAGATACATAATAGTAGATTCAATACAGGGCTTCTTAGCTTCAGTCAGTCGTCTTATCACACTAGACACCTAGTGGTGTGACTACTGCCACTTGCTGTCTAGGCGACAGCCCTTGAACACTTGCCGGAAGCTTCAACTCTTCCAGAATGCACCAGATGGATGTATATGCCTCAGTATGCCCATGTAAACACTTCTGCTTCGTGAGCCGCACTGATCACCTGTGTGTTTCCAGGTGCATCAAGAGTCTGGTGGCTACCAATAAAAGTCTCACATGGTCTGGGACCCACCATATTTCTACAATATCTACCTACCCATTTTAACCCAACAGAGATAGTGCTCTCTTGAGCCACGGTGGCGCAGTGGTTAGAGTGCAGTACTGCAGGCTACTTCTGCTGCCTGCCGGCTGCCTCCAATTTGGCAGTTCAAATCTCCCCAAGCTCCAGGTTGACTCAGTCTTCCATCCTTCCGAAGTGGGTAAAATGAAGACCCAGATATTTGGGGCAAGTGGCTGACTCTGTAAACCCCTTAGAGAGGGCTGTAAAAGAACTATGAAGCGGTATATGAGTCTAAGTGCTATTGCTTTGCTCTTCCTTTTCCCTTCCTTCCTTCCTTCCTTCTTTCCTTCCTTCCTTCCTTCCTTTCTGTGCAATAATTAGAAAGGAGTATTGCAGTCTAACTCTGGCAACTGCCAAGAGTTTGATCCTGACCAGCTCAAGGTTGACTCAGCCTTCTACCCGAGATGGGTAAAATGAGGACCCAGATTGTTGGGGGAAGATGCTGACTCTGTAAACTGTTTAAAGAGGGCTGTAAGGCACTGTGAAGTGATATATAAGTCTTAAGTGCTATTGCTATTGCTTTGCTCTTCCTTCTTTCCTTCTTTCCTTCTTTCCTTCCTTCCTTCCTTCCTTCCTTCCTTCCTTCCTTCCTTCCTCCTTCCTTCCTGTGCAATAGTTAGAAAGGAGTATTGCAGGCTAACTCTGCTGACTGCAAAGAGTTCGATGCTGACCAGCTCAAGGTTAACTCAGCCTTCCATCCTTCCGAGGTGGGTAAAATTAGGACCCAGATTGTTGGGGGCAAGAGGCTGACTCTGTAAACCGCTTAGAGAGGGCTGTAAATCAGTGTGAAGCAGTATATAAGTCTAAAGGCTCTTAGGTTCCTTTGATTAAACAATGCCATCTTTTTGGAACCCCAGAATCAGGCCATCTCTGTCCTTCTGGAATGAGTCCTCCCACAAGATCCAGCTGCCCCCCCCCCCATTGTCTTGATGCCTTGGAGAGCCTTGAAGACTTGGCCCCCTCACCCAGGCCTTGGCCCCCTTCTCCTTTGGGCGGAATTGCTTCTCGTTGTTACCTGCCTTTTGCATCTTTTTATCCTTCCTTGTGCTATTGAATTGTTTTAGAGTTTTTCTGGGTCTTTATATGTGAACCCCTGGAGTTGCCGAGAGTCAGCAGATGTAAATATTCCAATAAATATGTGTTGTGTTTTTTACTCACATCATACGCGGGAATGAAAAACCAGAGTTGGCTCTTTTCAGCTTCATAAAACTATTCTAGTGAAAAATCTGGATTGGTTCATAACTCATGCAGTTTTGAGAACTGTTCTCTCTTCTTTCCTTCCTTTTTCCTTCCTTTTTTCTTTTCATTCTTTTTTCTCTTTTTTTCCCTCACATTCTCTCCTTTCTTTCCCTTCCTTTCCTGCTTCCTTTCTCTCTTCTTTCCTTCCTTCCTTCTTTCCTTCCTTTCTTCTCCCTTCCTTTTTTCTTTCTTTTCTTTCTCTTCCTTCCCTCCTTTATTTCCCTTTCTTCCCTTCTCTCCTTTCTTCCTTTCTCTCTTGTTTCATTCCTTCCTTCTTCCTTCCTTCTTCCTTCCTTTATTCTTCCTTCCTTTTTTCTTTTTCTTTTCATTCTTTTTTCTCTTTTCTTTCTTTCCTCACATTCTCTCCTTTCTTTCCCTTCCTTTCCTGCTTCCTTTCTTTCTTCTTTCCTTCATTCCTTTCCTTCCTTCCTTCTCCCTTCCTTTTTTCTTTTTCTTTCTCTTCCTTCCCTCCTTTATTTCCCTTTCTTCCCTTCCCTTTCTTCCTTTCTCTCATTTCCTTCTTTCTTCCTTCCTTCCTCCTTCCTTTATACTTCCTTCCTTTTTTCTTTTCATTCTTTTTCTCTTTTCTTTCTTTCCCTCCCTTCTCTCCTTCCTTTCCCTCCCTTCTCTCCTTCCTTTCCCTTCCTTCCCTGCTTCCTTTCTCTCTTGTTTCCTTCCTTCCTTCTTTCCTTCCTTTCTTCTCCCTTCCTTTTTTCTTTCTTTTCTTTATCTTCCTTCCCTTCTTTCCCTTTCTTCCCTTCATTCCCTGCTTCCTTTCTCTCTTGTTTCCTTCCTCCTTCCTTTATTCTTCCACAGAGGGAAGGGGGTAAGCTATTATCCAAAGCACCCGAAGGCCAGACAAGGAATAATGGATGGAAACTGATTAATGAGACATTCGATCTGGAAATAAGGAGGAACTTTCTGACAGTGAGAACAATCAACCAAGGGAACAGAAATTGCCTTCAGAAGTTGTAGGAGCTTCCTCACTGGAGGCTTTCAAGAAGAGACTGGACTGTCATCTGTCAGAAATGGTGTAGAGTCTCCTGCTTGGGCATGTGGGGGGGGGGGTTGACCTAGATGACCTACAAGATCCCTTCCAACTCTGCTAATATAATATAATCTTTCTGACTTGTGGATCTCAACTCCCAGAATTCCCTCGCTATGCCTTGCTGGCTGAGGAATTCTGGGATTTGAAGTCCATAAAGTCTCAAGAGTTGTCAAGGCTGGAAGCCCCTGTACTACACCATGATTTAGACTTATTGACCAGATCACCAGTGGACGTTTTACTCACTGAGCTAAACCATATTGCAGTTTTGCAGGAGCTACGGTGGCGCAGTGGTTAGAGTGCAGTACTGCAGGCTACTTCTGCTGATCACTGGCTGCCAGCAGTTTGGCTGTTCAAATCTCACCAGGCTCAAGTTTGACTCAGCCTTCCATCCTACCGAGGTCGGTAAATGAGGGCACAGATTGTTGGGGGAAAGAGGCTGACTCTGTAAACCGCTTAGAAAGGGTTGTAAAGCACTGTGAAGCAGTACATAAGTCTAAGTGCTTCCCTTCCTTCCTTCCTTCCTTTCCTTCTGTGATGACACAGTAGTTAGAATGCATTATTGCAGGCTAACTCTGACAACTGCCAGGAGTTCGATCCTGACTGGCTCAAGGTTGACTCAGCCTTCCGAGGTAGGAAAAATGGGGACCCAGATTGTTGGGGACAAGAAGCTGACTCTGTAAACCACTTAGAGTGGACTGTAAAAGCACTGAGAAGCGGTATATAAGTCTAAGTGTTATTGCTGTTGTTTAACCTAGCTTACCATGCAAACCCACTCCCTTGTGATTTAGTTGTACGGCCATTAAGTCACCTCTTCTCTGCCTCATCCTTCATTTAGAGAAATCTTTTCCATTCCTAAAAAAGAAACACAAGACAGCAGATGTTTTATTTGGGATATCATCTATCTCTGGGTAAAAAGCATACAAAGACCGTTTCAGCAATCTGTTCGCAAGATAGCTACGAACTGAACTAAACAGAGGCAATATGCACCCATAAAAAACTCATTTCCCGAAGTCGGCACATACGCTGTGGGCTGGTTTTGTGGACTGTGAAATGGGAAGGCATCCTTCTTCCCTCATAAACAGCTTTAACTGAAGGGAATAATAGAATTGTAAAAAAAGAAAAAGAAGCTAAATTTGCATAACTCGAGAATGACTTCCAAGACCAGAGGAAATGGTCCGTTCGCTAAGAAAAAAACTTTTGCAAACAAATGTAGGGACGTCACCTGGGCGCAGATTAGAAGAAAGATGAGACCTGAAATTGAAAAGATTAATAGATTGAACAGATTGAATTGGAAAGGACCTTGTAAGATATCTAGTCCAACCCTACACCATTTCTGACAGATGGCAGTCCAATCTCTTCTTGAAAGTCTCAAGTGATGAAGCTCTTACAACTTCTGAAGGCAACTTCTGTTCCGTGGGTTGATTGTTCTCACTGTCAGAAAATTCCTCCTTATTTCCAGGTTGAATCTCTCCTTGACCAGTTTCCATCCATTATTCCTTGTCTGGCCTTCGGGTGCTTTAGAAAATAGCTTGACACCCCCCCCCCAATCCTCTCTGTGGTAGCCCCTCAAATATTGGAAGACTGCTCTCCTGTCTCCCCTAGTCCTTCTCTTCTTTAGACTAGCCAGGCCCAATTCCTGCAACCGTTCATCCTATGTTTTAGCCTTCAATCCCCTCAACATCCTGGTTGCCCTTCCCTGCACTTTTTCTAGAGTCTCAACATCCTTTTTATAGTTGTTATGACCAAAATCGGATGCAGGACTCTAGGTGTGGTCTTACTAAGGCTTTATAGAGTGGTATTACTACCTCCCTTGATCTTGATTGTGTCCCTCTGTTAATCAAGAAATCCTTCTTCAATTCCCATCCTACTGATATCCAGTTCAAATCCTGAACAAAAAAAAATATTGGTCTCTTCTCAACCGGAAAGGGAAAGAAACACAATACAGGTAGTCCTCCACTTACGAGTTCATTTAGTGACCATTTGAAGTTACGACGACACTGAAAAAAATGACGTATGACTGTTTTTCACATTTACACCTGTTGCAGCAACCCATTGTTACCTGATCAAAATTCAGACACGTGGCCACCGACTCATATTTACAACTGTTACTGTGTCCTGGAGTCATGTGTTCACCTTTTTGTGACCTTCTGACAAGCCGAATCAGTGGGGAGAGCAGGTTCACTTAACAACCCTGGCAAGAAAGGTCACAAACATGAAGCAAAGCTCACTTAATGAGTGTCGTGTTTTTAAGCAATGAAAATGTTGGTCTTGATTGTGTCAAGGACTACCTGTGGATTCACGACTCTGCTACTCAAGGCGGCCAATACCCCCAATTGGCTGCATTCTCAAACGTCTTGAACTCCAATTCCCACAACTCGTTGACCATGCTGGTGTTGTGGTGCACCAGTGACCAGCAGAGATGGCAGCAGAGTCGGAGAGTGAGGAGGTTGGGGAGGAACATGGGCCAGTCCTGGAGTCTGGGGAAGGCTCTGATGAGGGCTCTGTGTCGGAGGCAGAGAGAGGGCCAGGGCCATCCGATAGTTATCAGCTGCCTTCTGAGTCAGGCATCAGTAAGGCAGATGAACAGCAAGAGCCTGTTCCCAGTGTGAGCATGCACAGAATTGCCAGATGAAGGGAACAGCTAAAGAACAGGGGCCGACTTGGGAGTAAGGCCACAGGTGGACGATGAATGGCCCCTCTCAGAGGGAATAAAAGAGGAGCGAAAGGGGAGTGGAGTTTGCAGGAGACAATTAGTTCGCTTAATTACAGAGCCAAGGTGGCGCAGTGGTTAAATGCAGCACTGCAGGCTACTTCAGCTGACTGCAGTTCTGCAATTCAGCTGTTCAAATCTCACCGGCTCAGGGTTGACTCAGCCTTCCATCCTTCCGAGGTGGGTAAAATGAGGACCCAGATTGTTGGGGGCAATATGCTGACTCTCTGTAAACCGCTTAGAGAGGGCTGAAAGCCCTATGAAGGGGTATATAAGTCTAACTGCTATTGCTATTGCTAATTGGTTCATCACTCTCCGAGACTCCTTGCCAAGTTTTGCAGATATCGGCCTGGCAGCTTTCCAAGCCAGAGAAGGTCTGTGACTGTAAATCCTCCCTTGAAAGACTTTGCTGGAAGAGCAGAATTCACAGTCAATTAATAAAAGGGTTTTTTGTCGGGACAAGGAGTTTGCTTCATGCTCTTGGGAAGCCTCAGTCAGGACAGCTGGTAGAGGATAATGGTTGCTAAACTCTCACTACTAACTCAAAATCTGTGGCTTTCATATGATGCCAGTGATCGCTATTCGAACCTGGGCTGTGGGACAGCTGTGGCATCAGCAATTCCCTGGTGTTTCTCAACAACGCAGCAGCCTGGTCTAAGTGGGTTTTGGTGTCAGACTCAGTCAGGTCTAAAGATATTGACAATTCAAAGCAACTTAGCAACAGCCCAGGAGGAAACAGCAGACCATGTAATCCATGGGGCCTTCATGCTCATAGTTTGCATACAAATCCAGAACAGAAAAAAGAAACCAACTTCCCATTCAGACTTAAGGGAGTAAGAACACGCTGGAAGCAATTAACAGCATTTCGACAAAGCGTTTTTAAATAAAAGAATAACGGGGTTGTGAGAGACCTTGGAGGTCTTCTAGTCTAACCCCCTCACTCAGACAGGAGACCTTCTACCATTCCAGATAAGTGGCTGTCCAGTCTTTCCTTAAAAACATCCAGTGATGGAGCATTCACAACTTCTGGTGGCAAGCTGTTCCACTGGTTAATTTTTCTCGCTGTCAGGAAATTTCTCTTTCATTCTAGGTTGCTTCTCTCCTTGATTAGTTTCCATCCATTGCTTCTTGTCCTGCCCTCAGGTGGTTTGGACAATAGTTTGACTCCCTCTTCTTTGTGGCAACCCCTGAGATATTGGAAGACAGTTGTCATGTCACCCCTAGTCCTTTTTTCCACTAGATTAAAGGTAAAGGTTCCCCTCGCACATATGTGCTAGTCGTTCCCGATCTAGGGGGCGGTGCTCATCTCCGTTTCAAAGCCGAAGAGCCAGCACTGTCCAAAGACGTCTCCATAGTTATGTGGCCGCATGACTCAAAGCCGAAGGCGCACGGAACACTGTTACCTTCCCACCAAAGGTGGTTCGAACTGCTAGGTTGGCAGAAGCTGGGACAAGGAATGAGAGCTCACTCCGTTACGTGGTGTTAGGGATTTGAACAATCAAATTGTTGACCTTTCTGATCAACAAGCTCAGCGTCTTAGCCACTGAGCCACCGCGTCCCACCCGGAGTCCTAGTGGACAATTACTTAACTATGAGCCAGAAGTGTGCGGCGGCAGCCAAAATAGCCAATGCAACACTGGGTTGAATCAACAGAGGGATAGAATCAAGAACATGTGAAGTAATAGTGCCATGCCATATAAAGCCTTAGTAAGGCCACACTTAGAATACTACATCCACTTTTGGTCATCACCATATTATTTTTAAAAAAGGTGTTGAAACTCTGGAAAGAGTGCAGAGAAGCGCAACAAAGATGATTAGGGCGCTGGAGGCTAAAACACATGAAGAACGGTTGCAGGAATTGGGTTTATCTAGTCCAGTGGTCTCCAACCTTGGCAACTTTAAGACCTGTGGACTTCAACTCCCAGAGTTCCTCAGCCAGCTTTGCTGGCTGAGGAACTCTGGGAGTTGAAGTCCACAGGTCTTAAAGTTGCCAAGGTTGGAGACCACTGATCTAGTCCAGGGAAAAGTGGACCAATAGTTTGAACAAAACTCAGCAGCACTTTTTCTTGCAGCTGTTGATAAAAATAGGATCGCCAACATCCAATGACATGGATGGCAGAAGAAGACGCAGCAGTGAAAAGAATGATTAGGGGTGACATGATAGCAGCGTTCCAATATTTGTGGGGCTGCCACAAAAAAGAGGGGGGGGGTCCAACCTATTTTGTAAAGAACCGGAAGGCAGGACAAGAAGCAACGGATAGAAACTAACCAAGGAGGAAAGCAACTTAGAACTAAGGAGAAATGTAGTGGGGTGGGGGGAAGGACTAGGGGTGATGTGACAATTGTCTTCAAATATTTGAGGGGCTGCCACAAGGAAGAGGGGGTCAGACTATTCCCCAAAGCACCTAAGGGCAGGACAAGAAGCAATGGATGGAGACTAACCAAGGAGAAAAGCAACCTAAAACTAAGGAGAAACTTCCTAACAGTGAGAACAATTCACCAGTGGAGTAGCTTGCCTTCAAACCCCCGTGACTTCGACCCTACACTGTCTACTGTTGACCTCACCCCAGAGGTGGGTTCCTACCAGTTTGCACCAGTTCGGTAGAACCGGTTCATCAAATCTACCGAACAGGTTAGAAGAGGTTCCACCAGTGGACCTGGAAAGCAGGCCACACCTACAGAAGAGGTTCCAAAATTTTTTGAAACCCACCGACACAGAGAGAGAGAGAGACAGACTCAGAGAGAGAGAGGGAGGGAGGGAGGGAGGGAGGGAGGGAGGGAGGGAGGGAGAGAGAGAGAGAGAGAGAGAGAGAGAGAGAGAGAGAGAGAGGAAGACATAAAGAAAAAAAGAAAAAAAAGTGAGAGAGATGAAAGAAAAAAAAGGAAAAAGGGACAGAGAAACAAAATGAAGGGGAGAGAGAAAAAGAGAAAGAGAGAGAGAGAGGGGTGGGGAGAGAAAGAAAACACATGGCTGGCAAGCCACTCCCACCAGGTCACATGGCCCACAAGCCATTCCCACAAAAGAGGCCACACCCACAGAGTAAGTTCGAAAATTTTTTGAAACCCACCACTGCCTCACCTCATTCCTAAGAGGTCCACCAGTGTGCCTACCGTCCCGGTCCTACTGTCCTCACTCATGTCCTGCATTCCTAATCATGCTTATAGTTAGATCTGTTATCTTATACATGCTTGACACAAGAAATAAAATTAAAAAATGTTTAAAAGTTTTGGGTGCCCCACGCCTGCAGCCTTTTCAGAAGAGACTGGACAACCGCTTGTCTGGAATGGTAGCAGGGGGGTTGATCTAGACGACCTCCGGGGATCCCTTCCAACACTTGTCATTCTGTTATTCTACCCCAAGAGATCTCTAGTTGAGTAATGCATTTTTGGGACGAACGCAGGGGAAGCACCAAGGCGCCGCTTGAACGCCGCGGGTTGCATCTTTGCAAACGCGCGCGCACGCGCGCACCCAGTCGCGGGCGGCCACACCCACGGGGTCCTGCCCCCACCACACCTCCGGAAGGCCGAACGCAGGAGGAGAGAAGGAGGAGCCGATGGAGGAAGGAGGGCAGGCCCTGGAAGAGAAAGCTGCGCTCCGCTTCCAGAGGGGCTTCTTAGCCGGGAAGCGCCTGGCCGAACTCCCCTGGGAGGTGAGTGCACAGCAGCGCCCGTGGGCGCACGGTTGCACCAGCACCCCTTTCCCTTCCGATCTGTATCTTAGAGCCCTGATTGAGAGGCGCGCGTGGGAGGAGGAGCCTGTGAGCGGGAGGGGCTTCAAATTTTGCCAGATTTTGGAGAGGGGGAGGGAGGCATGAAGGCGAGGAGGGGCTGGAATCCCACCCCCTCCCCGCTGGATGCCCCCCTCCCCTCCTTGATCAGCCTGCAAGATGCAAGGCTCAGTATCCAGAACTGCAGGGAATTGCGATCCTTGAACATTTGGATTACAACGTGGGGGGGGGGGGGCGTCCGTTCCTGATTTGGCTTTGACTTTCAGATTAACAGAGTTGGAAGGGACAACTTTGAGACTTGGTGGACTTCAACTCCCAGAATTCCTCAGCCAGCATGGCATAGCTAGGAAATTCTGGGAGTTGAGATCCACAAATCAGAAAGATTAGATTAGATTAATTGAGTTGGAAAGGACCTTGTAGGTCATCTAGTCCAACCCCACCACCACCCAAGCAGGAGACCCCACACCATTTCTGACCGATGGCAGTCCAGTCTCTTCTTCAAAGCTTCCAGTGATGAAGCTCCCACAACTTCCAAAGGCAACTTCTGTTCCATGGGTTGATTGTTCTCACTGTCAGAATTTTTTTCCTTATTTCTAGGTTGAATCTCTCCTTGGTCAGTTTCCATCCATTGTTCCTTGTCTGGCCTTCAGGTGCTTTGGAAAATTGCTTGACACCCCCCCCCCCCCATCCTCTCTGTGGCAGCCCCTCAAATACTGGAAGACTGCTATCATGTCTCCCCTGGTCCTTCTCTTCCCTAGACCAACCATGCCCAGTTCCTGCAACCGTTCTTCGTATGCTTCAGCTTCCCCTCCCATCATCATCTTTGTTGCTCTTCTTTGCACTCTTTCTAGAATCTCAACATCTTTTTTGTAGTGTGATGACCAAAACTGGATGCAGTACTCTAGGTGTGGTCTAACTAGGGCTTTATAGAGTAGTATTAGTACCTCATTTGATCAACTGAATCCCTCTGTTAATACAATTTAGGATTGCATTGCCTGTTTTGGCTGCCGCTGTACACTGCTGGCTCATATTTAGCTGGTTGTCCACTAAAACTCCAAGATCCTTCTGAAGGTCTTTCAAGGCTGCTGTGAGGGAGGATGGAAAGGAGAATTCCTGTTGAGATCCGGACCCTTACTACCCTCCCGGCCTTCCACAAAGCCACCAAGTCCTGGCTGTTCCAGCAGGCTGGGGGGAGCTGAGAAGCATTTACCTCCATGGAAATTGTGAATGTTGGTTTTGTTTTTAATATGTTGTCTTTGTCTCGTTCCCCCCTCTCCCTTGTCTTTTGTGAGCCGCCCGGAGTCCTCCGGGAGTGGGCGGCATACAAGACAAATAAATAAATAAATAAATTCCTGATACAGGTAGTCCTTGACTTACAACAATTCATTTAGTGACCGAAGATACAATGGCACTGATAAAGGCGACTTAGAACTGTTTTTCACACTTAATGATGCTTGAAGCATCCCCACGGCCACTGGATCAAAATTCAGAAGCTTGGCAACTAGTTCCTATTTATGACGGTTGCCATGTCCCGGGTTCATCAATCTCCTTTTGCGACCTTCTGACCAGCAAAGTCAGTGGGGAAGCCAGATTTGCTTAACAAACATGTTTAACAACTGCAGCGATTCACTTAACAAAGGCAGCAAGAAAAGTTGTAAAATGGGACAAATTCAGTTAACCAATTTTTTATTCAACAACGTAAACTTTGGGCTCAATTGTGGTTATACGTTGAGGACTACCTGTATTTTCATTTTTCTGCCATGCACAGAGTAAGTGTGAGATTTAAAAAAAAATAAAAAATCACTTTTTAAATATCTTAGATTTCATGGAAGAACACAGAAATTGCTGGTTGTGAAGGAATAACATTTTTGTTTGAATGTATGATGTACAAGGACAATAATGAACATAAGCATACTCGATAGTTGATCGGTGGGATTATACATAATTGAAAACAGTGATATACAAATATAAATGGTTGGTAATTCTTTTTCATATAGGGATATGTGATTATAAAAAAAGTATATTGTTATTAAACAGACAACCAAGAATGTAAGGGAATTAGGTTTATTGGGAAAAAAAATTAATTGTAATTGAATATACGTTGTACAATGAAAGTGAGGTATTTAGTTATATTAGATGAAAAATCTGTGATTGTAAATGTAATTGAGAATATGGATGCAATGGATGAGAATTTTGTTTATGTATTTTTATGTTTAAAAATAAAAACAAATTGTGAAAAAAAATAGGAAATTGCTGGTTGCTCCTCCTAAAAATAAAATGATGATTTCATGAGCTATAATTCAATTGAATGTGTTTCCTCCATCAAATCGTGCATGTGTTTTGCTATCTAGAGTCTTGAAGAGGCCCTAAAATATTCAGAGGATTCCTCTCCATTTTTGGCTGTCCTACAGAAGGTAAACATTTCTTTGGAATTAGAACTTATTTCCTTCTCAATCATCATCATCCTCTTTTAACAACCCCATAATTCCTTGCATTGGGGTGGAGTCTGGGCAACTGAATAGAGCCAAGTGTTTCCTGGCTGGATGCCTTTCCCTGTCGCCAATGCAGAGTTTTGTTCGGCAGATGTATATTCTCATTGTGTCCAGAGAGAGACTCCAGAGAATGGTAGAGGACAGGAAGGCCTGGAGGAACATTGCCCATGGAGGTCACAATGGGTCAGATGTGACTTTGCAACTAACAACAACAAACACAACAACAACCGCTCTTGTTTTCATCGTTTCAGACTCTGTATCATCCACTCTGTTTGAAATATCCTCCATCGGTTCAATATAGAAGACGCTTCTTATCTGAGCTGATCAGAAAGGTAAGGTTGGGTTGTGGTGACCACGCAGGTTAGATTACCTTAACAGATACTTCTCATGAGACTGTCCTTGAAGACTGTCCAGAGCAGTACTTCTCAACCTTGGCACCTTAAAGATGTGTAGACTTCAACTCCCAGAATTCCCCCAGACAATACATATATTTCATGGATGTCTGCTTATATGACTCCCTCCTGCTATTGTAAAAAGCAGACAAGCCTGACAATTATTCTACAGCCAAATGATAAAGTATTGTGGAAGGAAATGAAATAAAATCTTGTTGGATTTGTTTTGTTTTCTATCTGGATCATCTTCCCAAATTAGTATCTTCTGCTGTCCGCCCCCCCCCCATCCCCCTTAATTGCAGCATGAATCTACAAGCACTGAACCTCTGGATCAGCTCTACGAAGCCTTAGGGGTGGTCCTGAATTGTGAAGAAACCACACACTGTTACAAGAACTATTTATTGGTAAGTAGGGATCATCACAAGCACTGATGATATTGCAAGTCCTTGGTGCTCTCTGAGATTGTTTGTTCTCTGGCAAACGTTTCATTACTCTAACTAGGCAACATCATCAGTGCAGCACTGATGATGGTACCCAGGTAGGGTAATGAAACATCTGCATGAAAACAAACAAGCTTTTCTGACCCAGGCTTCCTTAACAAGCATGAAGCAGAGTCTTGGTCCCAGCAAAACCTCTTTTATTTACACAACTGTGAATTCCTTTCATTCACAGTCAGCAAGGCTTGGCAAACAGTCTTTCAGAGGAATATTCATCAACACGAACCTTATCTTGCTTGGAGAGCTGCCAGATAGCCAATTTCCAAACGCAGGGCAAGGCAACACTTGGCACAGAGTCTCTTATAGTCACAAACAGAACTTTCCATTCTTCAAATGACCGAAGGAACGAATTGTTTCCTGCAAAAGCCCCCTCCCCATTCTGCTCCTCTTTTGTTTCCTATGGGAGGGGCCAATCACCTCCAAGGTGTGGCTTTACTCCTAAGTCCACCCTGCTTTCTTAGTTGTTCTTGTCTTCTGGCAGCTCTGCACATGCGCACACTGGGAACAGGCTCCAGCTGTTCCTCTGCCTCACTGCTGTCTATCTCCCTCTCTGCCTCTGATGCAGAGCCCTTGTCTGAGCTTTCCTCAGCCCCCAAGACTGGCCCATGTTCCTCCCCAACCTCCTCACACTCTGACTCTGCTGCCAGCTTTGCAGGCCGGCGGCAGCTCAGAGAACACCAAGGACTCCTTAAGTAGGAAGTCTCTGTTTTAAAACAAACAAACAAACAAACATGAACAGTGCAGTCGTCTTTAAATCTTCAAGTTCAGTCTTCATGTTCACCTTATGTGAGTTCTACTAGAACCTGGAGCCTAAGCTAGAAATCACAGCGCACCCTAGATTTACAATGGTTTTGTTAAACTTGTCTTTGTACAGGAGTATGGCCATCGCCCGAAAGAATATGTCTAGCAGTTGTTAGGAAAACATGAGTTTAGCTCAGGAAGACAAGAAAGGTTGAGAAAGAAACTCGAGTTCCTTCTATTAAAACCCAAGATCTGAATTGCTCTGAAGACGCTTAAAATTACCCCATTTGCTTGTTCCTAAGGAAGCAATTATATTCTCCTAGAATTCGTAACAGCCTCACTAAATTTGCTGCCATAAAACCCTATAGCAGTCAGCTAATTTGGGAAATCGCAAGGGTTAGGCCTTCAGGGACTCATCAGGGAATTCCAGGGTAGAATGCCAGGCTGGGAAACTGACACCATCCTGAAAGACGGCAGTGTCAATTCCCTGTTGCATTGAAAACTGTGTCGATGTTTGGTGCAGCATCCCCAGGAATCTTTAATTCAACTTGCAGGTGTCTTTCCCTTGAGTGTCTCCAAAGGCGATGCATCCTTCCTACCAATATGTTCCTTTCAGCCCTCAGGAGATGCCGTCACACTTCGTGAAAACGTGGCGTTCGTTTCACAGGGAACCACAGGTCTAGTCACCTGGGATGCTGGCCTCTACCTGGCCGAATGGGCTCTGGAGAATTCAGAGGTCTTCAGAAACAGGTAGAGTTTCTCCACTTTAGGCTTGGACAGAGCCAGCTAAGGTTCAGCTTGTTCCTTTTGCGAAGACTGACCTGGACTCACTAAGACAGGGGGCAGCAACCCGTGGCTCTGGAGCCGCATGTGGCTCTTTCGTCCCTCTGCTGTGGCTCCCTGTTGCTGGTCGGCACCACAATTTTGAGAGGAGCTTCAGGTTTGTGGAGGGGGAGGCAGGGCATGCCAGGAGGAGACTCCATGATGGGGGATATTTTCCCCAACAATCTGGGTTCTCATTTTGCTAACCTCCGAAGGATGGAAGGCGGAGTCAACTTTGAGCTTGGTGAGATTTGAATTGCTGGCAGAATTAGCATTCTAACCACTGCATTATGTATGTATGTATGTATGTATGTATGTATGTATGTATGTATGTATGTAACGGACGGAAGGAAGGAAGGAAGGAAGGAAGGAAGGAAGGAAGGAAGGAAGGAAGGAAGGAAGGAAGGAAGGAAGAGCAATAGCACTTAGACTTATATACCGCTTTATAGTCCTCTCTAAGCGGTTTACAGAGTCAGCCTGTTGCCCCCAACAATCTGGCTCCTCGTTTTACCTACCTCGGAAGGATGCAAGGCTGAGTCAACCTTGAGCCTAGTGAGATTCGATCTGCCAAATTGCAGGCAGCCGGCAGTGAGCAGAAGTAGCCTGCAGTACTGCATCCTAACCACTGCGCCACCACAGCTCAGATGAAGCAATTTGCATGGAGAACTCTCCTTATTTTATGTATTTGCACATTGGCTAGGGTAGGCTGAGGGGTACTGACTGGGCCAAAGATACTTCAGTTAATTGCCGTGGCTAAAGATGGATTTGGAACAAGTCCATCTTCTTCCTAGCTCCAAAGCACCGAGAAGGCCTGGTGAAATGAATGGTAGACCCGAAACTATTCCTTCTTTGTCTATTTTGTTCCATGTTCATCCTCTTTCTCTTTCTTTAGAAGAATTCTGGAATTGGGAAGTGGGACTGGATTGACGGGAATTGCCATTTGCAAGGCTTTCCGCCCGAGAGAGTACATCTTCAGCGATCACCACGAGGGTGTCCTTCAACAGCTGTCTGAGAACATCCATCTGAATGGTTTGACTTTGGAGGCTGAATCTTGCAGCCACTGTACAGGAGAAAGCCCAAACCATCAGGGCCATCCTGATGTTGACTCGGAAGATGACCATGTCCAAATATCAGTAAAAGAACTGGACTGGAATCTAGTGTCCAAGGATGAGCTTGCGAAATTGCAAGCCGACGTCATTCTTGCTGCAGGTAATGGATGTCTTCAGATCAGACTTAGCTTGCTGAGTTAGGCATGAATGCAAACATATTCTAAGCACTGGAGTTTTGAGATGTGAGCATTCATATCAAGACTCTGGAAAGAGTGCGATGAAGAACAACAAAGATTATTAGGGGACCGGAGGATAAAATAGGTGAAGAACGATTGTGTCAGCCTCTATTTCACTATTTGCTTTCGGCTGCCATTGAAATGGGGAGGGGGGGGGCTGGTATTTGGGAGGGGAAGTTTTAAGTACAGGAGAGATTGTAAAAAGGAAGTTTTGTTCTCACCATCTACTGCAGTGCTGGAGATCGTGCCAACCATCCTGCATACCAACCTGATGATGCTCCTTGAAGATGGAACTCACATGACACCTCAGGGATTTGCAGATTGGACAGGGGGATGAGGGTTACCAGGGGGAGGGGGTTTGGTCACATATTGATGTGTATGATTTTGCGCGCTTTTGCCTCAGATCTTGCTTTGCTTAGCTGCTATCTTTTCATAACCGGTTAAAAGTACTCTTAATTCTGCAAAGTGGAGTTAAGTGGTTTCCTTATGGGTTGCTGAGGGAGGTCGGCTTGACAGGTTGCAGGAATTGGGTATGTCTAGTTTAATGAAAAGAAGGACTAGAGGTGACAAAATTGCAGTGTTCCAATATCTAAGAGGCTGCCGCAAACAAGAAAGAGTCAATCTGCTCTCCAAAGCACCTGAGGGCAGGAGAAGAAGCAATGGATAGAAAGGGTCTATGGAGATTCTCAGTCATCCAGGTCATGGTTGACCCAAAGGTAATTTTTTCAAGAGGCAACTGGACTTTCTGTTTTTTTTTTTCTTGGAAGACGTTTTGCTTCTCATCCAAGAAACTTTTTCAGCTCTGACTGGATAGTGGAATCCAGTCAGAGCTGAAGAAGCTTCTTGGAAGAATGAATTCCCCACCATCCAGAGATGGGTGACTATAGAAGTTTGGGGGGGAAAAAGATAACTATAGTTAACCCTATTCTATGCACTGCTCAGAAATATTCATATTTATATCTTTGCAATAGATCTTGATTTTTTTTTTTTTGCAAAATGGTGTCGTTTTTTTAATCCAAGAGGTAAGGATTTGTGCAGGGGTTCCAATTGCGATATTCATTAAAAAAAAAAGTTGGACCATTAACTGCCACATACCGGCCGCCATCTTGAATTTTTTGACCCTACCCTGTAGACAGTCCAGTCTGGATCTATTTTAAATCTCTGTCTATCCAGTGATCCATTCTCTCCAATCGATATTGCCTTGTAATTTGCATTTTTTTTTTTTTTTTTTTTTTTTAAATGCCACTGTCAGGCCTGCAGGCATATTCCTTTTAGGATCTTTGGCCTGCCACACTTTCTATTATTTTACTATGCAGTTTCATTAGTGGGGAATAGAGAGGGGTGAATAGTAAGGAGCAGAATGTGTTGCTGTCAAAATAAAACATTCCTTTCTAGAAGCCCAAGGTCATCTTTTTGTCTCCGCACCTCTGCACCTGACCGGAACTAGATAGGTGGAAATGCCAGCATGGCAGAGGAAGATTGGACCATGTGATGGACTTGTGGGTGTGGGGGCAAGGTCTTAAACTTTCAACTGGGTGGAAACCCAGGAAGCTTTCAGATTTGGGTTTCCAGAGTTTATACCAACATGTCTCTCTTATTAAATTGGAACTTTGATGAAAACTATGCCTTGAACTCTGATTTAATTCTGGATGATATTTGGAACGCTGACTGCCACTTCATTTGTTCCTCTCCCCCCCCCCCTCTTTAATTCCTATCAGATGTGGTATACGATCCGGAGGTAAGCCAGCACTTGATTGGTGTCCTGCAAAAATTTCCCAGGGACGGAGGGCCTGAAGTTTACATTGCCTTCAATATCCGAAATCCGGATACGTATCACGACTTCCAAATGCAACTTGGTAAGATCGGAAGGGGGCGGCTTCTTGGTGGCTCAGAATCATAAAGTTAACATAAGAGAAACAAACCTGGAATTTCTTCAAATGTGGGATGCTTTTGGCTTGTTTCTTTTGGCTTTCGTTTGGTTTTTTATTTATTTTATATCCCACCTTTCATTATTTCCATAAACAATTCAAAGTGGTGGGTATATCTAATATTCCTTCTTCCTCCTGTTTTTCCCACCGCCACAACCTCGTGAGGCAAATTGGGTTGAGAGAGGGGACTGGCCCAAGGTCACCAGCTGGTTTCATGTTAAAGGGTTCCACTGCTATATGCTCCATTTTTCAGAATAATATAGTAATTTATTAAAAGCACAGGTACTCCTCGATTTACTATTCTATTAGATTGTATTAGATTAATAGAGTTGAAAGGGACCTTGTAGGTCATCCAGTCCAACCCCCTGCCCAAGCAGAAGACTCTACACTATTTATGCCAAATGGCAGTCCAGTCTCTTCTTGAAAGCCTCCAGTGATGAAGCTGTCATAACCTCTGGAGGCAACTCCTGTTCCATGGGTTGATTGCTCTCACTGTCAGAATTTTTTTCCCTTATTTCTAAGTTGAATCTCTTCTTGATCAGTTTCCATCCATTATTCCTTGACTGGCCTTCAGATGCCTTACAAAATAGCTTGACCCCCTCCTCTCTGTGGCAGCCCCTCAAATATTAGAACAGTGCTATCATGTCTCCCCTGGTCCTTCTCTTCACTAGACTAGCCAAGCCCAGTTCCTGCAACCGTTCATCGCATGTTTTAGCCTCCAGTCCCCTAATCATCTTGGTTGTTCTTCTCTGCACTCTTTCTAGAATCTCAACATCTTTTTCTTAATAGTAGTAGATTCTATGGAGACAGGTGGTGCCACGTAGAACTTTATAGCTACTAACCAGCACCTTAAATCCCACTCAGAAGCAAACTGGCAATCAATCCAACTCACAAAACAGAGTAAACATGTTTCTTAGGCACACATTCCCTCTGGACGGGATAAAAGAGTACGCCAATGAATAAACCTGGGATTCACAAGCGCCATGGAGCTTATAATCTGCAGTGTATCATTAATTGTGAATAAATACATCACTTTGGAAGATTGGAAAGCACTGTTAATGCTCTAACCAAAGTGTGGCTATCAGGAATGAACCTGATTTAATAGACACAGCTGTTGTGCCTTGCTTTTATCTTCCAGACAACATAACTGTAGAATTCCTCTGCTAATTCATGATAGGTAACTAACTAGTTAATAGCCTGCACCAATCCAAGATACGGCCACTGCTCTAACTTTCTTTACTTAACAGATTTTTTCCCCATTCTAAAGAACAATGGAAAAGGAGCAGAGGGGAAAGTATTTCTCCCTCTCTCTCTCTCCCCTTCTCTTCTCTGTGTCTGTCTCTGTCTCCTTCTCTCTCTCTCTGTCTGTCTCTCTCCCTCCCTCTCTCCCCTTCTCTGTCTCTTTCCCTCTCTCTATTCTCTCCCACTCTCCCCCCCTCTCCCCTTCTCCTCTTCTGTTTGTCTCTGTTTCTCTCTCTATCTGTGTCTCTCCCTCCCTCCCCTCTTGTCTCTCTTTCTGTCTCTCTCCCTCTCTCTATTCTCTCCCTCTCTCCCCTTCTGTCTGTCTTTCTCTCTGTCTGTGTCTCTCTCTGTCTCCCTCCCTCTCCTCTCTGTCTCTCTCTGTGTCTCTGTCTCTCTTTGTGTCTGTCTCTTTCTGTCTCTCTCCCTCTCTTTCCTCCTTCCCCCTCCCCCTCTCTCTGATGGGACTGTCTGCAAGATTTATCACAACGTATCAGTTCCAGGTTGGAACTGAAGCTCAACTCTGTAAAACAAAAAAACAAAAAAATGCCACATCCTTTCCTTCCTGTTCAGTAGAATGAAATACGCAAAATCGAATTAGGCCGGGTCACCTGGACCAGAGATTTACTCTTCTTTATATCCCACCTTTATTCTATAAACAATTCAAGGTGAGGAACAGATTGACAGAGTTAGAAGGGGCCTTGTAGGGTCATTTAGTCTAACCCCCCCCCCCCGCGCCCTGCCCAAGCAGGGGATCCTATACCCGTGATGGCAAACCTAAGGCACAGGTGGCACACAGCGCCCTCTCTGTGGGCACGTGAGCAGTCGTCCCAATTTAGCTATGGTGCACATTTGCACATGCCTCCTACTGGTCAATTGGTCTTCAGGTCTCTGCCACGCATCAGCAGGAGGTATGGGGCGTGGGAGGGTGCATGTGCATGGGGGGGGGGCAAGGCACATACAAGGGGCACATGTGCAGGGGCCGTGCACGGATTGCATTTTGAGGGTTCGGGCACACGCTTTGGGCACTTGGTCCGGAAATATTAGCCATCATTGTCCTACACCATTTCTGACAGATGCCAGTCCAGTCTCTTCTTGAAAGTTTCCAGGGATGAAGCTCCTGCAACTTCTGAAGGCAACTTCTGTTCCACGGGTTGATTATTCTCACTGTCAGAAAATTTCTCCTTGTTTCTAGGTTGAATCTCTCCTTGATCAGTTTCCATCCATTGTTCCTTGTCTGGCCTTTAGGTGCCTTGGAAAATAGTTTGACCCCCCAGCCTCTCTGCGGCAGCCCCTCAAATACTGGAAGACTGCTATCCTGTCTCCTCTGGTCATTCTCTTCACTAGACTAGCCATGCCCAGTTCCTACAACCGTTCATCATATGTTTTAGCTTCCAGTCCCCTAATCACCTGAATGGTGGAGAATTCAACCAGAACTGAAGATGAGAAGTAAAAATTCTTCAAGGAAAAAGCACCTTTGGCACTACCTGTACTTTATAAACTTGTTTTGCCTCTCTACCAATTTTGGGCTAGTATTTTCTGCAATATGCCAAGCTGCTTATCTTTTTAAAAAATTGCATTGAAAATTATTATGCTTTATAAAAAACACCTCTTCGATGTCTTCATGCAACGTTCCCGGAAATAATTTTATCCCCCCAGAAAGTCCACTTTTTCAAAAATTGGTCTTGATAGATCACACGTCCGAAATGTTTTTGCAGTCTCTTGTTAATGCAGGGAAATAGATAGGGGAATAAAATGCGCGGAAGGCTTTAATATATTGCAGAGAACTTTTTTTTTTCTTCCAAAACCTGGACATTTAAAAATGAGCCACTGTGAGGTTCGTGTTTTGGGTAAGGAAAATGTTTGCATACACAGCAGCTTTTTTATCTTACCAGACAGAGGGATAACACTGCGAGGACTTCGTAAAGTCAAAAAAAGAAAAAGAAAGAGACTATTCCCACTCACTGCACATTAGAGTCTTGGTATCAAGGGACCAATTAACTTTCACAGGAGTTGCATTTCCCACAAGCAAGATTCAGCCGCACAAAAAAGTTGCCCAGATTGGATGGAACTTTTTTCTTATTTTGCTTGCGTATTCAAATCTGTGCAATTAATTCACACAGTGTTTTTGGCCAGGCTCCAAAGAAAATCCACATATGATAAGTATCGTGTTTGGGAGATTTCTTTTTTTTAAGTGTTTCTTCTTTGTGTATAATTTATCAAAAGTTGCTTTCAGAGCAATAAACAACTCTGGCCCATTTCGCAAATGAAACCAAGTCCTTTGAATTAAGGGGTGGGGTGGGGTGGGGATAGATGACATGGAAATATCCCGATGTTTAATCATGTTTCTTCTTGCTTTTTTGTTTTTTCAGATAAAGTGGAGATTGGACGTGAAGTGGTAGCTGCCTCTTGGAAGAATCTTTTCCCATATGACCAGCATGCTAATATAGTAATTTTAAGGCTGTACATTTAAGGTTTTTTTTCCCCCTAACTCTTGATTGGAAAGCTTTTTTCAAATATTACGATTGGGAATAACTTCGGCCATCATGAGCTAGTTTCATTCTCAATGTTCATTCCAGCCATCTTCTCAGGAAGCATCAAAATGCCTCTCAGGGCTACACTAAAGACTTCTTGTGTTGTAATCAGTGGGTTTACAGGAATATTTTTCTCAATTTTGTCAATTTTAAGATGTATGAACTGCCAAAATTCCTGTTTCTCAGTCTTAGCAACTTTTAAGATGTGTGGTCATGAACTCGCAGAATTCGCTGGGGAATGGAAGTTGAAAGTCCACACACATCTTAAAGTTGACAAGATTGAGAAACACTGATCTACAAGATAAATTACTAAACTTTTGCATGTTGTTTACGGATTTAAAGTTACTCTGTTGCAGTCTTAGGGACGCGGTGGCTCAGTGGCTAAGACACTGAGCTTGTTGATTAGAAAGATCGGCAGTTTGGTGGTTTGAATCCTAAGCACCGCGTAACAGAGTGAGCTCCTGTGATTTGTCCCAGCTTCTGCCAACCTAGCAGTTCGAAAGCATGTAAAAATGCAAGTAGAAAAATGGGAACCACCTTTGGTGGGAAGGTAACAGTGTTCCATGCTCCTTTGGCGTCTAGTCATGGCGGCTACATGACCACGGAGACGTCTTCGGACAGCGCTGGCTCTTCGGCTTTGAAAAGGAGGAGCACCGCCCCCCAGAGTTGGGAACGACTAGCACATATGTGAGAGGGGAACCTTTACCTTTTATTGCAATCTTGCAATACTTATAATGTATCCTGTTTATATAATTGTGTGAACTATGGAACACAGAAGATGTTATTTTTGTGTAATAAACATGAGGTTGCATCCTTTTTGAGGTGTTTTTACTTCTGTGTCTTGGGTGTGCTGCAACATTGTCAGCCCGGAGAAGTAGATCACAACAGGTAATCAATCGCCATCTGTTTTTAATTGAGATTGACTTTTAGAACAGAATCTTGCAATCTGATTCTTCTGTACCTTCCTCTTCCTCCTCCTCCTCTTCTTTCTCATATTCCTGTGAATCTAGGGGTTCTCTACATGAGCCATTTCCAAATGCTGTCTTGTTTCTGAGCACTTAACACTGGTGTCTATATAACAATTTCTGCGTGTTTCTATCAAGGTCATCTTCCTTCCTTTATATATATTTCCTTGGTCCGCCTTCTAGAAGGTGCTTCTTGCAGGATAAAGTTTTTAACTTCGCAAAAGTTGACATTTCGGAAGCATTCGTAGTTCTTTTCTGTGGGAGCCAAACAGTCAATATTAAAACAGAAAAGGGGATTGATCTGATTTTTCACTTTAATATCCAAGTATTCTCATCTTTTTTCACCCAGTTTAGACTAACAATCCATGCTCTACCATCCAGATTTACCCCCCATAACAATCCCTCAAGATAGGCGAGTCTGAGAATGAGGGGCTTAAAAATCTCTCTCTCCTCAGTCACAAAATAGTTCATAATATTTCTGCTTCTAGTTCATCCTCTATGTTTTTAATGGCAGCAGAATGAAACAATAAATTGACTGAAAACAAAGGCTTACATCATGTATGTCTGCAGCAAAACAACCAGGCTCAGAGAGCACCAAGGACTCCACAGTTCTCCACGTCCTTCTCTCCTTCTTTTACGCTGCAAACCCAACTCCCTTCTAACACTGATTATGTTACCTAGTTGGATCATGAAATGTCTGCAGGAAAATAACCAAGCGCAGAGAGCACCAAGGACCCCACAGTCATCCTCCTCCTCCTCCTCTCCACAAACCCACCTCCTAACACTGATGATGTTACCTAGTTGGGTTATGAAACATCTGCAAGAAAACTACCAAGCTCAGAGAGCACCAAGGACCCCACATTTCAGCCCTGCGCCACAAATATTCTACAAATATCAGTACGCTAACTACACCAGGTTTTTTTTTTACTTTTGAGAAAATACATTGCAACAGAGAAGTTAACATTTTCCCTGCTCCTACAAGATGATGTTTGACTGAAAGAATCTGTACAATCGGATGGATGCACAGAAACTACAAAATATTAAAGAGCTAATGGGCTTTTTTTTTTTTACACATGCTTGCTTCATACACAAATGTACCCCCAGCAATGTAGTATATTATTAGTCATTAATAATAAATTAGTATAATCAAAAAAGCACCACAAAGAATGTTCTTTCTGCACCAACTCAGGAAGCTCAAACTGCCCAAGGAGCTGCTGATTCAGTTCTACAGAGGAATTATTGAGTCTGTCATCTGCACCTCCATAACTGTCTGGTTTGGTTCTGCAACCCAACAAGACAGACAGAGACTTCAACGGATAATCAGAAATGCAGAAAAAACAATTGTTGCCAATCTGCCTTCCATTGAGGACCTGGACACTGCACGTGTCAAAAAGAGGCCTGTGAAAATACATATCTACAGACCCCTTCCATCCTGGACATTAATATGTTTCAACTCCTCTCCTCAAAATGACGCTGTAAGGTACTGCACACCAGAACAACTAGACACAAGGACAGGTTTTTCCCGAACACCATTACTCTGCTAAACAAATAATTCCCTCAACACTGTCAAACTATCTATTAAGACTGTATCCCTATTATTATTTTCTTCCTTCCTAGTACCTATCTCTTCCCACTTATGACTATAACCATATTGCTTGTATCTTTAAAATTTATACTGTTTTGTTTCCTAGTATAATTTGATTTCTTATTAGTAACCTATGACTACCACTAAATTGTTTATGATTCTTGATGAATGTATTCTATTTTATTTTTCTTTATGTACACTGAGAGTATATGCACCAAAGACAAATTCCTTGTGTGTCCAATCACTATTCTATTCTATTCCATTCCATTCCATTCCTAATAGTGCACAATTTCACAAACTTCTACTAAAGGCTGAAACCAGGAGAAAGCCTTAGCTTTTGGTAGAAAAATACCCAAAAATGAATGACAAGTATGGAAGGACAAAAATTCCTACGTTTCTCTCAATAGCTTTGCGGAAATTACATTTCAGGTTTTCACACTTTCGGCATCTAATCCCAGTTAACATTTCACACGTAATAAAAAAAAGGAATAAATGTTAAAGAGATAGCAAAGAAAAAAAATCATTTTACTTATGTGCTGATCATCCACAAACTTTTGTAAAATGGGGATATAGTAGTTCAGACAATCCCATTAATTACTAATCAAAGAATAAAGAAAACATCTTATAGCTTTTGTTATCATTATCTGTTAAGAATACAAATTTGAAAAGTAAGGCACTATTACACTTGTTATTAATGCTGCTAGATTAATAACAGAAAATACTGGGTATATCTAACGGGTCATCTTAGAAAAATGGGCATGATAAATATGGTCCATTGCCTTAACAAAAAAATTAACATATAAATTGAAACCAGTTAAAGAAAAATAAGAGAGAAAATTACTTCCCCCCACCTCCCCGTATGGTCTGATTTCTTATAATACGCTAATGATGAAAATAGTAATCAACCTATGTAATCAGCCAGCTACATCCCATTATTTCTATAGAAAATATAAATGTAAATTGACTACAGATACATCGCATATGAAGATTAATAGTACCCTTGCTTGGCAAGATATTAAAAGGGTATTGATTTGAATCTATGAAATATTCTTTATTGTACAATGGCTAAAAGGCAGATTCCAGTGTTAATTCAAAATAAACTTCTGGGAGTTAAGGAGACCTTGACGGTGGAACCAGTAACTTTTTGCTGAAACCACTTGGATGTTCTAAATTACTAGCTTGTGTAGAAAATTGACCCAATGTCACAACCCTAGGTAAGATGCTGCATGAAATCAACCATATAAAGGTAATCCTTGACAGATTACAGATTGGGTGAAACCTGGCTCGAAAACAGTAACTGTGAGAGAGACTTTGGAGTCCTAGTAGACGATCGCTTAAACATGAGCCAGCAACGTGTGGCAAAAAAAAAGATAACACAATCCTGGGTTGTATAAACACAGGCATAGAATCAAAATCACATGAAGTATTAGTACCGCTTTACAAAGCCTTAGTAAGGCCACACCTGGCATACTGCATCCAGTTTTGGTCACCACATTACAAAAAAAAGAAGATGTTGAGACTTTGGGAAAAGTGCAGAGAAGAGCAACTAGGATGATTAAGGGCCTGGAGACTAAAACACATGAAGAACGGTTGCAGGATTTCGGTTTGGCTAGTCTAAAGGAAAAAAAGAATTAGGGGTGACATAATAGCAGTGTTCCAGTAGCTGAAGGGCTGCCACAAAGAAGAGGGGGGAAAATTATTCTCCAAAGCACCAGAGGGCAGGACATGAAACAATGGATGGAAACTAATCAAAGAGAGAAGCAACCTAGAACTAAGGAGAAACTTCTTAACAGCGATGACAATTAACCAGTGGAACAGCTTGCCTCAATATTTGTGGGTACTTAAAATCTTTATCACCAGAGGTTTTAAGCACAGTCAGTTGTCTGGAATGGTATAGGATACCCTGCCTGAGGAAGGGGCTGGACTAGAAGACCTCCAAGGTCCCTTCCTGCTCTATTCTGATTCTGACTTATGACCGGTCACTTAACGAAATGTTTGAAGTCTCAATGGACTTCACTCGGGTACTTATGATCCAGTTCTGAAGTTCTAATGGACACCCTCCATAATCAGATGACCGCACATTAACAATCGCTCCACAGTCACTGCCACCTGTCCTGTTCCATGGTCATGTGCCATCATTTCATGAAGTTTGTGCCAAAAACCTGCATTTATTTCTGGCTTTTTGGGCAAAAGTAGCCCATTACTCTTGGTTCACCAAATGACCAGTGTGTTCACTTAACAACTGTTAGGGATATAATTCTAACGGTTGGGTTGGCAATATATAAATCATGTAACAATGTTGTAACTGTTTCTTTAAAGCATACTGTAAAATGTGATTGGCTGCTGTTTTTCCTCAATCGGCCATAAGAGGGAGCCAGAATGACTGTTAGTTCTCTCTCTGTTTGTTAGATGCTGGGCTGATCTGATCTGAGAGCCATGAGCTATTGTAAGTTTTGCAACTTTTAGCAAACCTTGATTACTGGACTGATTATATGATACTGGACTATGTTATTTGGATTATCCCTTAACTGAAAGACATTGATGAGTGACTGAATTATCCGTGTATGACTTGGACTGTTTGATGGACTCTGATACCTCTATTTCCACAAAAGTAAAAGCCTATTTAAACTGCAGTGTCTCTGTATGCTGGTTTGTGTGTTCTCCAACACAACTCTCACAACACTTCGCTGAACGTTCTCGCTCTCCCAACTGGGAGCTTACATAACAACAACCACCTCAAAAAAAGATGGATTGATTATGTGGGTGGCTAGAAGAACTCCAAGGTCTCTTCCAACCATGGGATATTATGTTCTATTTTTTTCCATTACAAAAAAGAACCAAGGGCAGTAAAAAAAAAAACGACTTTCACGTAAGACTCGCAGTTAGATCACTTGACAGTGGGATCTAATCAGTCCTATCGGAGAACAGAAAATTCTGCTTTTTCTGTTCTTCTTTAACATTTAAATAACCAACAATTCCATTTCTTACAGTTTACTGCAACAAAAGAATTTCTTCTACAAAGGAAAAAAAATACAGTATTCTCAGTAAGAATTCAAGAACAAGAATTTATCACTAAATGCCAACAGCCTTCCGTGAATTATGCATCTTGAATGAATAAGATATCTTCCAGTCTTATCCACTACAGGAGTGCAATATTCAATAGCTTTTTTTTCACCTAAACACTTCAAAAAACGGAGATCGGTTCTCAGATATTGGCCGCTTCATTAATAGAGATGAAAAAGGAGGCGATAAACCCCAATGAAAAGAATATTTTTAAATAGAATATAGTATTGTTGAGACAAACGAGTTTGTGCATGAAGTATTTGGCTGTTTTGAAATGGAAGAAAACTGCACACACATCTATACCTAGGTGTAAGCATTTAAATATTTATAAGCTGCCTTTCCCTTCCAGAACAGATAAGCATTTAAATGGGGACTTTTTGACATCTTATTTCCAGAGACGTTTTATTTGAAAAATTCATGCAGAAACCAAATATTTTGCGGATACTTATGAAAGTCACATGCAGTGAGTAGGGCAATTCAGAAGTACGTTGTTATGGCACTTAAGACTCTTTAAGAAAAGTGATTTCGCCATCCGTGTTTTAAATTTAATCTATCTTGGCACACAGCCAAGGGAAAGTAACATTTTGAGTTGTGGCTCAACATCTCAAGAACGTCAGGGGCCCAGTCTATAAGAATTATGATTACGAAGCAGCAACCTGGTTCCCAGCACACAAAACCTTTATTCCAATGCCAATTGCAATTCAGGGACAGGTGTTGTTGTTAGCTGCAAAGTCATGTCCGACCCATTGTGCCCCCATGGGCAACGTTCCTCCAGGCCTTCCTGTCCTCTACCATCCCCCAGAGTCCATTCAAGCTCACACCAACTGCTTCAGTGACTCCATCCAGCCACCTCATTCTCTGCCGTCTTCTTCTTCTCTTGCCCTCCATCTTTCCCAGCATGAGGCTCTTCTCCAGTGAGTCCTTCCTTCTCATTAGGTGGCCAAAGTCTTTGAGTTTCCTCTTCAGGATTTGGCCTTCTAAAGAATAGTCAGGGTTGATCTCCTCTGGGACTGACCAATTGGATGGTCTTGCAGTCCAAGAGACTCGCAGGAGTCTTCTCCAGCACTAGAGTTCAAAGGCCGCCATTCTTTGGTGCTCAGCCTTCCTTATGGTCCAAATTTCACAGCCGGATTGCAACTGGGAAAACCATAGTCTTGACTACATACTTTTGTTGGCAAGGTGATGTTTCTGCTTTTTAGTATGCTCAAGTGCAGGTAGTCCTCCACTTAAGGCACAATTGAGCCCATAATTTCTATTGTTTAAGTGAGACAGGTCTAATCTTAAAAGTCATTTTTCCCCGTGCTGTTGTAAACTTTAAACAATGACTAAGCAAAATGGCTGTAAATCAAGAACTCTCTGCAATAGGTTAGAAAATCACATCTTTAGTCTGGGAAGGCTCTTCTCTATTCCAGGTAGTACTCAACTTATGACCAGGGTGGAAAATTGTTGTTGCCAAATGATAAATTTGTCAAATGAATTTTGCTCCGTTTCTTGCCGGACTTGTTAAATATAGTCACTGAAGTTGATAAGTTAGTATTCACAGTCATTAAGTGAATCTGACTTCCCCTTTGAGTTTGCTTATCAGAAGGTCACAAAAGGGGATCATGTGACCCCGGGGTGCTGCAACCGTCGTATGTATGAACCAGTTGCCAAGCGTCTGAATTTTGATTATGTGACCATGGGTGAGGCTTCAAAGGTTGTAATTATGAAAACGGTCATAAGTCCCTTTTTTCAGTTCTGTTTGTACAGTTACTAAATGAACTTTTGTAAGTCAGAGGGATAGAATCAAGATTGCGTGAAGTGTTAATACCACTTTATAATGCCTTGGTAAGGCCACACTTGGAATCCTGCGGTTTTGCTCGTCACGATGCAGAAAAGATGTGGAGACTCTAGAAAGAGTGCAGAGAAGAGCAACAAAGAGGATTAGGGGACTGGAGGCTAAAACATATGAAGAACGGTTGCAGGAACTGGGTATGTCTAGTTTAATGAAAAGAAGGACCAGGAGGGGCATGATAGCAGTGTTCCAATATCTCAGGGGCTGCCACAAAGAAGAGGGAGTCAAACTATTCTCCAAGGCACCTGAGGGCAGGACAAGAAGCAATGGGTGGAAACTAATCAAGGAGAGAAGCAACTTAGAACTGAGGAGAAATTTCCTGACAGTTAGAACAATTAATCAGTAGAACGACTTGGCTCCAGAGGTTGTGAGTGCCCCAACACTGGAGGAAGTCTTTAAAAAGATGTTGGATAGCCATTTGTCTGGAACAGTATAGGGTTTCCTGCCTAGGCAGGGGGTTGGGACTAGAGGACCTCCAATGTCCCTTCCAACTCTGCTATTGTATTCCTGTATTCTAGTCAAGGACTACTTGTATAAGGCTATTTTCCATCCATGAAGTGGCACTTGAATTTTCCTAGAATATGATCAAGTAAGGGACAAAAATAGGAAAGGTTTTTGTTTTATTTACCAAAATAAAATGTCATTTTTTAAAAAATTCAATTCAACATAAAGTTTGTCATAAAATTTTGATTTATGCCAATTTTTGAATTTTCAAATACTGGCAGGACAATACAAAATTGGAAAAAGACATAATTTATCAACTAACTTGTAATTTATCATAAGCTAATCGGATTTGTTGCTAAACAGAGGAAATACTGTCTGTTCCCAGCTTTCATCCCAGCGTTGCTGTTTGGCCTGGCGAAGATTTCTTCGGAATAGAGCAAGTTGGCTTTCCTCAGCAGGAAATTCACCGAAAAGCATCTGTAAGGCAAAACAAAAAACAAAACAAAAAACACCATGATAAAAAAGAATGCTATGCATTGAGCAGTGTGGTGGATGAAATGTGAAACCAATCCAATACGAGTAGCATTAAGATCAAATTAAGAATAAATTTCCTGACAGTTACAACAATTAACCAGTAGAACAACTTGCCTCCAGAAATTGTGAATGCTCCAACACTGGAAGTTTTCAAAAAGAGATTGGACAACCATTTGTCTGAAATGGTATAGGGTTCCCTGCCTAAGCAGGGAATTGGACTAGAGGATATCCAAGGTCCCTTCCAACTCTGTTATTCTATTCTATTCTATTCTATTCTATTCTATTCTCTATTCTATTCTTATTCCATTCTGATATTCTATTCTATTCCATTCTGATATTCTATTCTATTCTATTCTGATATTCTATTTTATTCTATTCCTATTCCTATCTCTATTCCATTCTGATATTCTGTTCTGTTCTATTCTATTCCGTATTCTATTCTGTATTCTCTATTCTATTCTCTTCCTATTCCATTCTGATATCCTATTCTATTCCATATTCTACTCTACTCTATTTTGTATTCTCTATTCTATTCTTATTCCATTCTGATATTCTATTCTATTCCTATTCCATTCTGATATTATGTTCTGTTCTAATCTATTCTATTCCATATTCTACTCTACTCAATTGTGTATTCTCTATTCTATTCTATTCCTATTCCATTCTGATATTCTATTCTATTCCTATTCCTATTCCATTCTGATATTCTGTTCTGTTCTATTCTATTCCATATTCTACTCTATTCTGTATTCTCTATTCTATTCTATTCCTATTCCATTCTGATATTCTATTCTATTATTATCCCTATTCCATTCTGATATTCTATTCTGTTCTGTTCTACTCTACTCTATTCCATATTCTACTCTACTCCGTATTCTCTATTCTATTCTATTCCATTCTGATATTCTATTCTATTCTATTCTATTATTTGTGGAAAAATAACATTGAGAACTACTAAAATGATGAAATTGTATCATTAAAATATAAGGATTATGAAAACTATAGTATAGGGAGTCCTCAACCTAGAACAGCTCATATAGTGACCGTTCAAACTTTCAATGGCAATGAAAAAAGTGTCTTACAACTATTTTTCACACTTACGACCTTTGTAGCATCCCCATGATCACGTGATCAAAATTCTAATGCTTGGCAATTGATTCATACTTATGACTGTTGCTGTGTCCCAGGGTGATGTAATCCCCTTTTGAGACCTTTTAACAAGTAAAATCAATGGGGAAGCCTGATTCACTTAACGGCCGTATTACTAATTTATCAATTGCAGTGATTCACTTAACAACTCTGGTGAGATGGGTCATAAAATGGGACAAAACTCACTTAGCAACAGAAATGGGCTCAATTGTGATAGCAAATTAAGGACTAACTGTACAGTTTTGTGCGGTCCAAAATTGTTAATATTAATAGATTGCTGATAGATTAATAATATTGCAAATGTTAATAGATTTTTGTTAAAAAAAAAAACTATGGAAAAACAGCACAAAAATCACCCAGCATCACACGAAAACCCAGTCCTTCAATTTTCTTAGTGTAGATTTTTTTTCTCAAGAGGAATTAAATTTATTTACTAGAACGGCAATTCTATTAGCCTCCTAATTGCACCCCTTAATATTTAAAGGTTTTGATCGATGCCAGATTCACTGCTTTAGAAAAGGTTTAAAAAGGGCTGTAATCTCAACCTTAGCAAAATGTATTGTTAATTAATTAATTCTTAATTATTGCAATAAAAAAACCTAGCAAAACTCTTTGAAAACTGAGAGGGTGAAGGAGAAAATTACTGGATCACCGGCGTACAACGATAAATTGGTATGCCTATGGGCTAGCTTAAGAGGATGGAAAGTGATATTGCATAGATGAGGCCCCAGGGACTTTATAAGATAATTAAATATACATTTAACTCCTCTCCTTGCAGGTATTTAGTAAAATGTCCTTGCATGCTACATCTCTTTCAGCCTTACGTTCTTGTGATATTTAAATCTATCAAAGAATGTTTACAGTCTGTACCACAGATTAGGTCTACAGATTACATCAAGTACAAATTTAAAATCAACAAAAGTTGCAAAATGAGATCAGCCAGGTCTAGGAATACCTGCCATCTTAGCCTAAAAAGATCTGACTTCCTGAAGCAGCAATTAGGATAATAAAGACAATAGGAGCCATGGTGGCGGGGTGGTTAGAATGCAGTTCTGCAGGCAAATTCTGCCCATGGTCAGCAGTTCAATCCTGACTGGCTCAAGGTTGATTCAGCTTTCCAGCCTTCCGAAGTTGGTAAAATGAAGACCCAGATTTTTGGGGGGAAATATACTGACTTTGTAAACCGCTTAAGAGAGGGCTGTAAAAGCACTGTGAAGCAGTATATAAGTGTTATTGCCCTTCCTTCCTTCCTTCCTTCCTTCCTTCCTTCCTTCCTTCCACCGTGCGTAGTGGTTAGAATGCAGTTTTGCAGGCTAATTCTGCCCACAGTCAGCAGTTCAATCCTGACTGGCTCAAGGTTGATTCAGCTTTCCAGCCTTCCAAAGTCGGTAAAATGAAGACCCAGATTTTGGGGAGGAAATATTGCTGACTTTGTAAACCGCTTAAGAGAGGAGCTGTAAAAGCACTGTGAAGCGATATGTAAGTCTAAGTGCTATTGCTATTATTTTTTTCAAAATGGGACTTAGGGAAATATTGGATCAGTGGATCATCTCAAAATCAGCACCATAAGATGACAAGTTGTAGGATTATCAAGGAACTGCTCACAGAAGAAAACCATGATTGGTGTTAGACATCCATTCTCAGATTCAAAGGAAGTTGAGAAATACTGCAGAATACTGCAAGCCAAAAAGTAAAGAATGGAGTGAAGTGAAGTGCAGTGCAGTGGATTGGAATAATAGGAATAGAAATAGAATAATAGGAATAGGAATAGGGAGTGGAGTGGAGGCGTAGGGTAGGGTAGGGTAGGGTAGGGTAGGGTATCGTAGGGTAGGGTAGGGTAGGGTAGGTAGGGTAGGGTAGGGTAGGGTAGGGTAGGGTAGGGTAGGGTAGGGTAGAGTAGAGTAGAGTAGAGTAGAGTAGAGTAGAGTAGAGTAGAGTAGAGTAGAGTAGAGTAGAGTAGAGTAGAGTAGAGTAGAGTAGAGTAGAGTAGAATATTTTTCATTGGCCAAGTGTGATTGGGCACACAAGGAAATTCTCCGGTGCCAAAGTTCTCAGTTTACACACAAGCAACGAAGTGATAAATCATAAGATTCAACCATTATGTAAACGACTCAAATCAAACACTATCAAGAACTAATCTGAGAAGCATCCACAAACCTTCAACTGTTCCGCAAGTTCACTCCAGTCCTTAAACATCAAGCCGTTCACTTCGTGTTTCACCAGTTCGTGCAAACTGCAAAGAAATTGGGGTGCATAAAAAGATCTCATTAGTAGCTATGGGGGGCGGGGGAGGGCAGAAAATCAATCTGCAGTATGGAAGGCCTTTCTGGATCAAAAGGAGGGTGCCTGGAATTGTGCAAAGGAGTCCGCACTTGATTTCTGCATGCATATTGCGTAGCGGGTCCTTGTTATTTCTGAACACGGAAGCAGGACTCGGCACTCAACAGAGCAACCACCAATCCGATTTTTTACAGTCTGGTGCATTCCGGTGTGGATTGGAATACTGTATTTTTCGGGGTATAAGACACTCCGAAGTATAAGACGCACCTAGCTTTTGGGGAGGAAATTGCTGCCTCCCAGCAATTTGCCTCCTTGCAGCAAACGGCCAACAGCCTGGTTCAGTTTCAGCACAGCCTGATTAGCACAAGCAGCTGATCAGCGGTTGGATCGGCCTCCTGACCATCAGCTGTTTCAGGCTGCAGGGATTGCCTTAGCCTATTGTCGCCTCCGCAAGCCCCATTTTCCACCTCTGCATCCCATTTTCAGCCTCCGCGTCCCCCGTTTTGGGCTTCCGCGCGCCACATTTTCCGCCCATTCCAATCCCCACCTCCTGGAATGGGCGGAAAATGAAACTTTTTCCTCTTTCTCCTTGGCAGTTGATGGCTGGGCAACCTCTTGTTGTGGGCCCCTCTCTGGAATGGACTGCCTCCTCCCTGGGAAACTGTGGTGGTGCTGCTGAAATTTTCCTCCAGCTCTTCTCCAGCTACACATTCCATCCCAGCTGGCATTTTGTGTATTCCTTGTTTACAAGAACACGGTATTCACTGGGAGAGGCGGAGGACAGGACGACACGGCCCTTACCATTGAAATCGTACTGCGCACACGGGCAAGCAACAGCCGAACATATCTACCACTTTCATCGGTAAATCTAAACCGCTGGAGGATTTATGAAGACAAACCCCTAAATCGGCTGAGCCTGTAAGAGAAAAGGAAGGGGAGTTCAGTGGATACAGAACTGCTCAATCAATCAGAACAGAGCTGGAAGGGACCTTGGGGGGGGGGCTTCTAGTCCAACCCCCTGCTGAAGCTGGAGACCCTATGCCATTTCAGACAGGTGGATATCCAGTCTTTTCTTTAAAACCTCCAGTGATGGAGCTCCCACTTCTTCTAGAGGCAAGCTGTTCCACTAGTTAATTGTCGTCACTGTTAGGAAGTTTCTCCTTAATTCTAGGTTGCTCCTCTCCTTGAGTAGTTTCCATCCAGTGTTTCTTGTCCTGCCTTTTGGTGCTTTGGAGAATAATTTGACTCCCTCTTCTTTGTGGCAACCCCTCAAATAATGGAATATTGCTATCATGTCTCCCCTAGTCTTTCTTTTCTCTAGACTGGCCATACCCAATTCCTACAACTGTTCTTCAGATGTTTTTGTCTCCAGACCTCTAATCATCTTAGATGCTCTTCTTTGCCCTGTTTCCAAAGACTCAACATCTTTTTAATAATTTTCTTTGTGGCAAAAAGAGTGGCTAATGCATTTTACAAATAAAGAAAGAAACAAACACAGCAACCAACCAACCAATAAATCTATTTAGTATCATCCTACAAGAGAAAAAACAAAAATGTTCTTGCCAAGCAACAGGGCATAGTCTTCCGCTTCCAGCCACGGGGTGCAAATCTGGATATGGTTAAAGTGCAGAGAAGCTATCAGCTTGGTGTAATGGTCCTTCAGAGGTCCTTTGCCTTTCATAAGAGAAACACACATGTAAGGAAAAATTACCAGAACAGAATATTTGTAGCTCAGGGTTTAATTGAGGGGTCCTTGGCACTCTCTGAGCTTGGAGGTTTTTTTGCAGATGTTTCATTACCAAAGTAGGTAACATCATCAGAGCTAGTAGGGAGTGGGGTTTGCTGTTGTTTCATATGCTTGTCCTATCAGTGTTGGGTGGGAGTGATCTTGGTAGGTCCTTGATTGGACTGTTTAATTATTCACTTCTTTGTCTAAGTTGGCAGTTCCTTGATTGGGATATTGATTGTTGGTCTAATGTTTAATCTTGGTGTTAATCTCTGCTTATTTAGTTGTCAATTGCTGGTGAGGAGGTGCTTTGATCTTTTTGTTCCATTTTGGTTTGTTGATTGTCTTTTTTGAATGGTATGTAGTTGTTGTTTACCTCTCTGTGCCTGTTGATAGATGATTTATCGGAGTGCCAGGCTGCTGGGAATTCTCCAGTGTTTTTGGAATTGGCTTGGTCTAGGATGCTGTGTTTCCCAGTTGAAACAATGGAGAAGTCTGCCCATGGGTTGTGAAAGTAACAATTTTTGTCATGTCTTCTGACTGCTACTTGGTGTTCATGGAGGCACTCGTGAACTGAAAGCAAACCCCACACGGTGACGTTACCTAGTTTGGTAGTGAAATGTCCGCCAGGAAACAACCAACCTAAGGAAAGGCCCTTCTTCAAAAGGATTGTGGGACGAAGCAACAACTTTGTATCATTTTTATGACCTGGTGTTATAAATACTCAGAACAAGAATGGATGACATACAAGTAGCTGAATGTTAGATGCTCCCACTTCTAAACGAAAGCATTTTATGCAGCAGCTCAAAATACTGGAAGAAACCAGGGCAGAATTTTGGAAAAATGAACAATTCAAAGGTGCTACCTGTGATCACACAAACAAGAGAAGGAAGCTTTGCTCCATTGCTGACACAGTGCTCATACTCTGTGGAAAAGAAGAGACAGCAAAGAATGTGGAATTATTTGGGTAGGCTACAAAAGGCAAACTTCACTAGTTAAGGCAGGAATTTTCAAAACTGAGAGCTGGACTTGAGATTTCAAAGGGAATATATGCTCAGTTTGGTACCGCAAATTCACTCTGATTTCAAAAAGGGGAAAGCAAAGAGGATTGATGCAGCATCCTATAAAGCAGGGAAGGTGCTAGGGGTGCCAAATTTTGAGGGGCCAAAATTGGAAAGACTTCCTATAAACAATAGAAGCATAAAATCTGAACAGCTTTTTCTCTCTATGCTTTTCAAAAACTTTTCACCCACAAAATCGTTTTAGTGATAATGAACCACACACTAGCCAGATATTGCAAGTCTCTCTCTCTCTCCCCCTCCTCTCTCTCCCCTCTCCCTCTCTCTCTCTTTCCCCTCTCTCCCCTCTCACACACACACAACCACAATTGAGCCCAAAATTTTCACTGCTAAGCATGTCCCTTATTAAGTGAGTTTGCTCCATTTGACAAGGTTAGGAAAAGGATCCAGCTGAATTTATACATCAGGCTTGGCCGTATGGTTTGAAAAAAAAAGACAAGAGCTCTGGTGAGAATATTATAAAATGACCCATATTATGATAACTTTTGGCTTTTGGAAGCCAATTTTATTACTGGAGCAAGCAGAGTGGATTTGATTTAAATCAAGTCAATTTAAATCACTAGTGAAAAGGCTTGATTTAAATCCACTCGATTTAAATAATAATTTTTAAAGAGCAGCTGTCATCTCTGTCCCGCAGTGGCTCCTCCTCTGACCTGCGGTTGATTCACCAACAGTTCCAAGAGTGCAGAATATACAGCCTCATGCTATATAACTAAGCTCCAGATCATGCTGAATAAATGAAATTATTAATGCATCTTAAATAGAAAACTATCTTTAGATAGATTTTCACTCCAAAAGCATTTTATTAAAATAAATTTGATAAAAATAAAAAAATCTGATTTAAATTTTAAAAATCCAATTTTTAAAAATAAAATTTAAAAAATCATCAACCCTGCGAGCAAAGACAAAGATCTGATAGGAAAGTTCATCTCAATAACTGCTCTTAACCTTATCTCTTCAAGGCAGAGAAGCAAACGAGAAAAAACTTGTTCATTCACTGTGAAGATGGCTGGCTTTTAAGAAACACTAAAAACTTTCTTGGTAACTCACCTTTTAAAGCATCTAACAGGATGGAAAAATCTTCATCCTCTAAAAAAAGAAAAGAACCAGAATTTATTATACAAACATCATGGTTATAAGTTCAGTTTTATCATGCTGGCTGAAAAAATTGGGAATAGTAATCCCGAAGCCTATGGAGATTACTAACTGGAGAAAGTTGCTCTATACATTATATCTTAAGAGCAATTGGATGGTGTTCAATTTTAGCTGTGATGCCCAAGGAAGACCATCCAAATTTACCTCCCATCAAATGGAAATATAATTAAACTGCCACCTTACATCTGCTTAAGAGAAAATGGCCAGCTCTGCTAACAAATGTTTTATAAGCAAGAAAACAAAAGTTACATTTCAATTTTGATCAGGCAAACTGGTATTTGAGTATATTTACACCACCCTGGAAATTCAAATCATGCTCAATCCTCATCTTTAGATAGGGATTAAAATCCACCAAGAAAAGTTGTTGCTTTTTGAGTGTGGGGAAGGGTGCGTATGAGAAAATATTTTTTTGTTGTATTTGTCAATCTCAGAATAACTCAGAAGGATAAGTCACCTATTGGACCAGGTCTCACAGCAACACCAACATTTTAAATTTTAAAATTTATATTTGAATCTTTAAATATGCAGGGACAACACAGCTAAGCGATCTCAGGAATGGCTATATGAACCCTATGGTTAAGTTCCTATTTGATTGTTCTATTTGCATGCCAACTTAGCCAAGAGAGGATGGAAGGCAATCATAAAGCTTATTTTTAATTTATCTTGCCACAGGAAGCAGAATGGTCCACAATCATGCCAAAATTCTGAGATGAATGTGCAGACTCTTTCAAAGGCGACACTTGGAGCCATACACTGTCTTAATCCACAGGGAGGTTGGTTGGGTTGGGTTGGGTTAGGTTGAGTTGCATTGGGTTGGGTTGCGTTGCGTTGGGTTGAGTTGCGTTGGGTTGCGTTGGGTTGCGTTGGGTTGAGTTGCGTTGGGCTGGAATCTAGCATGTTGTGAACATTCAGCTAAGTATGCTTTATTTAACTAAGTGTGGCTTACTTCAATGACAAGATATAGTCTCAGACCTGTCCAACTGGTGCTGCTAATAAGGAGAGCTGGTCGGCCCAGACGGTGTGAGGCTCTTCCAGTGGTGGCATCTAACTGGGTAAAGGCAGATTTTTCAACACGATCTGGAGTGAAGGATTCCACCCTGAGAAGGAGAAAAATTAGCCAAGGAATGTTGATGGCAGATGCACACACAGACTCTGTACAAAACACACAACTTTCCGGACAGGTTAATGCTTAATGAGGAAACAGAACCGTTCCACATGGCAACCTTAAGCCATTTATTGAATGAATCCATTTGGGAGAGTCAGAAAATCGTCCTTATTTTTGGCTACTATATGACACCATACAACTATGACACCATCTGAAAGTTGAGGATTCAAGCTGATTAATCTGCTAATGGAGGGGATATCAGGTAGAGATGAAT